>NW_026901922.1:0-555000 GCF_033783945.1 Neopsephotus bourkii
CGGGGCCGGCCCCGGGACCGGGAAACCGGGGGGGGCACCCGGGGGGCCACGGGCACCGGCACCGGCTCCGGGTCTGGTTCCGGTTCCGGCTTTACCGCGGGCGGCTTCTGCTCCGGGGGCTCCGGCTCTGCAGGGAGGGGATGGGGGCGTTGGGATGCATTGACCTATGGGGGGGCTTTGGGATGCATTCCCCTATGGGGCGGCGTTGGGATGTATTGACCTGTGGGGGGTGTTGGGATGCATTGCCCTATGGGGGCTGTTGGGATCCATTGCCCTATGGGGGGGCTGTTGGGATGCATTGCTCTATGGCGGGGGGGGTCCCCCCCTCCCCTCCCCTCCTGCCCCACACTCACCCTCCGCGCCCTCCACGAAGATGCCCCCCAGGTGGGGCAGGACCCAGTAGCGGCGCCGGTACCGGTCCTGCCCCAGCGATGCCGCGCGCAGCATCTGCGAGGAATGGAGCAGCTTCTTGCGGAAGAACATCTGCCTCTATGGGGAGAGCGCAGCGTGGGGCCGGGCCCCATAGACAGAGCCCCATAGACAGAGCCCCATAGATAGGGCCCCACAGAGCCCCACAGAGCCCCATAGAGGGGCAGGAGCCGGGCCCCCATCGCCCGCTCACCTTGGCCAGCTTCTCGATCTGCCGCTCCAGCTCGGGGATGCTGGATGTGGAGGTGTCGAGCTGGGGGCAGGAGGGGGGCAGTGAAGGGAGCAGCGATGGAGCCCCCCCTGCCCCACATCTGTGCCCCACATCCCCCCCCACATCCCCAGCCCCGCATCCCCCTCCCTGCATCCCCTGCCCCACATCATCCCCCCCCCCCACATCCCTGCCCCGCATACCCCGCCCCGCATCCCCCGCCCCGCATCCCCCTCCCACATCCCCGCCCCACATCCCCCTCCCCACCTGTTCCCCACCCCCTCTGCCCCACATCCCCCACCCCACATCCCCCCCACATCCCCCTCCCCACATCCCCGGCCCCACATCTGTGCCCCGCATCCCCACCCCACATCATCCCAGCCCCGCATCCCCCTCCCCGCATCCCCCGCCCCACATCCCCGCCCCACATCATCCCAGCCCCACATCCCCCCGCATCCCCGCCCCGCATCATCCCAGCCCCGCATCCCCGCCCCACATCCCCACATCCCCCTCCCACATCCCAGCCCCGCATCCCCGCACCACATCCCCTCCCCACATCCCCCCCCATCCCCCGCCCCCCCCCGGCTCCCACCTCCTCCTCCCTGCGCCAGCGCCGCCCCCGGGTCTCCTCCTCCTCGTCCTCCCCGTCGGGCTCCAGCCCCGGGCCCTCGCTCAGGCGGGAGCTGCGCCGGCGCCGCGCGGCCTCCAGCGGGGGGAGCTCGGACTCGGGGCGCCCGCTCCGCTTGGCCAGGGCCACCCTGAGCCTGCCCCACAGAGCGCAGGGATCACGGAGTGCCCCACAGAGTGCCCCTGCCCCACTGCCCCTGCCCCACTGAGTGCCCCACTGCCTGCCCCACAGAGCGCAGGGATCACGGAGTGCCCCACAGAGTGCCCCTGCCCCACTGCCGGCCCCACTGCCCCTGCCCCACTGAGTGCCCCACTGCCTGCCCCACAGAGCGCAGGGATCACGGAGTGCCCCACAGAGTGCCCCTGCCCCACTGAGTGCCCCACTGAGTGCCCCACTGCCCCTGCCCCACTGCCCCTGCCCCACTGCCTGCCCCACTGAGTGCCCCAGTGCCTTCCCCACTGCCCCTGCCTGCCCCACTGCCTGCCCCACAGAGCGCAGGGCTCACAGAGTGCCCCAGTGCCCGCCGCACTGCCCCTGCCCCACTGAGTGCCCCACTGCCCCTGCCTGCCCCATTGCCTGCCCCACAGAGCGCAGGGCTCACGGAGTGCCCCACTGCCTGCCCCACTGCCCCTGCCGGCCCCACTGCCTACCCCACTGCCTGCCCCATTGCCTGCCCCACTGCCCGCCCCCACTGCCTGCCCCACTGCCCCCCCCCCAGCACCCACCTGCGCAGCCGCCCCTCGATGACCCACTTGTTCCTGCGGTACCCGGCCATGCTCTCCAGGCTCTTGTCGATCTCACTGCAGGGAGACAGAGCCCGTTCCCCACTGCGCCAATGGGGCAGGACCCCCATGGACCCCCAGGACCCCCATGGACCCCCACTGACCCCTATGGACCCCCATGGAACCCCATTGACCCCCATGGACCCTGCCCCATTGAACCTCACCTGATGATGCGGGCGCTCCCGTTGAGCTCGTCCACCAGGAAGGCCAGGATGGAGGCCTTGGTGCCGGGGGGCAGCGCCTGGAAGGGTTTGGTGCGGAGCCCCCCCCAGAGCCCCTCGGGCGCCCCCCGCGCCGCCAGGAAGCAGCGCAGGACCTCGGAGACGGTGTCGCGGCTGAGCCGGATCTCGGGCACCTTCTCCCCCAGGATCCTGAGGGACTGGGGGGGGCGGGGGGTGAGGAGGGTCCCGAGGGGTGGGGATGGGGGGGAATGGGGGTGGGAATGGGGCAGGAATGGGGATGGGGCTCAGGGGGTGGGGATGGGAGCAGGAATGGGGCAGGGATGGGGCTGGGAATGGGGCTGGGATGGAGCAGGGAATGGGAGCAGGGAATGGGATGTGGATAGGATAGGATAGGATAGGATGGATATGGATGGATACAGATGGATATGGATGGGCTCAGCAGTGTGTCCTGCTCACCTGGCAGCAGTGGGGCAGGGATGGGATGGATATGGATGGATACAGATGGATATGGATGGATACAGATGGATATGGATATGGATGGATATGGATGGGATATGGATGGATACGGATGGAATGGGGTCTGTATCCCCTCACCTGGCAGCAGTGGGGCAAGGATGGATGTGGATAGGATGGATATGGATGGATATGGATGGGCTCAGTACTGCACCCCCTCACCTGGCAGCAGTGGGGCAGGGATGGGATGGATATGGATGGATATGGATGGATGTGGATGGATGTGGATAGATGTGGATGGGATGTGATGGGGTCCATGTTCCCTCACCTGGCAGCAGTGGGGCAGGGATGTGGATGGATGGATATGGATGGATATAGATATGGGTATGGATGGGGTCCATGTCCCCTCACCTGGCAGCAGTGGGGCAGGGATGGGATGGGATGGGATGGATATGGATGGATGTGGATGGATATGGATGTGATGGGGTCCATGTCCCCTCACCTGGCAGCAGTGGGGCAGGGATGTGGATGGATGGATATGGATGGATATAGATATGGGTATGGATGGGGTCCATGTCCCCTCACCTGGCAGCAGTGGGGCAGGGATGGGATGGGATGGATATGGATGGATATGGATGGATATGGATGGATATGGATGGATATGGATGGATATGGATGGATATGGATGGGCTCAGTACTGCACCCCCTCACCTGGGAGCAGTGGGGCAGGGATGGGATGGATGTGGATGGATATGGATGGATGTGGATGGATATGGATGGATATGGATATGGATGGGGTCTGTCTCCCCCTCACCTGGCAGCAGTGGGGCAGGGATGGGATGGATACGGATGGATATGGGTATGGATGGGGTCTGTCTCCCCCTCACCTGGCAGCAGTGGGGGAGGCCGGGGTCCCCCAGCGCCGCCCGCAGCAGCCTCACGAGCAGGTCCTGGAGCCTCCCCGCGCTGTCCCCCAGCCCCAGCAGCCCCTCCTGCAGCGCGCTCAGGCTGGGCACGTCCCGGCCCGGCTCCAGCCCCAGCACCCGCCCGTACCCGCGCAGGAACTCCAGCACCGCCAGGCACCGGGACACCGCAGCGCCCGGCAGCACCAGCCCGGGGATGCGCGACAGCGGCGGCAGCGGCTGCGGGGCACGGATGAGGTCAATGGGGAGGGATGAGGGGTCCCAGTGACCCCATCCCCATCCCATCCCATCCCCATCCCCATCCCATCCCCATCCCCATCCCATCCCCATCCCCATCCCCATCCCATCCCATCCCCATCCCCATCCCATCCCCATCCCATCCCCATCCCATCCCCATCCCATCCCACCCCCATCCCATCCCCATCCCCATCCCCATCCCATCCCCATCCCATCCCATCCCATCCCCATCCCCATCCCATCCCCATCCCATCCCCATCCCTTCCCATCCCCATCCCATCCCCATCCCATCCCCATCCCCATCCCCATCCCATCCCCATCCCCATCCCCATCCCATCCCATCCCCCATCCCCATCCCATCCCATCCCCATCCCATCCCCATCCCCATCCCCATCCCATCCCATCCCCATCCCCATCCCATCCCATCCCATCCCCATCCCATCCCATCCCATCCCCATCCCATCCCCATCCCCATCCCATCCCCATCCCATCCCATCCCCATCCATCCCCATCCCCATCCCATCCCATCCCCATCCCATCCCATCCCCATCCCATCCCCATCCCCATCCCATCCCATCCCCATCCCATCCCCATCCCCATCCCATCCCCATCCCATCCCATCCCCATCCCATCCCATCCCCATCCCCATCCCATCCCATCCCCATCCCATCCCCTCCCCATCCCCTCCCCATCCCCATCCCATCCCCATCCCCATCCCATCCCCATCCCCATCCCATCCCCATCCCCTTCCCCATCCCCATCCCCATCCCATCCCATCCCCCATCCCATCCCCATCCCATCCCATCCCCATCCCATCCCCATCCCATCCCATCCCATCCCCATCCCCATCCCCATCCCATCCCACCCCATCCCCGGTACCTGGTGGTCCCCCAAGCACAGATCCTCCGTTGGTTTCCTCATCTCCTCCATCCGGAGCCGCTGCTCCCGGCGCCCCTTGGGGGCCCCCCGGCCCCTCCGCTCCTTGCCCCTGGTTTTCTCCTTCCCCTTCTCGGCTTTGCCCCTCTTGGCCTTGGCCTGAAGGAGCCGGGGGGCAATGGGGGGTTCATGGGGGTGAGGGGGCAGCGGCTCCATCGCTCCCCCCCTCCCTGCCCCACTGAGCCCCCGGCGCTCACCTTGCAGCGCCGCTTGGGCTCCTTCACCCGGGGGGGTTTGGGGTCTGCCTGCTGCTGGCTCCTGGCCTGGAAGGGACCGAACCCCAGGGCTCCAGCACCGAACCCCAGTGCCCAGGGACCGAACCCCAGGGCTCCAGCACCCCATTGGTCCCTCAGCATCATGGCTCCATCACCCCATGGCTCTATCACCAAACCCCATTCCTCCATCACCAAACCCCAGCGCCCAATGACCAAACCCCAGTGCTCCATCACCCCACGCCTCCATCACCCCACAGCTCCATCACCCCATTGGTCCCTCAGCATCATGTCTCCATCACCCCACGTCTCCATCACCCCACAGCTCCATCACCCCATTGGTCCCCCTGCACCCCCCCATCACCCCACAGCTCCATCACCCCATTGGTCCCACAGCACCCCCCCATCACTCCATGGCTCCATCACCCCATTGGTCCCCCTGCACCCCATCCCCTCACCTTCCTCCTCATCTTCTTCTTGATCTTGTTCATCCTGGCCTTGTCCTCCTCGCTCAGCGCCTCTATGGGAGCAGAGAGCGATGGAGCTGATGGAGCCCCTGGACCCACGGCCCCCATGTGCCCCCCAGCCCCATAGCCCCCTCTGTACCCCCCATCACCCCCTGTACCCGCCCAGCCCATCACCCCCCTGTACCCCCCAGCCCCATAGCCCCATCTGTACCCCCCATCACCCCCTGTACCCGCCCAGCCCATCACCCCCTGCCCGCCCAGCCCCATCACCCCCTACCTTGCCCTCCAGCCCCATTGCCCCCCCGTACCCCCCCACCCCGTCACCCCCGTACCCCCAGCACCCCCTGTACCCCCCCATTGCCCCCCCTGTACCCCCCCACCCCATCACCCCCCTGTACCCCCAGCACCCCCTGTACCCCCCCTGTACCCCCCCATCACCCCCCGTACCCCCCCACCCCCACTGCCCCCCCATACCCCCCACCCCATCACCCCCTGTACCCCCCCATTGCCCCCCCCGTACCCCCCTGTACCCCCCCAGCCCCCCCTGTACCCCCCAGCCCCCCCTGTACCCCCCCACCCCATCACCCCCTGTACCCCCTATTGGCCCCCCTGTACCCCCCATTGCCCCCCCTGTACCCCCCCTGGTACCCCCCCCATTGCCCCCCCCCCCCCCACCTTGCCCCTCGAGCCTCTTGAGCAGCCGCGCGTCCGCCTTGCTCAGCAGCTCCAGCAGCCGCGCCTTGGGGGGGCGGCCCCGGCCCCGTTTGCCCCCCCCCGGCGCTGCCCCCCCCGGGGCCCCCCCCGGGCCCTCCTTGCCCTTGGGCCTCTCGGCGTTGCGGGGCCGCCCCCGCTTGCCGGTGATGGCCTGGATGCGGGAGGGGATCTCCTCGGGGCTGAGCTGCACCCACTGCAGGCCCTGCACGGGACGGGGGTGAGCGGGGGGATAGGGGGGGATAGGGGGGGATATGGGGGGGGTATGGGGGGGTATGGGGGGTTGGGCGGGGTATGGGGGAGGATGTGCGGGGGATGTGGGTGGGTAAGGGGGGGATAAGGGGGGCTATAAGGGGGGGATATGGGAGGGTACGGGGGGGCTGTGGGGGGGATGTGGGCACAGATATGGGGGGGTATGGGGGGGATATAGGGGGGTATGGGGGGGATGTCGGGGAGTATAGGAGGAGTATGGGGAGTAGGGGGTAGGGTATGGATGGGGGGGGGATATGGGAGGCATATGGGTGGGGTATGGGTGGGATATGGGGGGGTTATGGGGGGTTATGGTGGGGATATGGGGGGAATGTGGGGGGGATATGGGGGTTATGGGGGAGATATGGGGGGGATATGGGGGGGGTATGGGGAGTATGGAGGGGATGTGGGCCCGGATATGGGGGCATATGGGGGGTGTATGAGGGGTCTGTGTGGGGGTGACCCCGGACCCACCTCCGCTGTCTCCCTCTCCTCATAGAAGTCCCCCACGGGCATGCGGGGGCTGAAGCTGAAGTGCTCCCGGCGCACGTCGGGGCCCTGGGCCCCCTGGTTCCTGCTCAGGTACTGGGGGGAGGAGGGGGGGGGATGAAGGCATCCGTGGGGCACAGGATCCATGGGGCACAGGATCCGTGGGGCTCAGGATCCGTGGGGCACAGGATCCATGGGGCACAGGATCCGTGGGGCACAGGATCAATGCATGGGGCACAGGATCCATGGGGCACAGGACCCGTGGGGCACAGGGTCCATGGGGCACAGGATCAATGGGGCACAGGAGCCATGCATGGGGCACAGGACCCGTGGGGCACAGGGTCCATGGGGCACAGGGTCCGTGGGGCACAGCATCCATGCATGGGGCACAGGATCCGTGGGGCACAGGATCCGTGGGGCACAGGATCAATGCATGGGGCACAGGATCCATGGGGCACAGGATCCGTGGGGCACAGGATCCGTGCATGGGGCACAGGATCCGTGGGGCACAGGATCCGTGGGGCACAGGATCCATGGGGCACAGGATCCATGCATGGGGCACAGGATCCATGGGGCACAGGACCCGTGGGGCACAGGACCCGTGGGGCACAGGACCCGTGGGGCACAGGATCCATGGGGCACAGGGTCCGTGGGGCACAGGATCCATGGAGCACAGGATCCGTGGGGCACAGGGTCCATGGGGCACAGGATCCATGCATGGGGCACAGGATCCGTGGGGCACAGGATCCGTGGGGCACAGGATCCGTGGGGCACAGGGTCCATGGGGCACAGGGTCCGTGGGGCACAGGATCCATGGGGCAGGGCCTGGGGGCTGCCCCCCCCCTCGGTACCTTGATGACCTCCGGGAACTGCTTCATCCTCTTCCCACAGGGCCCATAGTACCAGGTCTCCCCCTGCCACCGGTGGTTCCCCCTCTTGATGCGCACCTCCCGCCTCCACCTGCGCCCCACAAGCGTCAGCCCCGCGCTATGGGGCAGCCGTGGGGCAGCCGTGGGGCATCAATGGGGCTGGGTTTGAGGGGGGGGATGGACACGCACCCGTGCTGCAGCGGGAAGCGCACCTCCTCCTGCGTGGCGATGCGGCGCCGTGGGGCATCCCCTATGGGGCAGGGGATGGGCATGGGGTCAGTGCTGGGGGGGGTTAAAACGGGGTTCAATGGGATGGGGGGGTCCGGACCTACCCGGTGCTGAGCTCAGCGCTGCAGCCCCCGGTGCTGATGGAGCCTCGGGGCTGGTGCCGGCGGCTTCCTCCTCCTCCTCCTCCTCCTCCTCCTCCTCGGATGGGGCCGGGGACTCGGGGGTCCCCATTGTGGGGTCCAGCTCCAGGGACCCCGGCTCCTGCAGCCCCACGTGGCTGCTGCTGTTCAGCTCCACGCTGCTCTCTATGGGGCCGGGAGCAGGGGCATCACCGCCCGCTCCGCCCCAGACCCCTCCCCATGCGATGGGACCCAGAGCGCATCCCCATGGGGCTCCCCATAGCCCCGCTGTGGGGCACGAACCGTGCAGCGGGGGGGAGCCGGGCCCGGTGAGCAGCGGGGGGGGCAGGAGGCTGAAGGGGCCCTGGTGCAGGTCGGGGTCCGGGGGGTCCCCAAGGGGGGATTTGTGACCCCCGAGCTCAGCATCGTCCATGGAGTAGAGACCCGCGGGCCCGGCCGCATCTGCGGGGGGAACGGGCACGGATGGGGGGGGCGCAGCCCCACATCTGCCCCCCAGCCCCATAACCGGTACCGGAGGGGTTAAAGGGGGTCGGGAGCCCCCGGCCCCGCCTCCGGGAAGCGGAGCCCAAAATGGCCGAGGTGGAAGCGGAGCCGCGGAAGTTGGGAGCTGAGCGCCCGCCCCGGAGCCCGGCACGGACCCGCCCCGGCCCCATTGCACCGGTCCCATTGCACCGGCCCCATCACCCCGGCCCCATTGCACCGGCCCCATTGCACCGGTCCCATTGCACCGGTCCCATTGCACCGGTCCCATTGCCCCCCGGCCCCATTGCACCGGCCCCATCACCCCAGCCCCATTGCACCGATCCCATTGCCCCCCGGCCCCATTGCCCCTCAGCCCCACTGCCCCCCCGCCCCACTGACCCCCGGCCCCATTGCACCGGTCCCATTGCCCCCCGGCATCACTGCCCCCCAGCCCCACTGTCCCGGTCCCACTGAGCCCCAGCTCTGCTGCCCCAGCCCCCTTGCCCCCAGCCCCATTACCCCAGCCCCATCACCCCAGCCCCATCGCCACAGCCGCATTGCCCCAGCCCCACTGCTCCATCCCCACTGCCCCAGCCCCATCGCCCCATCCCCATTGATCCCCATCCCCATTGATCCCCATCCCCATCGCCCCATCCCCATTGATCCCCATCCCCATTGATCCCCATCCCCATTGATCCCCATCCCCATAGCCCCATCCCCATCGCCCCATCCCCACTGCCCCGGCCCTACCTGCGCCCAGCGCCCCGAAGGGCTCCAGGGGGTCCTCACTGAGGATGGGGGCATCGTCCAGGCGGGGGGCGAGGGGGGACGCAGCCCCCAGCCCCGGCCCCCCCGCTCCGGGGGCAGCCCCGTTGTAGCCGCACATCTTGAGCTCTAAAGGGAGCGATGGAGACGTCGCGCGCCCCATAGCAACGGGCCGGGGCCGGGGCTGGGGCCGGCCCCACAGCGCCCCCGGGCCCCGGTACCCACCCGGCTGCGCCTCCTCCAGCTCCACGCTGCCCACGAGCCCGGCGCCGTTCTCCACCGGGATGCCCTTGCCTGCGGCCTCGCCGCCTCCATCACCGGCGCCCGGCTCCTCCGGGAAGGGCTGCGCGGCCCCATAGAACCCGGCGGCCCCGTTGGGCACCAGCTCGAAGCCCTGCTCGTGGAAGGCGCCGTAGAGCTCCTGCGAGTCCAAGCCCAGCCCCATGGGGCCGGCGCCGCCGCTGCCCCACAGCTCCGGGCCGCGGGGGTTGGCGCCGGGGCCCGGGGGCTCGGTGCCGTTGAGGGCGAAGAGCGGCGGCGGGGGGGGGGGCGAGGGGCGCCCGTCCCTGGGGCCGGCGCAGGAGGTGAAGCCCCAGAGGCAGTCGCAGGAGCGCAGGGGCTGCGCGGCCGCGGGCGGGGAGCTGGGGGCCAAGGGGCCCGAAGCGCTGGGGTGAGAGGCGGTGGGGAAGCCGTTGAGGCCCAGGGGCCCGTTGAGACCTGGAAGGGAGAGAGCGGGGGGTGCTCGGGGGGTGCTCGGGGGGTGCTCTCGGGGGGTGCTGGAGATGATGCTTGAGGGATGTGCGAGGGGATGCTGAGGGGATACTGGAGGGGTGATGGAGGGGTGAGCGAGGGGGTGCTCAGGGGATACTGGAGGGGTGTGTAAGGGATGCTGGAGGGGATGCTCGAGGGATGCTCGGGGGACACTCGAGGCGATGCTGGAGGGGATACTGGAGGGGTGCTTGAGGGGTGCTCAAGGGGATGCTGGAGGGGATGCTTCAGGGATGCTCAGGGGATGCTGGAGGGGATGCTCAAAGGATGCTCGAGGGATGCTCGAGGCAATGCTTCAGGGATGCTCAGGGGATGCTAAAGGGGATGCTCGAGGGATGCTCGAGGCGATGCTCAAGGTATGCTCAAGGAGATGCTCAAGGGGATGCTGGAGGGATGCTCAAGGGGTGCTCGAGGGATGCTGGAGGGATGCTGGAGGGATACTAGAGGGATGCTTGAGGGATGCTCAAGGGATGCCTGAGGGACACTCAAGGGGATGATCAAGGTGATGCTGGAGGTCATGCTCGAGGGATGCGCAAGGGGATGCTCAGGGGATGCTGGAGTTGATGCTGGAGGAATGCTCGAGGGGATGCTCAAGGGGATGCTGGAAGTGATGCTGGAGGCAATGCCTGGGGATGCTCAAGGGATGCTCGAGGGGATGCTTGAGGGGATGCTTGAGGGGATGCTCGAGGGGATGCTCGAGGGGATGCTCGAGGGGATGCTCGAGGGGATGCTCGAGGGGATGCTCGAGGGGATGCTCGAGGAATGCTCGAGGGGATGCTACAGGGATGCTCGAGGGACACACAAGGGACGCGCAAGAGATGCTCGAGGGATGCTCGAGGGGATGCTCAAGGGGTGAGCAAGGGATGCTGGAGGGGATGCTCAATGGGATGCTCAAGGGGATGCTGGAGGGGATGTGCGAAGGGGTGCTTGAGGGGATGCTTGAGGGGTGCTCGAGGGGGTGCTCGAGGGATGCTCGAGGGATGCTTGAGGCGCTGCAGCCACAAGCGCTGCCCCCAGCTGGGGCTCCCCACCCACCGCAACCCTACAGGGACACCATGGCCCCTGCAGAGACACAATGACCCCTATGGGGACACCATGGCCCCTATGGGGACCCCACAGCCCCTATGGATACACCATGGCCCCTATGGGCACACCATGATCCCTATGGGGACACCATGGTCCCTATGGACACACCATGACCCCTATGGGGACACCATGGCCCCTATGGGCACACCAGGGCCCCTATGGGGACCCCACACTTACTTTTCCCTTGTGGGGAGAAGCCGAGCGCGGAGCCGGGGCCGAAGGGGCCGTCCCCCGAGGCCGCTTTGGGTCCTGAGGCTGCGGGCGCGGAGCTGAAGCCCAGGGGGGAGTTGGCTTCCATGGCTGCAGAGGGGACAAGAGGCACTTATGGGGCCGGGGCCCCCCCCAGAGGCACTTATGGGGCCGGGGCCCCCCCAGAGGCACTTATGGGGCCGGGACCCCCCCAGAGGCACTTATGGGGCCGGGGCCCCCCCAGAGGCACTTATGGGGCCGGGACCCCCCCCAGAGGCACTTATGGGGCCGGGACCCCCCCATAGCCCAGGGCTCTGGCCCCATGGATGCCACCGATGGAGCCGCATCCCTGGTGACCTTCACCGGTGGGGAGCAGCTTTGAGCCCCCCCACAAGTGATGGGGACAGGACCCAGCTCTGGCCCCCCCCCCTCCCGACCCCAAATGGGAGCCAATGGAGGAGATGGGAGCCCCGGTGCGGCCCCGATGGGGGGGTGATTTCACCCCCATGGCACCGGGGGACCGGGATGCGCTGGGTGCAGGTGGGATGGGATGCGATGGATGCAGGCCCATGGAGGGGAGAACCGGGATGGGGAACGGGGGGGACGGGATCCGGTGCCCCCCCCCCCCCCGCATCACGTGACCGGGAACGGAGCCGCGGTGGAATTGGGCCACGGGGAGCAACGGGAGCCGGGTCCGGCCCGAGCCCGGTAACGGCGGCGCCGCGGGGCCGGGGCAGCACCGGGACGAGGCCCCGGGTCTAAAAGGGCGTCCCCGGCTCAAGGAGACACCGGAAACACCGGAGCCACGGGGCGGGCGCTTCCCGTTCGCTTCCTGCGGGGGGGGGCTCCCTCCCCCCCTCCCTAAAACCGGGTCCCGTTGGGATGGAGGAGCCCCCCCCTCCCCCCCTCCTCAAAGGGGGGGTTCAAGAGGCGGAACCGGACGGGGAGGGGGGGAGGGGCACAAAGATGGGGGGAGGGGCACGGGGACTCCCTTTACGTGCGGGATGGGGGGGGGAGGTCACCGAGTGCCGGTAACGGAGGGGGGGGGCGCGGGGGTGTTTTACCGGTCACCGCAGGGGGGGTCCCCCTCCCTCCCGTCTCCCCCCCCTCCCGTTCCCGGTGCCGTTACCGGTATCGCTCCCGTTCCCGTGCCCGCCCCGGGCCCGGCTCAGGCGTTGCGGGCCGGGACGCGGCTCCTCGGGGCTCGGTCCCTTCCGCGCGGACCGGGCCGGGCCCGGGCGGCGGCGGCGGCGGCGGCGCAGGGCAGGAAGCGGCGGTCCCAGCTCCGCCCCCCCCCCCCCGCGCACGTCACCGCCGCCGCGATCGCGTCACCGGGAGCGGCGCGCGCGTCACCGCGAACGGGGGGGGGAATGGGGGGGATGGGGGGGCGGAGCCAAGCGCCCACGTGGGGGAGGGGGGGATTCCCCCCGCTCTGACCCCCCCCCCCCCCCCCCCCCCAACCCCAAACGCAGCCCGACCCCCGGGATCCCCGGTGACGTCACGCGGTGCGCAGGGCCCCGGTACCGGTTGTGGAGGGGGGGGGGGCCCGGTGCGGTCCCAAAGGGAACGGAGGGGGGGGGATGGGGATATCCCGGCCCCGTGCGCAACAGCGAGGGGGGAGGGGCGTGGTGCTGACCCCGTTCACCGGGATGTGGGTCCCGGTACAGCCCCGGGGGGGGGGGGGCTCCGTGTCCCGTCCACGGCGGCCCCTATGGGGGGGGGGGGCAGCCCCGGTGCGTGTCTGTGGGGAGGGAGGAAGCCCCTATGCGGATCTATGGGGGGGGGAGCCCCGGTACGTACCTATGGAGGGGTGCGTGGGGGGGGCAGCCCCGGTGCCCGCCCGGCGCGCTCCCGGTGCCGGTCCCGGTGTCGCGCAGGTGCTCCCGGCCCCGCGTGATGTCAGCGGCCGCCACCGCCCCCTCCGCCGCGGGGACGCGCCGCCATTTAAAGGGACCGCGGCCCCGTTTGGGTTCAAGGGGTTTGCTCCCCCCCCCCCCCCGCACCCCCAAACCCCGCTTTAACCCTCGGGGGTGCAGCGCTTGTGGGGACCCCCCCTCGGTGCTCCCGGTACCGGCCCCCCCCCCATAGGGCTTTGTGTTGTAAAATGGAGCCCCAATGGGGGACACACCAAGAGCAGGGCCCCCCCCCCATGATAACCACCTTGGGGGTGCGTGTGTGTGACCCCCATCTCCTACCCCCCACCTTGACCCCCATTGCCCCGCCCCCCCCATGATAACCGGCGTGGGGGTGCGTTTGTGTGACCCCCATCTCCTACCCCCCAACTTGACCCCCATTGCCCCCCCCATGATAACCGGCTTGGGGGTGCGTTTGTGTGACCCCCATCTCCTACCCCCCAACTTGACCCCCATTTCCCCCCCCATGATAACCAGCTTGGGGGTGCGTTTGTGTGACCCCCATCTCCTACCCCCCAACTTGACCCCCATTTCCCCCCCCATGATAACCGGCTTGGGGGTGCGTTTGTGTGACCCCCATTGCCCCCCCCCCATAGCTCAGATAAGACCCCAGGGGGGTGTTTTCAATTGATCTTTTATTGGAAACGTTAAATATTGGGGAGGGGGAAGCCCCGTTTTGGGGGGGGGTCCGGTTTTGGGGGGGCTCCACATTCAAGCGTGTTCCTCAGCCAACTTCTCCGCCTTGGCCACCGCCTCCTCGATGGGCCCCACCATGTAGAAGGCTTGCTCGGGGAGATGGTCGTATTCACCTGGGTGGGGGTGAAGAGGAGGTTAAGTTAGGGGGGGCACCCCCAAACCGTTGGGGTGTCCCCCCCCCCCATCATCACCCTGGTGCTGTCTGTACCCGCCAGGATCTGCTTGAAGCCCTTGATGGTCTCCTGCAGCGGCACCAGTTTGCCCATGTGGCCCGTGAAGACCTCGGCCACCTGGAAGGGCTGGGACAGGAAGCGCTGGATCTTGCGCGCCCGCGCCACCGTGAGCTTGTCCTCCTCGGAGAGCTCGTCCATGCCCAGGATGGCGATGATGTCCTGCAGGGATTTGTAGTCCTGCCGAGCAGGGTGAGGGTGAGCGGCTCCACGTGCACCCCCCCAGCTCCCTACGGGGGGCAGCCCTGGATCCCTCACCTGCAGGATCTTCTGCACCCCTCGAGCCACGTCGTAGTGCTCGGGCCCCACGATGTTGGGGTCCATGATGCGGGAGGTGGAGTCCAAGGGGTCCACGGCCGGGTAAATGCCCAGCTCGGCGATGGCGCGGGACAGCACCGTGGTGGCGTCCAAGTGGGCAAAGGTGGTGGCAGGGGCGGGGTCGGTCAAGTCGTCGGCTGGGACGTAGATGGCCTGGGGATGGAGGGGATGGGAGGGGACAATGGGGATGGAGGGGATGATGGGGATGGGAAGGGACAATGGGGATACAAAGGGATGATGGCGATAGGAAGGGGCAATGGGGATGGAGGGGATGGGAAGGGACAATAGGGATAGGAAGGGGCAATGGGGATAGGAGGGGACAATGGGGATGGAGGGGACAATGGGGATAGGAGGGGACAATGGGGATGGAGGGGACAATGGGGAGGGAGGGGACAATGAGGATAGGAAGGGACAGCAGGGATAGAAAGGACAACAGGGACAGGAGACGATGATGGGGACGGAGGGGATGATTGGGATAGGAGGGGATAATGAGAATAGGAAAGACAATTGAGTATAGAAAGAGATAATGAAAATAGGAAGGGACGATGGGGACGGAAGGGACGATGGGGACAGAGGGGATGACGGGGATAGGAAGGGACGATGGGG
Source organism: Neopsephotus bourkii (assembly GCF_033783945.1). Taxonomy (NCBI): domain Eukaryota; kingdom Metazoa; phylum Chordata; class Aves; order Psittaciformes; family Psittacidae; genus Neopsephotus; species Neopsephotus bourkii. Next base: position 15,177 of record NW_026901922.1, read on the forward strand.
ATGGAGGGGATGATGGGGATAGGAAGGGACGATGAGGATAGGAAGGGATGATGGGGATAGGAAGGGATAATGGGGACAGAGGGGATGATGAGGATAGGAAGGGACAACAGGGATAGGAGGGGACGATGGGGATGGAGGGGACAATGGGGATGGAGGGGACAATGAGGATAGGAAGGGACAACAGGGAGAGGACGATGGGGATGGAGAGGACGATGGGGATGGAGAGGACGATGGGGATAGGAGGGGATAATGAGAATAGGAAGGGACAATTGGGTATAGCAAGGGATAATGGGGATAGGAAGGGGCAATTGGGTATAGCAAGGGACAATGGGGATAGGAAGGGACAATGGGGATGATGGGGACAGGAGGGGACGATGACACAGCATCCTGAGGATGCACAATGCGGCTGCAGCCTCACCTGCACCGAGGTGATGGATCCCTTGCGGGTGGTGGTGATCCTCTCCTGCATGGTGCCCATATCGGTGGCCAGGGTGGGCTGGTAGCCCACGGCGGAGGGGATCCTCCCCAGCAGGGCTGACACCTTGGGGGGGGGGTACAAAGGCTCTGAGGGGGTGCCCAAGGGGATGGGGGGGTCAGAGCGGGGCTGGGGCCGAGCACCCACCTCGGAGCCAGCCTGGGTGAAGCGGAAGATGTTGTCAATGAAGAGCAGCACGTCCTGGCCCTCCTGGTCCCTGAAGTACTCGGCCACCGTGAGCCCGGTGAGGGCCACCCTGGCGCGGGCACCGGGGGGCTCGTTCATCTGCCCATAGACCAGGGCGACCTGCGGGCCAGGACAGGCGGTGGGCACCGTGCTACCGGTCCCATGTGTGACCCCATTCAGGGGACCCCCTTCTCCATACCTTGGACGTGGCATCCTTGAGGTTGATGACCCCGGACTCGATCATCTCGTGGTACAAATCATTCCCCTCGCGGGTCCGCTCCCCGACGCCGGCGAACACCGAGTACCCACCGTGGGCTTTGGCCACGTTGTTGATGAGCTCCATGATCAGCACCGTTTTGCCCACGCCGGCGCCTCCAAAGAGACCTGGGACCAAGGGGAATCCGGCTCGATCCCGCACCCATCCCGGTTGATCCCCCACATCCCTGCTCCCCCTTTTCCTCCTCAGATCGATCCGAGTGGCTTCAGGCAGCTCAGAAGAACGAAAGTCAATCGGTTCCTCATCAGTGAAGGAGTCTCTTTGTGTCCCCCCCCAACCATGCCCATAGGGAGCACGCACCGATCTTGCCCCCCTTGGCATAGGGCGCCAGCAGATCCACCACCTTGATCCCCGTCACCAGGATCTCCTGCTCCACGCTCATCTCCACGAACTCGGGGGCTTCAGCGTGAATAGCAGCGAACCTATAGGGAGGAATGGGGCTCAGGACCCCAAACCAGGCCCCACGGAGGGGAGGGGGTGGGTTAGGGGCGGCCTCGCTCACTGTTTGGTGGTGATGGGGCCCCGCTCATCGATGGGCTCCCCGATGACATTCATGATCCTGCCCAAGGTCTCGGGCCCCACGGGGATGCGGATGGGAGCTCCGGAATCCAGCACCTTCTGGCCCCTCACCAGCCCCTCGGTGCCGTCCATGGCGATGGTGCGCACCGTGTTCTCCCCTGCCAAAGGCCGAGGGCAGCGTCGCAGCAGCACCCGAGGGCTGGCCCTGGGGAGCCGCTGGTGCCTTCCCCCCGGGCCCTGCCATGGGGATGGGAGCCGCGGACGCGCTCCCGAGGCCGCTTCCCTCCTCCTCGCATGGGGACCCCCGGAGGAGGCAGCGGGAGCGGGTACTCACCCAGGTGCTGAGCCACCTCCAGCACCAGCCGCGTCTCCCGGCCCTGCACCTCCAGCGCGTTCAGGATGGGGGGCAGCCCCTCATCGAACTGCACATCCACCACGGCGCCGATAACGGCCACGATGCGCCCGGTGCTGGAGCCGGCCTTGGCCGCGGGGGCCGCCTGGGCCGCATAGTCCCGGCCTGCAGCGGGGGGGACGAGTCAAGGTCGGGCCGGGGGGAACGGCAGCTCCGGGCACCCGGGACAAGGCCCGAGACCCCCGGCCCCCCCCCCCCCCGGTACCGCCGTAACCCCCCCACGGTGCAATTGAGCCCCCTCCCCCCGCAGTGCAATCGATGCCCCCGCTCCATCCCCGCCGCCCCGTTGCAGGCCCCGGCCCCTCACCCGCGTAGGCCCCAAGGTGACCCCGCGTGCGCGGCCCCGCACTCACGCGGCTCCGCGGCGGCGGCGGGCGCGGCCCCGCGGCTCAGCAGCAGCGGGAGGAGGCCGCGGCCGGGCCCGGCCTCGCGGCGCAGCAGCGGCCGAACGGCGGCGGCAGCGGCCGCCGAGCACCGACCCGCCAGCCCCAACATGGCGCCGCCGACTGAGCGCCGCGCCCCGCCCGCCTCTGCACGGCCCTCGGGGGGGCGGGACCGCGGCGCCACGTCGCGCGCGCCATTGGATACCGCGCCACCCGCACTCGCTCTCTTATTGGCTACGTTTTCCTCGGCGCTCGCTTTTCGCCGAGACGCCATTGGGCCGCTTAGCCATCTGTCAAGGAGAGAGCTGAGGTGATTGGGCGAGCGTAGAGGGAAGGGGTGGGGCCAAGCGGAGAGCGGCGGAAGCGGCGGCGCACGTGTCCGCGGTTGTCCTTGGACCGGGCGCGGTGACCGCGGCACCGGCGCCGCTTCCTTCCCGTAGTCCCATTGCGGCCAATGGAGCACCGCTCTCCCCCGCTGCCATCCCATCCCATCCCATATCCCCGCAATGCAGCCACCGGGGCCGCCAGCATCGCCTCCCCTGGTCCCCCGTCCCCGTTGCCCCCTGTCCCCGTTGCCCCGGTGCGGAGCGGGCGCAGCAGGAGGCGAGGCCCGGGAGTCTTCAACAGTTTATTAGAAAGAATGCAGACATTAAAAAAATCCCAGCTGCTCGGAACACAAATTGAGGTTTTTCAGCCCGGTTGGGAGGTGCCGCGGGGGGGGGCGGCGGAATTCCTGGTACCCGGTGCCCCCGGTGCCTCCCCACCCTTTCTCGCTTCCACAGCCACAGTGCAAATAGGATTTGGTCTAAAGGAACAGCTCAACAAGCAACAATGTACAGGCATCGCCCCGGAGGAGGAGGAGGAGGGTGTAAAGCTTTAGAGCCAAACGGTACCAGGGGACAGGCTCCAGCCACCGGGACCCGGTGACTCGGGATGGAACAACCCCACGGAGGAGAATTGGTGTTGCCTTTTCAATACAAAGTTTAATGGAAGGGCCCCAGTTCTTGTTCCCGGTCCAAACATCCAATTTCAGGCCACAGGGACTGGGTAAAAGAAGGGGGGGGAAGAGGGAGAAATGCTCATTTCTATCAACTTGGTGTCACCTTAGGGTTGTCCCATGGGAATTATATCCGCTACGAGGCAAGGAGGCTCTGTAAACTTTATTGCAACTGTTCTGTCTCGATGGCCTACACCTCAACTGGGGGGGGGGGGGGGTGTTGGAAGGCTGGAAAACTGGTTCATGCATAAAGTTATTGCCTCTCGTGGCTTTCAGGCCGCCCCGTGCCATGGTACACACCTACCACCAGTGAAGCCATTGAAAATGGACTGAAAATGGGTTAAAGGATGCAGGAGCTCCCGTTAGGGCTATCATCAACTCAGGAATTCTTATCTCGGTTATGAAATGTTGTGATGAAGTTCTTTCCCCAAACCCTGAAGACGATGCTTTTCCTTACTCCAGATCTGGCATTTCTAGAGAGGAAAAGAGAAGGGCGTTAGTGGGGTTGGGGTTGGTTTTAAGCCTTGTTTCATCAACCCTCAGCATCAGCCATGGGGCAGTTGAAGGCCTCTGGGTCTGGGTCTTCATAAGGAAGAGCCATGAGCAGGCACTGGAACCACTGGAGAAGCCGCCTCCATGGGCAGGGCTGCTCTTAAAGCCAAAGCTTCCTCAGGCCTGCGCTGGGGAGGACAAACTGGGATTTCAGGCTGCTGTGGAAAGGCTCCCATTGGATTCTAGCCCTCGGCCAGCCCTGGCTTCAGCTCAGAGGCAGGGTTCAGTGAGTAACAGGAGGGAGCCCTCATGGAATCACGCCGGGACAGGACTTACTTTCATCATCACTGTCTGGCGAGTCCTGGGGAGAAGAAGAGACAGCGTTAACCAGAGCAGACCGGGCTCCAAGGAGCTTTTCCCTTCAGCACCACCCTCCCACCAGCAAAGGAGCCGCTGCTGCTGCAGGGAACCCTGCGCTGCTCCACAGCACGAGCTCAGTTTGGCCTCACCGGCACCAAGAGCTACGGCTCCATCAGTGTGCTCTGGAGCCAGGCTGAGAGAAGGCTCCGAAGGGGAGACCTGAGAGCGGCTCCAGGGCCTAAAGGGGCTGCAGGGAACCTGGAGAGGGGCTTGGGACAAGGGCCTGTAGGAAATGGCTTGAACCTGCCCGAGGGAGACTGAGCTGAGCTCTTAGGCAGAAGCTCTTCCCTGTGAGCCCCAGCCAAGCTTTGGTGCTGCTGAAGAGCCTGCCCTGAGCACAGAGCAAGGTGTATTTACTGCAGAGCACTTACATCATCTGCCCCATCTACTTCTGGCAAGTCTACGTCGTCATCTCCACCCATGTTGTTCATCATCTGCTCCAGAGATAAAAGCACGTTAGAAGGTGAAGCAGCAGCACCAGCACCACTGGGAGCAGGAGGAAGGCTTTGCCTGAAGGGAACCCCAAATTCCAGGGATCCGTGTTCCCCTACCTCGGAAAAGCGATCGAAATTGGACATGTCTTCATCTGAGTCATCTTCCCAGTCTTTCCAGTTGTTGAAGTCCACACTGAGCCAGTTGAGCTGCGCAGCAACACAAGGGCGTTAGTGCAGGACAAGCGAGTACCGAGCTGCTGCTATAGGAAGGTAAAGCACGAGCGCTGCTCTGAGGAGACCCACGAGCCACTGCATCGCTTCACCATCACCCCAATAGGAAACCCCATTGAAAAGGAGGCAGACAAGAGGAGCTGAACCCACCTTTGCCCTCTCTTTCGTTAACCTTGGCCATGCCTGACCGGACTCTCCTTTTCGTAAACAACACAAGATAGATCTGTCTGTTCTTTTATGCTTTGATTCCTGAAAGGGAGGGAAATCCCTGTTAACATCACCCCCAAAGCTGCCTTTATCCCCTCGCTTCAGCTCCCAACTTCATCCCCATGAACACCACCCGGAGATGCTTTCCAGGCCGAAAGCGCCGGCAGCATCCTGAAGGAGCTGCTGCTCCCCAGCCACAGCCCCAGGACGCCAGGAGGATACTCACATTGGGGTCAATATTGTTAAAAAGGTCGATTTCGTTTAAATGTTTGAAGTTATCGCTTCCTCCAAGACAACTGCGGAGAGAAAACAAGAAGGGGTTGGTCCAAAGGAGCCCCTGCAACAGGCACTGAAGCACCCAGCCTGCTTCCTGTGCCTCTCCATGCCCTTCTACCCGTTATCACAAGAGCCCCATGGGATGCTCCGGGCCTGGGGAAGGACCAGCCCCCAGCCCCCTGCCCTGCGGAGGGCAGCGGAGCACACAGGGGATGGGGAAAGCCCTGGCCCCGCACCTGAAGGTGAGTTTGGACTTCTCGAAGTTCACGTTCACGTCCTTGCTGTCCTCCACGCAGAACTCGATGAAGACGTAGTCCCGGCGGTCGTACCACTTGGCAGATGCGGGCTGCCTGCAGGGGGGACAGCAGCAAACTCAGCTCCCACAGAGACAATGGAGCCAAGGAGGGGACCCCCCCTACCCCCCCAAAAAGAGCTCCTTGACCCAAAGCAACACAAAATGATGCCAAGCTTGAGGACGAGGGGGCAGCAGCAGCTCCCCGATGCCCTTGGCCACCCAAAGAACAGGCCCCAAACCCCATTCAGGCTCTGGCTCATGCTCCTCGGGGTGTCCTTTGGCTGCCTCCAACCACCACGAGCAGCAGCAACTGGAAACCAGCGCAGGGCCCTTGGGCTGGGCTGATGTTCAGTGCTCTGAGTGAGCGGGGTGGTCACTTACCAGGGTGCTCACTGCACCTACAGGGAGCTGAAGCACAACCTGAGCCCTGGATGTGATGCTTCCTGCCCTGAGGAGCGGGTGCTGGGTGCTGGTGTCGCTCCCCAAGCGTTACAGCAACACCAGCCTGGCACAGGAGGCATTCCCTTCTCCACCATTCCCTTCTCCAGCCTTGAAGGTGCTGCCCATAGGGTGCAAAGGCAGCAGCATCCTTCGGAGCAGCGCTGCAGGACACGGCATCACATCCACAAGGGGTGAAAGAGATTTCCTCCAGCACAGTTCCCATTCCCAAGCTTTTATATCCGGGTTTTCCAAGCCCCAATTCTTCCTTTCAAGAGGGTGAAAACCTTCCCTTGGCCTTGAGTGAAGCCTGAGCATTCAGCACCGCTAACACGGGATACCTGGAGCTGCAAATCCAACCCGGGATGAGACGGATGCCGACGCTCCAAGGAGACTCCACACACAGGGGAGCTGCTGCTGGAGCCTTCAGTGCTCCCAGTGCTTCAGGAGATGCTCCTGCGTCCCCAGGGCATTTGCTGGTTCCTTAAAGATGCTCCAACAGGAGCCCAACGCTTCCTCCTTCCTCAACCAACCTCATCCCAGGAGCCAAAGGGCTTTGGTTGGGACCATCCCCACGTCCTCATGGGGTTGAGGCCTCTCTGAAGCACAGAGGCTCATTTAAACACTGCTTTACCCCGTGCACCAACACAGCCCCGGGAACACCTCCTGTGCTCCATGGAATGGGTGAGAAGGGACCTTAAAGCTCATCCAGTTCCATAGGCAGGGGCACCTTCCACTGGAGCAGGGTGCTCCAACCACTGCCAGCGATGGAGCATCCAAACCTCCTCCGTTCAACCCATCCCAGTGCCCCAGCACCCTCACACTAAAGAGCTTCTGCCTTGTATCCAACCTGAACTCCCCCTGTTCCAGCCTGACCCCATCACCCCTTGTCCCATCGCTCCCATCCCTGCTGCAGGTCCCCCCCCAGCATCCTTGTACCCCCTTCAGGCACTGGAAGCTGCTCTGAGCTCCCCACGCAGCTTCTCTGCTCCAGCCCCAGTGTTCTCCGCCTGGCTCCTATGGGAGCTGCTCCAGCCCCTGCTCATCCTCGTGGCCTCCTCTTGCTCCAGCACCTCCATGTCCTGATGCTGGGGGCACCAGGGCTGCTCCATGCAATTCCCATCTCCCTGCCTCTTCCATTGAGAAGGGAATCCCAGGACTGCAGAAGAGCTTCCAGGAGCTCCGGAGCCACGCTCGGGCCCAGCTTCCTCCACGGCACCTCAATGGTTCCCACCTCCAGCTTAGCCACAGAGCTCAATCTCCAGCCTCACTGCTTGGGGGCCACCCAAACCCCTCCTTGGGTGCCCCGGTGCACTCCGGATCCCGGGTTCGTTTCCTGGGGTGCATCCTGGACCCTTCCTAGAGCTCGAGGTTGCTGCAGGATGAGCTCTTCACCCCCGGCCAACAGGGAACAGCGCCGGGTTACGGAATCAGCTTTGGGTTTGCTTCCAATTGGGCTTTTTGAGTTAAACCCCTCTCATTTCACTCTAAACAACCCCATTTGAGCCGAGTTGATGCTCTTTAGAGAGGAAACCAACCAAGTTCCTCCCGTTCCAATGCAGAGGCCCCATCCTTCGGGGCTCCAAAGCACCAAGCCCCCCCTCACCGTCGGTAAGCGCCGGTGCCCCGTTCCCCTCCATCCCCCCCTCAAGGCCCAGCGCTACCGGACACCGTCCCCACGGCCCGGCCCGGGCCGCAACCGCTTTAAACCCAACGCGGGAGCTGCGGAGGCCGCGAGCTCCGGTTTCCGGCTGCTCCGAGCGCACAGCCCCGGGACACGCGGGTCTGCGAGCGGCCCCCTCCGCGGGACCTACCGGACGCTTCGCTTGGCCCCGGTTTAACCGCGACCATCCCCGTCCACACCCACCCCCCGCTGCCGCCCCATTCATCCCCACACGGGACCGGACCATCCCGGAGGGGCGGGGGGCACAAACCGCATCCCGGACACCCGCCGGTACCGGACCCGCCCCCCCCCTCCAAGGTCACTACATGGGGCCTGCTCCCCGCGGCCGCGCCTGCCGCGGCCTGAGGCCTAAGGCCCGGCGGGGCCGCTCCCGCCTCTCCTCCCGCTTCCTTCCCGCCCCGTTGCCCCCCCCTTCCCCGCAGGCTCTCACATGGCTCCGGCGCGGTCCCGGGCGGGCTCCGGTGCGTGCAGAGCGCGGCGGGGGGGGGGAACAGGACCGTGGCTCCGGGGCGGCGGCAGCGGCGCTCGGGGGCGGCGGCGGCGGCGGGCTCGGGGCTGCGGCCTCGCTCCCACAATGCCCCGCGCGCTCGGAGCGCTGGTGACGCAGCAAAATCCCCCCCCTCCACCTCCTCCTCCCCGCGCCTGCCGCGGTCCCACTGCGCATGCGCGGAGCGGCCCCCCCCACACCGCCCTTCTAGCAGCTTCTCGCCGGGCGCACGCCGGAGGGAGGGGGACGCGGTGAGGAGACGGCGGTTGCTATGGAGACGGGGCAGCGCTACCCCGGGTCCTAGCGCCCGCCCGCCCAGTTCCACAGGTCGGGGGTGGAATCGCGCCGCTGCTCCCTAAGAATCCCGTCGTTCCCACCGGGAATCCCGTCGGTTTTCCCCTCGAATCCCGCCGTTCCCCCCCCCCCCCGCAGGAATCCTGCTGCTGCTCCACCGTTTCCCTAATGAAACCTGTCAACAGCGGGATAATGGGGGGCTCCCAGCAGCACCCATCACCCCTTACTCCCTCCCCAGCTTCCATGAGCTGTTCCCAAACACAGGTTAATGGAATAGGGGTGGGAAAGCAGCAGGAAGGTGCCACGGTTGCAGATCCAGCCTCTTGGAGCCGTGGCTGGTAGGAGGCAGAGCCCCCCCCACTCCCCAGGGCTTCCCACCAGCACATCCCTTTGGATCCAGCTGGAAGATGCTGCAATCCATCCCCATCCCACTGTGAAGGGAAACCCTGGGGGGGGGGTGAAGGACGTGACACCCTGCACTGGAGTCATCCAGGCTGGAGGCGGGTGTCCTTTGGGACAGGAAGGAAAGGAGGGAAGAGGCTCTTGGGAGAGGGTATCGGGCTTGAGATCTTCCCGGGAGGAAGGCTCCACCCCGGGCCCTCGGCACCGGCACCACCGAGGGTTTTCACCAACAATAAACCACAACTTTTATTCCCGGATAGAAATAGTACAAATTTTAAACGCAGTCGCAGTCGAACTCTTCTCTGAAACACCAAAAAAGGCTCCTCCGTCCCCCAGCTACATCGTCAGCTCCTGTGGAGAGAAGGGAATGTTGGGGTCCGGCCCCACAGCGGCAGACCCCATCCCACCAGGAGCCATTCCCGGGGCTGGCACTCACCATGATGGCATTTACGATGTCGTTACTGTTGTTCTTGAGGGCACGCACGGCCTTCGCTCGGGACACGTTCGCCTGCGACATCACCAGCTCGATGTCTTTCACCTCGACGCCGGTTTCGTCAACCTAAAGGAGCAGGAATGAGGGGATGAGGGAATGGAGCAGGCTGGGAAAGGGCCAAGTCACCGAGGGCCTCATCTCCAGGGCTTGGGAACGCTTCCAGGGATGGTTGCTCAACCCCTGACAAATGGGATCGGCTTTGGACTTGTGCAAGGTGTTTGTCCCTGTCCCACATGACACCCTTGTCTTTAAACACGTGGATTTGATGGATGGGCATGAGCAGTGGGTAAGGAATTGGCTGGATGGCTGCACTGGATGCTGGAGAGTGACCCTGGTCAGGAACTGGATGGACAGGATAAGGGGTGATGGTTTCAACTGAAACAGGTTGAATCGAAGGCAGGAGTTCTTCAGTGTGAGGGTGGTCGGGCACTGGGATGGGCTGAATGGAGAAGGTCTGGATGCCCCATCCCTGGCAGTGCTCAAGGCCACGTTGGACACAGGGGCTTGGAGCAAGCGGCTCCAGTGGAAGGGGTCCCTGCCCCATAGCAGGGGTTGGAGCTGGATGAGCTTTAAGCTGCTTTCCAATCCAAACCATTCCACGATCCTATGAGTGCCCCAACTGTGGCAGCTCCCCCATGCCCGCAGGCCACAAAGAGAGAAGCTGGGAGGGAAGCCAGGGCAATGGGGACCTGCCCCATCCCTTTGCCATGGAAAACACAGCAGAAAGCAAGCGAACCAGGGGAATGCCCAGCTCACTGCGAGCTCACCTCCTCCTCCTCGCTCTCCTCCTGCACCGTGGGGGTCTGTGTGTTCTCCTGGATGTTTGAAACCGCTTCTCCCTGCACTTTGAACTTCTCAGCAGCTGCCAACTGGGCCTGTTGGGACAGGTCTTCGATCTGGCAGAGGGAAGAAGAAGTGAGACAGAGCAGGACACAGAGATCCGCATTCCCCCCATGTCCCGGTGCATCCAGCTCTGCCACAGGACCCATGTGGCAAGGAGGAACCCCATGGGGTGGTCACCAGCAGGGTCCGGTCACCTTTGCTTCACCAAAGACTATGTAGGTGTCTGAGGCAGGGCTCTTGTACACGTCTGGCTTTGTGATGACAAAGAGGATGTTCTTGGATTTGCGGATGGTGACTCTGGTGACTCCGGTGACCTGGCGAAGGCCCAGCTTGGACATTGCCTGAAGAACCAATGGGAGGGAGGCAAAGGAGTGACTGAGACAGAACACCCTGGAACGTGTCCATAGAATGGGTTGGGTTGAAGGGGCCTTAAAGCTCATCCAGTTCCATGGGCAGGGGCACCTTCCACTGGAGCAGCTCGCTCCAACCTGGCCTTGAGCACTGCCAGGGATGGAGCATCCAAACCTTCTCCATTCAACCCATCCCAGTGCCCCAGCACCCTCCCTCATAGGGAACAACCTCCTTAGGTGCAATGCTCTCAGCCTGGCTCCATAGGGGAGCCCCTGCTCCTCTGCCCACGGATTAATGCCTCACCCAATGTGGCTCCCCTGCTGCAGAGCAGCATTCCCAGGCTTCCAGCCAGGAGCTTGGGAGGGAATTCACTTCCCAGCCCAACCCTCGGCCCCCAGCCACGAGGAGTCTGCATCCCTTTGCCCGAGGGCCAGACAGGGGCCGGTGTCACCCAAGGGGACAAGGAGCCAGCAGGGGGCCGTGCTGTGCCACCCACCCCTGGATCCCACCTCACCTTCCGTGCCTTCTTCTCACTCCGGCTCTGTTTGGCTTTGCTCACGGGTTCTTCATCTATTTCAGCCGCTGCTGCGAGCTGCAAGGAGAGAGAACAGGAGGGATCAGGGCAATGCTGGTGGAGCCCAGCAGGGCTCCCACCCCCTGCCACCCGCCCTACCTGCGCCTGCTGTGTCGTGGCCTGCGTGGAGTCTTGCTCCTCGAGCTCTGGTACGGATTCATCGCTGTCAGACTCTGTTCCGGACCCTAAGGACCAAGCACAAGTCACTTCCTGCACCAAGAGCCACAGGCCAAGGGTTCCACTCAGCGCCGTGAAGCTGGTGTCAGACTGGGCCAGGCAGCACCTGGAGCTCAGCCCCACAGCCCAGGGATGGACCCTGGTTCCTGCAGCCCTACATGGAGTGACCCCGCAGGAGCATCTCTGGATGCTCGGCTCGGCCTCAGCGCTGCCTCCTGCCAGCTCCTGCTCGGGAAGCACAAAGCCGGTGACCACAACGCCCTCTCATGCACCAGTGCCTCCAGTGGGGCCCGGGGCCTCCTCCCCCAAGCTCCACACAGGAGCCCAACAGCTTGGGCAGGCAAAGGAGCTTCCCCAGAGCCCGGTTTGGCCCCAGCTCCTCTTGGCTGGTGGGCACCAGGCCATGGAGCAGGCCCGTGAAGCCAGCTCAGGCTGAGCCATGCCACAAGCCCCACCGTGCCCTGAGCACACGCTGTTAGTGCCCCTTGGGCCACGCCATGCCCTGACCCCATGGGTACATCGCCTCCGTGTCCCCCAGCCCTGCCTCCCCTTCCCTGGAGAGCCCAACACACACCAAGTGCCATGGGGTGGCGGGTTAGTATCCAGGCAGTGCCACGCCATGCACACAGCAATCCATAGGGAGATACCCTTGTCATTCCTGAGGCCGGGCTGCTTGGCCGGAGCAGGAGCCTCGGGGGGAGCCAGATCCACCAGGATGGGCTGCACCGGCGGCTCCGGGGGGAGCAGGGGGGGCAGCTCCTCGTCCTCGTTGGCATTGGTGATGGTGGGGGGGGGTTTGGTGCTGGGTTTGGATGGGGACGGGCGCTTGGTGGCCTTCCCGGGGCTCTGCTTCTTGCTGGGGGGAGCGGGAGGGGGGGCAGAGGCAGCCGGGGCCTTGGGGGGAGCAGAGGCATCGGGAGGTGGCTTCTGGGGGGCACCAGGAACACCTGGGGCTGATGGAGCTGCACCGGGGCTCTTGGGAGCTGATGGGGCTGCCTTGGCTGCAGGAGCTGATGGAGCTGCACCGGGGCTCCTGGGAGCTGATGGGGCTGCACCGGGGCTCCTGGGAGCTGATGGGGCTGCACCGGGGCTCTTGGGAGCTGCTGGGGCTGCCTTGGCTACAGGGGGGGCAGCAGGAGCTGATGGAGCTGCCTTGGCTGGGGCTGATGGAGCAGAGCCGGGGCTCCCGGGAGCTGCCTTGGCTGTAGGAGGGGCAGCAGGGGCCGATGGAGCTGCCTTGGCTGGGGCTGATGGAGCTGCACCGGGGCTCTTGGGAGCTGCTGGAGCTGCCTTGGCTGGGGCTGATGGAGCAGAGCTGGGGCTCCCGGGAGCTGCCTTGGCTGTAGGAGGGGCAGCAGGGGCCGATGGAGCTGCCTTGGCTGGGGCTGATGGAGCTGCATCGGGGCTCTTGGGAGCTGACGGAGCTGCCTTGGCTGGCACTGATGGAGCAGAGCCCCCGCTCCCAGGAGCTGCCTCGGCTGCAGGAGCCGATGGAGCTCCCTTGGCTGCAGGAGGGGTGGCTGGAGCTGGGGTGGCTGCACCGGGGCTCTTTGGAGCTGCTTTGGCAGCAGCAGGAGCTGCTGTGGCCGGGGGAGCAGGGCCTGGGCTCGCAGGAGCCCCTCTGGCTGCAGGGGGGGCAGGAGCAGGGCCTGGGCTCGCAGGAGTCCCTTTGGCTGCAGGGGGGGCAGGAGGGGCTGAGGGAGCAGGGGCTGAGGGAGCAGGGACTGGGCTCCCTGGGGCTGGTGGAGCTGGGGGGACAGGCGGGGAGGGGGCAGCAGGAGGGGCAGGAGCTGCAGGGGCAGTGGCAGGGCTCAAAGGAGCCGGTTTGGCTGCAGGAGGGGCCGGAGCTGCTGTGGCAGCAGCAGGAGGAGCTGCAGGGGCAGGGCCAGGGCTCACAGGAGCCGGTTTGGCTGCAGGAGGGGCAGGAGCTGCTGTGGCAGCAGCAGGAGGAGCAGGGGCAGGGGCAGGGCTCACAGGAGCCGGTTTGGCCACAGGAGGGGCCGGAGCTGCTGTGGCAGCAGCAGGAGGAGCAGGGGCAGGGGCAGGGCTCACAGGAGCCGGTTTGGCTGCAGGAGGGGCAGGAGCTGCCATCACTGGTGGGACAGGCAGGGAGGTGGCAGTGCCAGGGCCCTCAGGGGCTGCTTTGGCTGCAGGAGGAGCAGGAGCAGGAGCAGGGACTGGGCCCACAGGGGCTGCTTTGGCTGCAGGAGGGGCAGGGACCGGGCTCTCAGGAGCTGCTTTGGCTGCAAGAGGAGCAGAGATGGGGCTCTCGGGGGCTGCTTTGGCTGCAGGAGGAGCAGGGACCGGGCCCACAGGGGCAGAGACAGGGCCCTCAGGAGCTGCTTTGGCTGCAGGAGCAGGAGGAGCAGGGATGGGGCCCTCAGTAGCTGCTTTGGCTGCAGGAGGGGCAGGGGCAGAGACAGGGCTCTCGGGGGCTGCTTTGGCTGCAGGAGCAGGAGGAACTGGGCCAGGGATGGGGGCCACAGGGGCTGCTTTGGCTGCAGGAGGAGCAGGGACCGGGCTCCCGGGAGCTGCCCCTGCCGGGGTGCCAGGGGCCGGGGGCCCAGGGGCCACCCCTGGGGACGTGGGGCTCAGTGGAGCCGCTGGGGGTGGCCCTGGGGGAGAGGGGGCAGCTGCCAGAGGGGGCAGGGGCGGGGCAGGGCCCAGGGCCCAGGGCCCGGCAGGGGCAGGGAGCGGAGCCCCAGGGGCTGCAGGGGTAAGGGCAGGGGCAGGAGCCCCAGGGGCTGCGGGGGCAGCCGGAACCCCCGGGGACAGCGCAGGGGGTGAGAGCGGGGCCCTGGGGGCAGCCAGGAAGGCCGGGGGGGGGGGCGGGCCCGGGGGAGAAGCTGCAGCCTTGGGGGGCACAGTGGGGGCAGGCAGGAAAGGGGGGGACAGCGGGGGAGGGGGTGGCACAAGGGGAAGGGAAGGGGGGGCAGGGGAGGAGAGCGCTGCGGGGGGGGGCACTGGCACAGCAGCGGCAGGAGGAGCAGGAGCCACTGGGGACACTGGGTGAACTGGGGCAGGCCCTGGAGAGCCTGGGGCTGGAGGGGAGGCAATGGTAACCGGGACCTGCAGAGCTGGGGCAGGGAGCTGCGGGGGGCCAGAGAACACGGGGATGGCCGCAGCTGGGACCACAGGGGGGGAAATGGGAGCCGGGGGGGGCAGCAGAGCAGGGCTGGGACTGGGCAGCTCTGCTGGGAGAGCCTGGGCTGGGGTCAGGGCTGGGGAGGGAGCAGGGAGAGGAACAGCTACAGGAGAGAAAGAGAGTGAACCCATGAGAGAAGGGAGCATGGGGGGACACACGGCCCTGTCCCCCCCCAGCAGAACAGCATCACCCAATGCACCAGCACAGACAGGGCCTTCATCCCCTTCTAGGGACCAGCACAAGGCCCCGGGTTCCCCCACTCAAACCTTGGCATGGGAACACTGGGAATGCCGAGCTCCCTCCCAGAGGGGGCGTCCCAAGCTCCACAGAGGCCTGGCCAGACCCCAGAGGCTGGGAAGCCCCATCCTGGCATGAGGATCCACTGAGCATTAGAATCCAGCTCTGGCAGAGCCTCCTCCAGCCTTGTGGGACACAGGATGCTGAGTCCTGGCTCCATGCAGTGACCTGTCCCCCACCACCCCTTGCAGGCTGTTAAGGGTTAATGTAACTGCACCCCTGTCCCTCCCCCAGAACGGTTACGGTGCCACACGAGGGGTTAAAGTGGATCCCCAGTACCTGGCGCTGGGACAGGAGCAGTGACAGGGGCTGCGGGGTGAGAACAACGCGTTAAGACAAGAGATGGGAGCATCTTCCCCTTACACCATTCCCAAGGCCAGCTGGTGATGAAAGGGAAGTGCACTGGGGAGAGGCTGCCAGAGCAGCCAGTCTGACCAGTGGAACCAGCACCGGAGCTGGTCGGGACAGTGGAACCTGCCCCAGCCCCACGCACGCACGGCATCACTCAGAGCCCGGAGGCAGCTACAGAGCATCCTCAGCTCCCTGCTTCCCCCAAGCAGCAACACGAGTGGAGGCCTCAGAGCCTCCTCTGTGGTCTGAGCTGGATGGGACCTTAAAGCTCATCCAGTTCCATGGGCAGGGGCACCTTCCACTGGAGCAGGGTGCTCCAACCACTGCCAGCAATGGAGCATCCAAACCTCCTCCATTCAACCCATCCCAGTGCCCCAGCACCCTCATAGGGAAGAGCTTCCTTATCTCCAACCTGAACTCCCCCTGTTCCAGTCTGACCCCATCACCCCTTGTCCCATCGCTCCCATCCCTGCTGCAGGTCCCTCTCCAGCATCCTTGTAGCCCCCTTCAGGCACTGGAAGCTGCTCTGAGCTCCCCACGCAGCTTCTCTGCTCCAGCCCCAGTGTTCTCAGCCTGGCTCCTATGGGAGCTGCTCCAGCCCCTGCTCACCCTCACGGCCTCCTCTGGCCTCGCTCCAAGAGCTCCCTGTCCTGATGTCATTACCTCTTAGTCACTTCCCAAGCCTATCCCAGTGGGAGGAGATGGAACCTGCCCGGAGCCAACAGGCACCAGGACACGTCCTGCTCCAGGAAGGAGCAACAACCCCTGCCGGGAGCTGCCCACACAACGGCCCCCAGGGGAAGCCCATTCCCAGCCACCAGCACCCTCTGAGGATGCTCCCAGCTGGGAATGGGGAGGATGCTGGGAAGCGGCCCCAGCGCAGGAATCCCAGCGATTCCTGGAGGGAGCCCAAGAGCACAGCAGGTCCCGGTGCTCAGCGCCGCAGCTGCCCCAGCAAGAGCCGTCACTCAGCCCCACACTCCCTCCTGAGCCCCCTTCGGGCAGACCCCGCTCACAGGGAAAACCAGGGTGGGAAGAGCAGGGCCCCGATCCCTGCTGCCACACTGGTGCTGAGCCCACAAGCTCCCGTTCAGCTCCGGCAATGCAGGTCCTTTCCCAGGAGCAGCCTCCCCAAGCCCGCAGCATCCCATGGGGTATTCCTGGGATGCACCAGAGCCGCGCAGCCCCCCAGCACCGGGACCCCTCCGATGGAGCCCTGCTCCACCTGGGACATTCCCACACGCGGCCCATTCCCAAACCCAACCGGTTGCAGCGCTTGGAGGGCTCCTGACCCCGGGATGTGCTCAGCCCCCGGCCCATCCCCATCGCTCCAATGACACCCGAGGGGCCTGCGACACCGGGGGGTGCCCCAACGCAATGACTTCAACCCCGCTTCCAACAGCCGGGTTTGGGGGGGGGAACAACCGAACGCAAGCAGCAACGCGGAGCCCCCCGGGGGTCAAGCTCCCCCCGTTAACACCGACCGGCTGCGGGTCCGGTGTCCCGGTGTGTGTGTGTGTCCGTCCCCCCCCCGGCCCAGGCCTGGCCTTACCTGTCTCAGCCTGCGGCTGCGGCAGCTCCTGCTCGGTGGCCGGGACGGTTTCTGTCGCTTCGCCGGGCATTTCTGGGGAGAGGGAGAACGCACCATGGCCGGGGGCCGCCCGCCGCCACCGGCTACCGGACACCCCGGTACAGGCCGCCTTCTCCCGGCCCTCCCGGCCCCAGCGGCCCGGCTCCCGCTGCCCTCCCTCCCTGCCTCCCTCCCGCCCGGCCCGGGGGCGGCCCGTATGGGGCTATGGGCTCCCGCCGAGGCCCCGGAGCGGCGGATGGCGGCGGATGGTGCCGGATGGTGCTCGATGGCGGTGGCGGGACTCACTGTGAGGGGAGCAGGGTCCAAGATGGCGGCGGAAAGAGAGGCGAGCGGCTGGATGGGGGACTTCCGGGAGGATGAGTACATCCGGGGCACGGGGCCGCGTGGCTCGGCCGGGTCCGGCCACCGCGCTCCTGCGTTCCGGGTCCCTCCGTTCCGGGTCCCTCCGTTCCGGGTCCCTCCGTTCCGGGTCCCTCCGTTCCGGGCCCCTCCGTTCCGGGCTCCTCCGTTCCGGGTCCCTCCGTTCCGGGCCCCCGTGTGGGGCTGGGACCCCCGGTATGGGGCCGAACCCCCGCTATAGGGCAGGGTATGGGGGGCAGCAGTCCCACAACCCCAAGGCAGAGGCAGGTTCCAGGCGCAGGCACACGGTGAATGGGGACATTTAATGATGTTTGCATAGAAAAGGCACAAAACCAGAGAAGGGTCCGTGTGGGGCGGGGGGGAGTGGGGCAGGGACCGGGATCTGGGTCCGGGCACCGGAGGGGACGATGGCGGAGGGCTCAGAAGTCTCCTTGCAGGTCTGTAATGAGGAGAGACGGGGGGTTTGTAGCCAGGAGCTCCCATTCGGGTCCCATTCAGCTCCCATTGGGGCTCTCATTCAGGTCCCATTGGGACTCCTGTTCTGGTCCCATTCAAGCTTCCATTTGGGTCCCATTTGGCTCCCATTGTGGCTCTCATTCAGGTCCCATTGGGGCTCCCATTTAGGTCCCACTGGGGTTCCCATTTAGGTTCGCATTGGGGCTCCCATTCAGGTCCCATTTGACTCTCATTCAGGTCCCATTGGCGCTCCCATTCTGCTCCCATTGGGGCTCCCATTCTGCTCCCATTGAGGTCCTGTTGGGGCTCCCATTCTGGTCCCGTTCAGGCTCCCATTTGGGTCCCATTCTGCTCCCATTCAGTTCCCATTGGGGCTCCCACTCCCATTCAGGCTCCCATTTGGGTCCCATTCAGGTCCCACTGGGGCTCCCATTCTGGTCCCATTCAGGCTCTCATATGGGTCCCATTTGGGTCCCATTCTGCTCCCATTCAGTTCCCATTGGTGCTCCCGTTCAGGCTCCCATTCTGCTCCCATTCAGGTCCCATTCTGCTCCCATTCAGTTCCCATTGGTGCTCCCGTTCTGTTCCCATTCAGGCTCTCATATGGGTCCCATTCTGCTCCCATTCAGGTCCCACTGGGGCTCCCATTCACCTCCCTTCCTGCCCCCCTGCAGCCGCAGCCCCCCGCCGGCTCCCACCGCTCCTCCGCAGCAGCTCCCCCCGGCGCGCTCGCTCCATGTCCTCCACGAAGAGCTCGAAGAGCCGCACGTAGGGCGCCAGGCTCGTCCTCTTGTAGCCTGCAGGAGCTGGGGCTGAGCAGGAGCCAGGGGGGGACCCCAGAGCAGGAGCCATGGGGGGACCCCCCCAGAGCAGGAGCCATGGGGGGACCCCCAGAGCAGGAGCCATGGGGGAACCCCCCAGAGCAGGAGCCATGGGAGGACCCCCCCAGAGCAGGAGCCATGGGGGGACCCCCCCATTCCCCCCCCCTCCCCAGTCACACTCACCCCGTGCGCGCCGCTTGGGCTCCGGCTCCGGCTCCATCCCCGCTCCATCCTCCTGCTCCTCAGCGGCCCCGGCCGCATCCAGCTCGTGGCACAGGGAGCTGTGGGCAGGGGCCTGATGGGCTTCAAGGTGTTTTCCACCCCAGTTCATTCCATGGTGGGACTGGGGGGGGCTGCGGACAGAGCCGGGCCCCACTGCTCAGCACGTACCTGATGGTGGGGACAGAGAAGGGGTCGAACTGGTCGAGCTTCTGCAGGTCCAGGGGCACCGAAATGCGACCTGAAGGAGAGCAGAGGCATGGGGTTGCTCTCTGTAAGGAGGTTGCTGGCCCTATAGGATGCTATCCCTATGGGATGCTATCCCTATGGGATGCTCTCCCTATTGAGATGCTCTCCCTATGGGATGCTGTCTCTATTGGGATGCTATCCCTATTGGGATGTTCTCCCTATGGGATGCTCTCCCTATGGGATGCTATTCCTATTGGGATGCTATCCCTATGAGATGCCATCCCTATTGGGATGCTATCCCTATTGGGATGCTCTCCCTACGGAATGCTATCCCTATTGGGATGTTCTTTCTGTGGAATGCTATCCCTATTGAGATGCTATCCCTAGGAGATGCCATCCCTATTGGGATGCTAACCCTGTGAGATGCCATCCCTATTGGGATGCTATCCCTATGAGATGCCATCCCTATTAAGATGCCATCCCTATTGGGATGCCATCCCTATTGGTATGCTATTCCTATTGGGATGCTATCCCTATGAGATGCTCTCCCTATGAGATGCCATCCCTATTGGGATGCTCTCCCTGTGCGGTGCCACCCCCCCCCCAGACCAACCAGTTTTGGGGTGGACGCTGAAGGGGCTCTTCAGGAGGTGCCCGACCCCTTTGCTGACGTTGATGTCGAGGCGGGGGAAGCAGAACTGCAGCATCACCTCCCAGTCCGCGAAGCACGGGGCGCCCTTCCCGGCCGCTGCCTGCTTCTGTGGGGCACACGTGTGGGGCAGGGGCAGTGGGGTGGGCGCTGGAGCCCAGGCCCTGCTCCCGGGATGGGGTCACACTCACCCGCGTCCGCTCCATGCGGCCCCTGAGCAGCTCCCAGCGATGCACCGAGTCCCGCTTCTTGGGGAACTCGGCCTGCAGCGCCTCGCGGTGCTGTGGGGGGGGTCAAGGCTGGGCACGGGCAAGGGGAGAACCGGGGCGTTGGGTTGGGGTGAAGGGACCTTAATGCTCCTCCAGCCCCACAGCAGGGGCAGCTTCCATTGGGGCAGGGTGCTCCAGGCCTGGCCTTGAGCACTGCCAGGGATGCTGACTCCATCATCCCCCGGGTACCCGGTTCCAGTGGCTGAGCATCCCCTGGGATTCCCCTGTCCCCCCTCTTGGAGCCTCCATCCAGCACCGGGCCCTGCAGCATTGCCCTCCATAGGAAGGATATCCTCCGGGACGAGGGCCAGCACCTTGGCCCAGCTCTCCGGGCTGCCCAGGATATCCTGCCCCACCAGGGCGTAGCTCTCAAAGTACTTCTCCACCACAGAGACCGAGCGCCTGTGGAGCAGGGAAGAGGCTCAGCATCATCACACAGTATCACTCACTCAGCATCACTCAGCATCACTCACTCAGCATCACTCACTCAGCATCGCTCAGCATCACTCACTCAGCATCACTCAGCATCGCTCAGCATCACTCAGCATCACACAGCATCGCTCAGCATCACTCAGCATCACTCACTCAGCATCACTCAGCATCACTCACTCAGCATCACTCAGCATCACTCAGCATCACTCAGCATCGCTCAGCATCACTCAGCATCACTCACTCAGCATCACACAGCATCGCTCAGCATCACTCAGCATCGCTCAGCATCACTCAGCATCGCTCAGCATCACTCAGCATCACTCAGCATCACTCAGCATCACTCAGCATCACTCAGCATCACTCAGCATCCCTCAGCATCGCTCAGCATCACTCAGCATCACTCAGCATCACTCAGCATCACTCAGCATCCCTCAGCATCGCTCAGCATCACTCAGCATCACTCAGCATCACTCAGCATCACTCAGCATCACCCAGCATCACCCAGCATCACCCAGCACCCGCCACCACCAGGCAAGGGGGTCCCCAGCCGACCTGATGAAGGGGTGGATGGGCTCGGACAGCGTCACCTTCTTGACGGTCTCTGCTCCACCCTGTGGGGACAGCGATGCTCAGCGGGTCGGGGGCCATCAGGGGTGCCCGGCTCCCCATGCACCCACCTTCACCAGGCTCAGGTACTCCACTGTGGCCGCCCGCAGCGCTGGGGACCACTTGCGCACGGCATCGTCGCACACCCAGCAGTGGACACCCCTCCGGCCCGAGTACACCCAGAGGCGATGCTTCAGGCCCAGGTCCTCTATGGAGGGGACAGCGGGAGCGGGTTGGGATGCGCCATTCCCAACCCAACCCCATCCATGGGTGCAGGAGGGGTCCCCGGACCCTCACCCACGAGCGCACGGTCGATGATGCGGACGGCGATGGTCATCAGGGTCCAGCACTTGGAGCAGATATCAGCAGAGCTGTGGGCAGGGAGCAATGGGTCAGGCTGCACCCCCTGCCCCTGCACCCCGCTTTTACCCCTTTCCAGCTCTCCCAGCTCCTCTGGGGAACCTGCAGCACGTCCGGACATCGTCGTAGTCCGTCATATCGATATCAAAGACCAGCTCCTTCTCCTGCGGCTGGAAGGCTCCCAAGTGCACCGTGTTGTGCTGGTTGGGCTGCGGGATGGGATGGGATGGGATGGGATGGGATGGGATAGGATGGGAAGGGATGGGATGGGATAGGATGGGAAGGGATGGGATGGGATAGGATGGGATGGGATGGAATGGGATGGGAATGGGCTCAGCCCCACGGGGCCCTGTTCCCCATTGGGGTGCCCCCACGCAGGACTCACCCGGTGGGAGTAGACGGCGCCGATGTCGATCTTGTAGGGGTTGGTTCTGTGCAGCTCCCGCTCCAGCTCCTGGGGGCTGCCGAAGGACTGGAAGCGCACGTAGACATCGTCCCGCAGCGTGAAGGAGAACTCCCGAAGCTGGAAGTAGTTCTTCACCACTGCGGGGGGCGGAGGATGGTTATGGGGTACCCCGGGCTGGTACCACAGCCCCCAGGACCTGGTATCGGAGCCTCCAACCCGGTATCGCAGCCCCTGGGACCACAGCCCCAACCCAGTACCGCAGCCCCTGGGACTGCAACCCCCAGTACCCAGTACCGCATCCCCAACCCGGTACCGCAGCCCCTGGGACCGCAGCCCCTGATACTCGGTACCACAGCTCCGACCCAGTCCTGCAGCCCCCAGGACCACAACCCCCAGTACCCGGTCCCGCATCCCCAACCTGATTCCACATCCCGAACCCGGTACCACAGTTCCGACCCAGTATCCCAGCCCCGATCCGGTCCCACATCCCTGACCCAGTATCACAGCCCCTACTCGGTCCCACATCCCCAACTTGGTCCCGCATCCCCAACCCGGTCCCGCATCCCCAACCCAGTCCCACATGCCCAACCCAGTCCCGCATCCCCAACCCGGTACCGCATCCCCGACCTGGTACCGCATCCCCAACCCGGTCCCGTAGCCCCAACCCGGTACTGAAGCTCCCGGGACCCGGTACCGCATCCCCGACCCAGTATCACAGCCCCGATCCGCTCCCGCAGCCCCAATCCGCTCCCGCAGCTCCAATCCGGTACCGAAGCTCCCGGGACCCGGTCCCAGGGCCCCGATCCGCTCCCGCATCCCCAACCCAGTACCGCATCCCCGACCCGGTCCCACATCCCCAGCCCGGTACAGCATCCCCGACCCGGTCCCACATCCCCAGCCCGGTACCGCATCCCCGACCCAGTACCACAGCCCCTACCCGGCCCCACATCCCCAACCCGGTCCCATAGCCCCAACCCGGTACCGTATCCCCGATCCAGTATCACAGCCCTGACCCGGTCCCGCATCCCCAACCTGGTAACGCATCCCCAACCCGGTCCCGCATCCCCAATCCGGTCCCGCATCCCCGACCCGGTACCGCATCCTCAACCCGGTACCGCATGCCCGACCCAGTCCCATAGACCCAACCCGGTACCGAAGCTCCCGGGACCCGGTACCGCATCCCCGCCCCGCTCCCGCCCCCCCGCCCCGCTCCCGCCTCCCCCTCACCGCCGCCGTAGCCGAGCCAGCGGCCGTAGGCTCCGTGCGGGAAGAGGCGCCGGTAGAAAACCGGGAGCAGCTCGGGCAGCGCCGCGGGTTCGAACCGCGCCATGGCGGGCGGGAAGCGGCCGGAAGCGGGGCGCGGGGCATGCCGGGAGATGTAGTCCGGAGGAGGGTTCGGGGACGCTCGGAAGGATCCGGAGGGCTCCGGGGTCCCGCGTGGCCATGGGGGGTCATGGGTGCAGATCCCATGAGGTCATGGATTGGTCACAGCTTCACACTGGTGTCAAGGGGGGGTCTTCACAGTGATGGTCATGGGTGGTCATGCTTAGACACGGGTGGTCATGCTTAGACACGGGTGGTCATGCTTAGACACGGGTGGTCATGCTTAGACGCGGGTGGTCATGCTTAGACACGGGTGGTCATGCTTAGACGCGGGTGGTCATGCTTAGACACGGGTGGTCATGCTTAGACGCGGGTGGTCATGCTTAGACACGGGTGGTCATGCTTAGACACGGGTGGTCATGCTTAGACACGGGTGGTCATGCTTAGACGCGGGTGGTCATGGCCGGTCACAGAAGCAGGTCCCGTGTGCTCATGGGTGCAGGTCCCGGGTGGTCCCGCGGCTGCAGCGCATGGGGGGAGTGCGGAACCCGCTCCGGGTTAACGATAACCCCGACGGCCGCACGGAGCGGGGCTGAGCCCGCGGGCCCGGGGCGGGGATGGGCAGGCCCGGGGCGGGACGGGACGGGGCGGGACGGGGGAGCGGCGGTTTAAGCAGGAGCGGGTCCCGGTGCGGGTCCCGGTGCGGGTGCGGGTGCGGGGATGTGGCTGTACGCGCTGGCAGCGCTGGCGGCGCTGTTCCTGCTGCGGCGCTGGTACCGGGAGCGCCAAACGGTACCGGGGCTCCCGGAGAAGTTCGTGCTCATCACGGGCTGCGACAGCGGCTTCGGGAACCTCCTGGCGCGGCAGTTGGATGCGCGGGGGCTGCGGGTGCTCGCTGCGTGCCAGAGCGAGGAGGGGGCCGAGCGGCTGCGGGCGGCTGCGTCCCCGCGCCTGCAGACCCTGCTCCTGGACGTCACCTCCAGCCCCAGCATCGCTGCTGCCGCCGCATGGGTCAAGGAGCGAGTGGGTGACAGAGGTAGGATGGGGCAGCGCCGCTGGGGAGCCCCCTCCTGTATGGGGGTACCGGGTAGGGCCCGGCTCACCCCATCCCCTCTCCCCTTAGGGCTCTGGGGGCTGGTGAACAACGCGGGCACCGGCACCCCCTCCGCCCCCAACGAGTGGCTGAGCAAGGAGGACTTCCTCAAGGTGATCAACGTCAACCTCATCGGCCTCATCGAGGTGACGCTGAGCGTCCTGCCCCTGGTGCGGCGGGCGCGGGGCCGCGTGGTCAACGTGGCCAGCGTCATGGGCCGCGTCTCCTTCTTCGGAGGGGGGTACTGCATCTCCAAGTTCGGCGTGGAAGCCTTCTCCGACAGCCTCCGGTAAGCCCAGCACCGCAGACACTGCCCCGGGGTCCCCATTCGCCTCTATGGGCTCTTTATCCGCTCGGCACCCATGTGCCAAAGCCCTTCCTGGTGCAGCCAGGGCGAGCTTGCGCCATAGCTTGGGGCCCGCGGGAGGGATCCGAGCCGCGGCGCACGCAGAGGCAGCCCCAAGCGAGGGAAAGGAGAAGGACTTGGCAGCGCTTTGACTTCATTCCCGCAGCGCAGGAGGCTGTGACCGCGCCGACCGGCACCGGTGCCCCCGCACTGAGCCCCACGCCGCGGACCTTGCCCCCATCCCGGATCCAGGGCCGATGGCGATGCCGTTTGCTTTGGCTTCGGTCCATCCAGCCTCGTGCTGTGCCCATTGGGGTGCTCGGGTTCTGCTTGGGACCCCCGGGTGCTGCCATGGGGTTTGATCCCTTGCAGGCTGGAGATGCGCAACTTCGGGGTGAAGGTGAGCATCATCGAGCCCGGGTACTTCCAGACCAACATCACCAACGGGGAGAACATCCAGAAGCATTTTCTGGCTGTGTGGGAGAAGCTCCCGGAGGAAATCAAAGCGGATTACGGGGAGGGTTACCTGAAGCACTGTGAGTACCCCCTAAAGCTTAAGGGATGCTCAAAGAGAGCGCTCCCATCACCCCCATCACCGCAGCCTCGGGGCGCTGATCCCGACCGCCCCCTGCTCCCCCAGTCCTGGAGTCCTTCAGGACCATGAAGGACGTGTGCAGCCCCAACCTGGCGCTGGTGACGGGCTGCATGGAGCACGCGCTGACCAGCCGCTACCCGCGGTGCCGCTACGCCGCGGGCTGGGATGCCAAACTGCTCTACATCCCCCTCAGCTACGCGCCCACCGCCCTCTCCGACCGCCTCTTTGCCAAGCACCAGCCCCTGCCGGCGCGCAGAGCCTGAGGCAGGGCTGTGGGGAACGCAAGGGTTCAGTGCCCAATGCTCAATAAAGGCGATTCCTGCTCCTGGGTTCGGGTTTGGGATCGGTCGTGGATGGGGCCACACCAGGGTTGTGGCCCTGCTCATCCTCCAGCAGCGCCATTGGGTTCGGGCCGTTATCCCAAGCATGGAAAGCCCTTTAAGCCCATCACATCCAACCATTACCCTAAAGGCACTGCTAACGCTGCGAGCAGCAGCTCCCACTGCTCCCCTGTGCATGCTGGGTTCGGGCCGTTATCCCAAGCATGGAAAGCCCTTTAAGCCCATCACATCCAACCATTACCCTAAAGGCACTGCTAACGCTGCGAGCAGCAGCTCCCACTGCTCCCCTGTGCATGCTGGGTTCGGGCCGTTATCCCAAGCAGCATCCTGCTTGTGGCATCATGGAAAGCCCTTTAAGCCCATCACATCCAACCATTACCCTAAAGGCACTGCTAACGCTGTGAGCAGCAGCTCCCACTGCTCCCCTGTGCATGCTGGGTTCGGGCCGTTATCCCAAGCAGCATCCAGCTTGTGGCATCATGGAAAGCCCTTTAAGCCCATCACATCCAACCATTACCCCAAAGGCACTGCTAACCTGCGAGCAGCAGCTCCCACTGCTCCCCTGTGCATACTGGGTTCTGGCCGTTATCCCAAGCAGCATCCTGCTTGTGGCATCATGGAAAGCCCTTTAAGCCCATCACATCCAACCATTACCCCAAAGGCACTGCTAACCTGCGAGCAGCAGCTCCCACTGCTCCCCTGTGCATACGGGGTTCGGGCCGTTATCCCAAGCAGCATCCTGCTTGTGGCATCATGGAAAGCCCTTTAAGCCCATCACATCCAACCATTACCCTAAAGGCACTGCTAACGCTGCGAGCAGCAGCTCCCACTGCTCCCCTGTGCATGCAGCAGGCACGTACCCACGTACCGGGTGCCTCTGCCCCACATTCCCCACCCCACACCTGGCACCCAGTCACACCCTTCCCCATGCAGAGCCAAGGCGGGCGCTTGTGCAACGGCAACAGGGTGCCTGCAGCTTGGACAATGGGGCAAGGGTTGTGCAATCAGAGGGATGGGTGTGAGAAAGCCTTGAGCATGGGGATGGAGTCAAAGGCTCCTCCTTGCCCCACGGGGCATCAGCTCCCGGGGTGCTGGGTGCTCCCTGGCCAGGGACAAGGACATGGAATGATCTGAGTTGGAAAGGAGCTCAAAGCTCATCCAGTTCCATGGGCACGGGCACCTTCCACTGGAGCAGGGTGCTCCAACCACTGCCAGCAATGGAGCATCCAAACCTCCTCCATTCAACCCATCCCAGTGCCCCAGCACCCTCATAGGGAAGAGCTTCCTTATCTCCAACCTGAGCTCCCCCTGTTCCAGCCTGACCCCATCACCCCTTGTCCCATCGCTCCCATCCCTGCTGCAGGTCCCCCCCCAGCATCCCTGTACCCCCCTTCAGGCACTGGAAGCTGCTCTGAGCTCCCCACGCAGCTCCTCTGCTCCAGCCCCAGTGTTCTCAGCCTGGCTCCTATGGGAGCTGCTCCAGGCCCTGCTCACCCTCGGGGCCCTCCTGCATCCTCCATCCCCATCATTAAGGGCTGAGCAGGGATCAGAGCTGGGGATCAGGGCCCTGAGCCTGGAGCGGGGTCAGCAGCGCCCTCACTCCCACACGGGCCGAGCCCATGCGAGCCCAAGGCACCCCTGTGGGTGCTGCAGGTGGACAGCGCACGGGGCCCTTGTGCAAACTGCAACACCCAGGCAAGAAAGCATCGCTGAGCACCCCGCAGGGCTTAGGGAAACAACCAGACCTCCCATGCGGTTCCCAAGGGCATTAAATGCTCCCCATGGAGCCAGAACGCTCCCCATTGGGCCTAAAGGCTCCCTATGGAGCCAAAATGCTCCCCATCGGGCCAAAATGCTCCCTATGGAGCCAAAACACTCCTCAATGAGCCAAAATGCTCCCCATTGAGCCAAAATGCTCCCCAGTTTGAAAAAGCGCTCCCCAGTGAGCCAAAGCACTCCCTGTTGGGCCAAAATGCTCGCTATTCAGCTGAAATGCTCCCCATTGAGCCCAAAACCCTCCCCATTGAGCCCAAACCCTCCCCATTGAGCCCAAAACCCTCTCCATTGAGCCCAAACCCTCCCCATTGAGCCCAAACCCTCCCCATGGAGCCCAAACCCTCCCCATTGAGCCCAAACCCTCCCCATTGCTCCAGAGCTCCCCGTTGAGCTCAGGGCTCCCTCCTGCCTCCGGGGCCGGGACCCGGTGCCTGCCTGCGGGGGCTCAGCCGCTCCCCGCCGTTGCCTCGGGCCCCGCCGCCGTTATCGGAGCCCCGGCGCTTCCTTCCGAGCCGCTTGCCCAGCACAAACGGGGCCGTTTCCTGCCATTGTTCCCCCCGGCCGCGGCCATCGGGGCCCCCCCAGCACCGGGGCACGGCCCAAGCCCCCTCCCTTCCCGTGCCAAAGCAGCCGTCAAGGAGCCGCCGATCACCGCTCCCGTGGCCGCTGCCATCTGCGGGCACAGGCTCCGCTTCCAGCCCTTTCCCCCCCATAGGAACCATGGGAGCGTGAGGGATGCTGGTGCCTTAACCCACCCCTAGGACACCCCGAGCTGCGGGAGGAGCCGGCTCCATCCCAAGGGATGCGCTTCCCCTCGCACCCCCAGCGGGAGCAGGGCAGGGTGGACCCCTTGGGAGCGGAGCTCTTGGGGCTCGGTGCCTCCTGCAGCTCCCATAGGGGCACCGTTCCCAGCAGCGAGCTCAAACGGGAGCGGGGCGCTGGGAACGGAGTCAAGTGTCAGGGGCGCTGCGCTGCCGCAGGATGCCGGACCACGAGGCTCATTTCCTGAGGGGAAGCAGCCAAAAAGCCCACCCCGAGCTCCGCGCTGCGGCTCCGCTGCCCCAGAGGCGTCCGAGCAGAGGAGCAGAGAGGAGCCCGGAGCCGCATCCGCATCCAGCAGCATCCGAGTGCGGCCGCAGCTCTCCCAGGACCTGCCGCAAGGTGAGGAGCGATGGGAACGGGGGGGGGGTCCAGGGCCTGTCCCTGTGGTTTGGGGCTTGGGGGGTGATGGGGGGTTGATGATGATGAGGGGGGGATTCCTGCTTCCAAGCTCAGCACGCTCCTGTTTCCCAAGGGAACGGTTGGGTTTGGGGCTGGATGGGGTCTGCGGCGCCTTCACTGCACGGATGCAGCTCGAGGCAGTTAAAGGATGCTCGGGTCAATTGCGTTGCCCCTTCAGGTTATGGGTTTGTCACCTCCTTGGAAGTCCCGGTGGGTCTGGAATATTGGGTCCAGTCTGGAATACTGGGTCCAGTTCTGGGCCCCTCGGTTTAAGGACAGGGACCTGCTGGAGAGAGTCCAGCGCAGGGCAACTGGGATGCTGAAGGGAGTGGAGCATCTCCCCTATGAGGAGAGACTGAGGGAGCTGGGTCTCTATAGTTTGGAGGAGAGGAGATGGAGGGGTGACCTTATTAGTGTATATAAATATATAAAGGGGGAGTGTCCCGAGGATGGAGCCAGGCTCTTCTCAGTGGCAAACAATGATAGGACAAGGGGCAATGGGTGCAAACTGGAACACAAGAGGTTCCACTTCAACTCCTTCTCAGTGAGGTGACAGAACACTGGACCAGGCTGCCCAGGGAGGCTGTGGGGTCTCCTTCTCTGGAGGCATTCAAAACCCGTTCCTGTGTAACCTTATCCGGGTGTTCCTGCTCTGCAGGGGGATTGGAGTGGATGAGCTCTTGAGGTCCCTTCCAATCTCTAACATACTGGGATCCCAATAGGAGCATCCCCACAGCAGGGCTTGGCCGGGAGCTGCTGGCCTGGGCTGTCAGCTCTGCGTCCGCAGTGGTTGATGCTGCAGCCTCAGGGCTGTTGGGTGCTGCCAGCACCCTTCATCCCTCTGCTCCATCCTCCCCATCACAGCTGGTGCTGAGCTTCCCCTTGCCTTGCAGCCACCAGGATGGCCGAGGTGACCACTGCCCCCAGTGAGACCCACACGCTCCTCAACGAGTACCGGGACTACCACAACTGGTCCGAGCTCTTCCACCTGCTCAACTACACCTACAGCTTCTGCGAGTTCAGCCTGGACGAGAACGTCAAGCGCGTGATCCTCTTCATCCTCTACCTCCTCATCTTCGTGGTGGGCTTGGTGGAGAACCTCCTCGTCATCTGGGTCAACTGGCAGAGCCGGGCCAACCGGAGCTTGCTCAACCTCTACATCCTCAACATGGCCATCGCTGACCTGGGGGTGCTGCTCTCGCTGCCCATCTGGATGCTGGAGGTGATGCTGGACTACACCTGGCTCTGGGGCAGCTTCCTCTGCCGCTTCACGCACTACTTCTACTTCGCCAACATGTACGCCAGCATCTTCTTCCTCACGTGCCTGAGCGTGGACCGCTACGTGTCCCTCACCAGCTCCTCCCTCTTCTGGCGCAGGCACCAGCACCGCGCGCGCCGCGTCGTCTGCGCCGCCGCTTGGCTCTTGGCAGCAGCCATCCCGGTGCTGGAGGTCACGCACATGCAGCTGGTCAACACCGGGGAGCCCATCTGCATCTTCATGGCCCCCTTCGAGACCTACGACGAGTGGGCGCTGGCCATCAGCTTGGCCACCACGGCCATCGGGTTCCTCATCCCCTTCCCCATCATCGCCGTTTTCAACGTCCTCACGGCCAGGTTCGTCAGGCGCTCCAAGCCGGAGAGCAGGAAGCACTGCCTGCTCATCTACGCCTACATCCTCGTCTTCCTCATCAGCTGGCTGCCCTTCCACATCCTGCTCACGCTGCTCACCCTCGACGGCAGCCACATCGTCCTCCACTGCACCTTCGCCCACCTCCTCTACTTCTTCTACGACATCATCGACTGCTTCACGCTGCTCCACTGCGTCGTCAACCCCGTCCTCTACAACTTCCTGAGCAAGAGCTTCCGCACCAGGCTCATCTCGGCCGTCGTCAAGTACATCCCGAAGGAGCAGGGCAAGCACAAGGGCGCGGAGAGCTCCTCCTCCTCCTCCACGCAGCACTCCATAGTCATCGCCAAGGAAAACGGCCCCCCCAACTAACGGCTTCCCTTGGGGATGAGGAGACTCTTTGCTCTTCAACACTTCTTGTCTGGTCACCTCCTGTGCTGCGGAGCGGGGCTGGGTACCAACCGCGGACTGGGGGATACAGAGACCTTGCTGCAGCCCCTGAGCATCATGGAATTAGAGTCATAATCATGGAATTAGAGTCATAGTCATGGAATTAGAGTCATAATCATGGAATTAGAGTCATAATCATGGAATTAGAGTCATAATCATGGAATTAGAGTCATAATCATGGAATTATAGTCATAATCATGGAATTAGAGTCATAATCATGGAAATAGAGTCATAATCATGGAATTAGAGTCATAATCATGGAATTAGAGTCATAATCATGGAATTAGAGTCATAATCGTGGAATCATAATCATGGAATTAGAGTCATAACCATGGAATTAGAGTCATAGTCATGGAATTAGAGTCATAGTCATGGAATTAGAGTCAAAGTCATGGAATTAGAGTCATAGTCATGGAATTAGAGTCATAATCATGGAATTAGAGTCATAATCATGGAATTAGAGTCATAATCATGGAATTAGAGTCATAGTCATGGAATTAGAGTCATAATCATGGAATTAGAGTCATAATCATGGAATTAGAGTCATAATCATGGAATTAGAGTCATAGTCATGGAATTAGAGTCATAGTCATGGAATTAGAGTCATAATCATGCACTGATAGAACCATAACCATGGACTGATAGAACCATAATCATAGAACCACAGCATCAACTGGGTTGCAAAGACCTTCAGATCAAGCCCAACCGTTCCCCACACACAAAGCCTGGACGCTGCCCCCTTTGCCCCAGCAGGACAGAAGGGATCCATCCCTTGGGAATGCCCAGCAGAGGCCCCAAAGCCTGATTGCACAGAGATGAAGGCGGCACGACCCCGAGGGCTGAGCCTCCAGCAGGGCAGGAAGGACCCGGGCTCAGCAGCTCCCCTGTGCTCTGCACCCAAGCTGGGCAGGTTCAAGGCCACCCTTGGGTTTGTGAGCATCCTTGGAGCCGGGGCCGTGTTCCCTTGGGAACGCCCCATTCCTGAGGGCCGGAACGCGGGGTTCGGCCGCGTAAGAACCCGGAGCATCCGGAGAGCGTTCATCATTGTCCGGGTTCGGCCGTCACGCGCCGCGGGTCGAGCCCTGGGCAGGGGAGGGGAAGGAGCGGGTCCATCAATCTCCCACAGGCCTTGAGCTGCCCCATAAAGAGCGCCTCTACCAGAGCAGAGCGTGAGCAAGCCCCGGGGCAGGATGTGGGGCTGCGGGGCGGGGGCCAGGATATCCCGGGCTCCGTTATCACCGCCAGCAGCTCCGCTCTTGGCAGCGTCAGTCAGTGCCTGCCCCAGGGCTCTGCTCGCTATGGGGCTGAGAGGAAGCCAGATCCATCTGAGAGAGAGGAGCTGCACTGGGGATGAAGCTGGAGCCCTTGGATATGAATCCAGGGAATGGGTTGGGGTGGAAAGGAGCTGCACTGGGGATGAAGCTGGGGCCCTCGGATGTGGGTCCATGGAATGGGTTGGGGTGGAGAGGAGCTGCACTGGGGATGAAGCTGGAGCCCTCGGATATGGATCCATGGAATGGGTTGGGGTGGAGAGGAGCTGCACTGGGGATGAAGCTGGAGCCCTCGGATATGGGTCCAGGGAATGGGTTGGGGTGGAAAGGAGCTTGAGGTCATCCAGTTCCAGTCCCCGTTCCCATCCCAGTGTCCAGCTCCAGTCCCTGTTCCCATCCCAGTGTCCAGCTCCAGTCCCTGTTCCCATCCCAGTGTCCAGCTCCAGTCCCTGTTCCCATCCCAGTGTCCGGCTCCAGTCCCCATTCCCATCCCAGTGTCCAGCTCCAGTCCCTGTTCCCATCCCAGTGTCCAGCTCCAGTCCCCGTTCCCATCCCAGTGTCCGGCTCTAGTCCCTGTTCCCATCCCAGTGCCCAGCTCCAGTCCCTGTTCCCATCCCAGTGTCCAACTCCAGTCCCCGTTCCCATCCCAGTGTCCAGCTCCAGTCTCTGTTCCCATCCCAGTGTCCGGCTCCAGTCCCTGTTCCCATCCCAGTGTCCGGCTCCAGTCCCTGTTCCCATCCCAGTGTCCGGCTCCAGTCCCTGTTCCCATCCCAGTGTCCAGCTGCAGTCCCTGTTCCCATCCCAGTGTCCTTTTCCCATCCCAGTGTCCAGCTCCAGTCCCTGTTCCCATCCCAGTGTCCAGCTCCAGTCCCCGTTCCCATCCCAGTGTCCAGCTCCAGCCCCTGTTCCCATCCCAGTGTCCAGCTCCAGTCCCTGTTCCCATCCCAGTGTCCAGCTGCAGTCCCTGTTCCCATCCCAGTGTCCGGCTCCAGTCCCTGTTCCCATCCCAGTGTCCAGCTCAGGGAAGCAACTGGTGCTGCTCCTCTTCCTTACGCTCCTTACCCCCAGTGTCACAGCCTGGCCTTGGGGACCGGCGCGGTCCCAGCTCCTTCATCCCCATCACCTGGGCACAAGGCAAAGCCCCAGCACCAGTGAATGGGAAGCAGACCCCCAGCTCTGATCCCGATCCTTCCCTTCTGCCAATGCCAATCCTAATGGGAGACATGGAACCAGGACAAGATATTCCAGTCGAAACCTCTAAAATCTGGTGTTTGACCCAATAAACTTCCTTCTTTTGATAAGAAAACCCCTCTCCTGTACCTGCAGCTTCGCTCAGACCCCAGGGCCAGGCTGGCCTCAAATAACCCCCCCTAAAGCCCCACAGAGGGAGCAGGGCTTGGAGCCCAGCAAATCCTTCAGCTGGGTCCCTGCGTATCCCTTTAGAGCCTCCAGCACCCCTTAGGGTAACCCTGCCATGGGTACCCCTGCACCAGCAGCCCGGGGCTGCTCCAGCTCAATCCATGGCTCCCAGCAGGAATCATAGACCCATGGGATGGTTTCGGGTGGAAGGGAGCTTAAATCTCACCCAGTTCCAACCCCTGCCATGGGCATGGGCACCTTCCACTGGAGCAGCTTGCTCCAAACCCCTGTATCCAACCTGGATGGAGCATCCAAACCCATCCCAGTGCCCCAGCACCCTCATAGGGAAGAGCTTCCTTATCTCCAACCCAAACCCCCCCTGTTCCAGCCTGACCCCATCACCCCTTGTCCCATCGCTGGTCCCTCCCCAGCATCCTTGGACCCCCCTTCTCAGCCTGGTTCCTATGGGAGCAGCTCTGCTTGAGCTCACCCCGACCCGAGCAGGGCTCCCCAGCACCGGCATAAACCAAAGCAGCTCCCAAACACCAACAGCCCCAGCTCCCCCCAGCACCAGCCCCGGCTGCATGGAACGGGCTCACCAAGGAACCCCAACCGGGGGCGCTCCCTCCATGGGTTCAAGGAGGCTTCATCTCCCCCCCCTGCTGAGGAACCACCATGGGGACACCGGGCTCTGCCACCCTGGAGCACGGGGGCGGGATGCAGGGAGCCAGGGATGCGCTGGGACCTCCATGGGGCTGCCTGGAAGAAGCCGGGCGCAAGAGGTCGGCGTTTCCCGTTTTATTATTCTAAATAAAACCACACTTTGTGCCGAGCCGTCGATGGAGGGAGTAGAAAAGAACCCGAAGGGGACATCTACGGGGGGAGCTTACAAAATATACAAAACTTTACAGCAAATAGATAGGAAACACTTAAATATCGGGAGGTCAGTACCTACGAGTCACTCAACAGAGGTTAGACAGCGACCGCGCTCTTCTGCATCTGCTTCAGAAGAGCCCTGTATCCATCGGGAAAGGGGGGAATCCAATGGGATCGTGGGTGAGAAACCAGAGGAAAACCCCTCTTGAAGCCTTATGGAGAGGGGGGGTTTGTGCTGGGGTTCCCTTTGCAATTCCCTCTTGGAGCCGGAGGATCCCAAAGCACCTCCAGGCGAGGTAGGTAAGTGTCATCCCATGGGAGCACTGGAGCTCCCAGTCCGGAGCTGGGTCCATTGGGGTCCACAAGCGGTCCCCACACCCCCTCTGCGGATGGGGCTCGCTGGAAGCTGGGATGCTCCACACGGGACCGGTCCCACAAAGGGATCCAAGCCCCAAGCGCTCTCCCTGGCCCCAGCCCCGGCCTTGCTCTGCCCCGCAGCGCTCCAGTGTCAAAGCTTCTATTTGGTTTATGTGCACAAAAGGCTTTTGCTTCACAGCTCTGTGAGCTCCGGGAGTCGCCTGCACCCATCCCAGAGCTCATCCCAGCACCCACAGGGTCCCAAGGCCCCCCCCGAGCCTCGTGGTCCCCCCCCATCACATCCTTCATAGCAACCGGCGGAGCGGAGCAGGGCGCATCCGTTCCTGTCTGCACCAGGACAAGAGCCCTGAGGGGCCTCCATCGGCTCCTACCCCTTCCTAAAGCACCCCATGGCCCCCAAACGCCTTCAGACCCCCCCATCTTCACCCCACAAAGCTAAAGATGCCCCCTGAGCCCATGGAGACACCAGAGCCCGCGGCACAGCGCCACGAGAGCGGCCTTTGGCAACCAAAGCTCTGGGTTTGGCAACAGCTTCAGTGCCTCCCCTGGGACACAGGCTCTGGGGGCAGGATAGACCCAGCCCTAACCCAGCACCCTCCAGCTCTCCCATGGGATGCACCTGCGTCCCACTGCTTGTGTTGCTCCAGAGCTGGTTCCACAGGCAGGGACGGGGCTAAAGGGGAGTTTGATTTCCATGGGGAGGGCTGCAAGAGCAGGAAAACAACCGGGCAGAAGCGGTCCAGGATTGGGAAGGATGGGAAGGACGGGGATGATGGGAAGGACGGGAAGGATGGGGATGATGGGAAGGACGGGAAGGATGGGGATGATGGGAAGGACGGGAAGGATGGGAAGGACGGGAATGATGGGGATGATGGGAAGGACAGGAAGGATGGGAAGGATGGGAAGGATGGGAAGGATGGGAAGGATGGGAATGATGGGGACGATGGGAAGGATGGGAAGGATGGGAAGGATGGGAAGGATGGGAAGGATGGGAAGGACGGGAAGGATGGGAAGGATGGGAAGGATGGGAAGGACGGGAAGGATGGGGATGATGGGAAGGATGGGAAGGATGGGAAGGATGGGAAGGATGGGGATGATGGGGATGATGGGAAGGATGGGAAGGACGGGAAGGATGGGAATGATGGGAAGGATGGGAAGGATGGGGATGATGGGAAGGATGGGAAGGATGGGAAGGATGGGAATGATGGGGATGATGGGAAGGATGGGAAGGACGGGAAGGATGGGAAGGATGGGAAGGATGGGAAGGATGGGAATGATGGGGATGATGGGAAGGATGGGAAGGACGGGAAGGATGGGAAGGATGGGGATGATGGGAAGGATGGGGATGATGGGAAGGATGGGGATGATGGGAAGGATGGGAAGGACAGGAAGGATGGGAAGGATGGGGATAATGGGGATGATGGGAAGGATGGGAAGGATGGGATGATGGGAAGGATGGGGAGGATGGGAAGGACGGGAAGGACGGGAAGGATGGGAAGGATGGGGATGATGGGAAGGATGGGAAGGATGGGAAGGATGGGAAGGATGGGAAGGATGGGAAGGATGGGGATGATGGGAAGGATGGGAAGGATGGGAAGGATGGGGATGATGGGAAGGATGGGAAGGACGGGAAGGATGGAGGCTGCCGCTTCCCAAGGAAAGCATCATCCCTCACTCACTACATGCACACAGGAGCATCCTCCCCACGCTCCCCAGAGGTAGGTCGGGACCCACAAGCGTCACCACCCTCATTTTACAGATGAGGAACCTGAGGCAAAGAGGTGAAGGGGCTCGGCCAGGAGCAGGAGGGGGCCGGACACGATGCCAAGCTCTCCCCACGCATCCAGCCCGTGCGTTCCTTGCCCCTTCCAAGGGGAAAGGGGGGGATGAGCTTCCAGGGTTTGGGACCAGCGTCTGCAGGAGCACAGGGGCCAGGTTTGCTCTGCCCATGGCTGCAGAGCCCGGAGTGCTTCCTGTTTGTGAGGTAGAACGAGGTAGCGAAGGGCAGGCAGATGTGGCCAGGGCGATGCTGGCTTCCCTCCACCTCCGCACCGCAGCGGGATCACCAAGGGGGAAAGGCAGCCCCAGGCCTAACCCATGGAGGGACCCAGCTCAGGGTCACATCGGGGCTGCTGCGCTTGGGGCTGCTCCGCTGCAGCTGGGGCCTGCGGCACCGAGAGCCTGGTTCCGCACATGGATGGAGCAGGAACACGGGATCCACGGCTGGGATCCACACAGATCCTCCACGGTACCTCCCTGTGGGTTAAGGCAACAGCTTCATCACAGCCTTGTCCGATGGGATCGGTGCTGCCGCTGCCCGGAGATCCCAGCACCGGGATGCGCGGTGCTGAGGGGGCATCAGCACCTTCTGCAGGTTGGTGGAAGCCAGAGGGGACCGAGTGGAGACAAGGAGGAAGCTCTTCCCTATGGGATACTCGGGATGGGGTGCCCGGAGGAGCTGGGGCTGCCCCATCCCTGGCAGTGCTCAAGGCCGGGTTGGAGCAAGCTGCTCCAGTGGAAGGGGTCCCTGCCCGTGGCAGGGGTTGGAGCTGGAGGAGCTTTGAGGTCCCTTCCAACCCAAAGCATCCCGTGGTTCTTTGACCCCACACCTGGATCCCACAGCCCCAGCCCCTGCAGGGCTCCCTCTGCTGCTGCTGCCTCCTTCCTTCCACCTCCTGGGGTCTCCTGGCAACGGCCCCGCAGCCACGGTCCCCATCCCGGGGGCTCCCCACCAGGACCCCGCACGCTCGCTCCAGTCCCCACTGCGGGGACCTCCGTGACGCTGCGGCGTGGATGCGGCTCCTCTCCTCCCACAGCAGCAGAACCCCAGGGATGCCCAGCATTGAGTCTATTCCCACTTCTTTCTTCTCCTCTTCTCGGAGCCCAGCACCACCCTGCTCTGGCTCTGGCCCTCTCCTACTTGAGGTCAAGGTGTGAGAAGTCTTAGCAGCATCGGTTTGCGGACGAGCTCGAGCGGAGGGGGAAGCCTGGCCGAGAGGGCTGCGAGGTTTCCGAAGGACAGCATCTAGATTCCCAACCCTAGGGAGTAAACGCTACAAACACAGGACTCGAGGGCCTCTACGGGACCGGAGGTAAGGAACTGCTTGGCCCGGGGACGCGGCTCCCGGGGCTGCTCACTCGGACAACGCCAGCACTCGCTACAAAGGCCCAAACCCAAGGGAACAAAAAGGAGCAAGGAGGAGGCTTCCATCACCCGGGCATGGAGCAAACCCAGCGCCGGTTCCTCCGCTCGCCCCCATCAGCTCTCGGCGTTCTTCTCCGCCTCTTTGGAATGGATGATGTACATGAAAGTCTGCTCGATGGTGAAGTCCGGGGGGAGGCTGCCTTTGTGCACGCCTATGTGCTTGCTCATGAGGTTGAGCGTGGAGCTGTAGTGCCCGCACACCGTGCAGCGGTACATGAGGGCCCCCGAGTGCGTCCGCAGGTGGCACTTGATGGTGGAGCGGCCGCGGAAGAACTTGTGGCACACTTTGCACTGGTAGGGCTTCTCCCCGGTGTGGATGCGCCGGTGGTAGTTGAACTCGCTGGTGTGGGCAAACCTCTTCCCGCACACCTTGCAGCCGTACTTGCTGTTGCCGGGCTGGTTGGGCAGCACCAGATCCTCGCTTAGGAACTCCTCCGGTGCCTTCCTCTTCGGCAGGCTCTGGTGGTGGAGGCGCTCGCCGAAGCCCGGCCGCAGGTCCAGGCTGCTGCCACACTTGTGCTGGCTGACGTGGTAGCGATAGGCGGCCTCCAGCTTGAAGCTCTGCCCGCAGAAGTGGCACCGGAGCAGAGCCTCCTCGGCGCCCTGGTGCACCACCAGGTGCTTCTCCAGGAGGTGCCGGTCCACGAAGCTGCTGGCGCAAACGGAGCACGAGAAGACCGAGATGCCCAAGTGGGCCAGGCCGTGCCAGAGGAGGCTGCAGAGGCTCAGGTGCCTCTGGTCGCACACGCCGCACGTTTGGCTTTTCAAGTTCACGTGCTCCAGGATGTGGTTGCGGACGGAGTGGAAATCCTTGGCCAAAGGCTTCCCGCAGGCGGCGCAGGAGAGCTCCGAGCCCGCTCCGGCCCCGAACACAGGGCCCTTGGTGGGGAGAGGGTCATTGGGATGGACAACAACGTTGTTGTCAAAGACCCCCTCCCGTCGGTGCAGGCTCAGCTGCCACTGGGTGAAGAACTTGGTCTCGCACATGTCGCAGGAGAAGAGGAAGATGCCGATGTGGGACAGGACGTGCGTGACCCGGGAGTTGCGGTCCTTGAAGTGGGTCTCGCAGACCTTGCAGTTGCCCGTGAGGAGGTCGACGTGGTCCCGGGCGTGCTGGCGGATGAGCTGGATGTTGGGCTCCAGGACCTTCTTGCACACTTGGCAGGGCATGGCCTTGCTGTCCCTGCTGTCGCTCTCAAAGGCCAGCTCCTCCTCGCTGTCGTCGCTCAGCTCAATCACTTCCTCTGACGGGGCCAGCTCCTCGCTGGCATCCTCGAAATGGAGCTCGTCCTCGGCCAAGTCCTCCAGCTGCAGCTCGTCCATCTGCCCAAAGCCCTGCTCCTTGGAGTGGTCGCTGTTGCTGGGACACGAGTTGCTCCCCGTGGAGACGTCCAGGCAAGGATCAGCAGTGAAGAAGCCGCCCTTGCTGTAGTCACCGTTGCTCTGGACCTTATACTGCTGGCAGGAGCTGGCGGTGCTCTGAACGGGCTGGGTCACCATGCTCGTGGCGAGGGCAAACTGCCCCTGATCCGGCTCCTGCTCTGCCTTGGGAGCCTGCTGCGGGTGCATTAAGGGAAGAGCCTGGCTGCTGTCACTCACTGTTGTCCTCTCATCCTCTTTGTAGCCGCCGGCCGCCTCCCCGTGCAAGATGTAACTCCTCTCGGGGCCAAAATGCTCCCCAGTGCTCCGGATGTCCCCCAGGGAATGGCTCTGCTCCGAGGAGGCGCTGCTCAGGGGCCCCGGCCGCCCTTCGCCCATGCACAGCGAGGGCTGCTTCGTGATGGCCGAGCTCTCCAGGTCGGGGAAGGTGGAGTGACAAGCCTGGAGCAGGTCCTCCATGCCCAGCCTCTCCGCCACCTCGTAGATGACGCCCACATTGATGAGGTCCGTGAAGAGCTCGGAGGTGTACACGAAGCTCAGGATCTTCTCAAAGTTGGCCGGGGTGATGAAGTCCACCACGTAGGTCCTGGCGGCATCCAGCCCCGTGTTCAGGAACAGGTTCTGGAAGTAGCCGGCAGCGCAAGCCAGGACGGCTTTATGGGCAGCGAAGGAGCGGGTGCCCACCAGGATGGTCACGTCGCACATGGTCTCGGAGAGCCTGCACTTGTTGAGCTCCTTCAGCAGGTTGTTGGGGTGGTTGGTGCTGTGCAGCTTGATCCTCATGCCCATCTTAGCTGCTTAAGAGGCCTTCTCCTGGCTCCGCTGCTTCTTCACGCATTCAGCGGGAGGTGCTCGGCATCCAGACACTGGCAGGGCGAGGGGCTCTAGGGGAAGGGATGCACAGAATGGGACCAGAGAACATCGCTGCCGTCACCTTCCCCATGAGCAATGGAGGCAGCGGTGGAGCTGCTCAGAGGGGAATGGACCAAAACCCATTGTGAGACCTCAAAAACCAGCTCTGGGATGGGAGGGACAGAGCAAACCAGCACTGGCTGTGCCAGCAACAGCCTCAGGGTCCTGCTTGTACCTATGGGCAGAGGACCCAAGCGGTGCCTGTTGCATCCATCCCCCTCTGCCCGAGCCAGGGTAACACATCCAGGCCCTGCTCCCTGCCTGGCTTCCCCTCCAGCCCCTTCCTCCCTTTGCTCCGCATCACTCCCGGCCCCCCGCAGCCGCTGCAGCACCCCCGGGCCGCCTGCCCCATGGCGCCCGCAATCCCCCCCCCTTCCAGCTTTGTCCCCATGGCGCTCACAGCGCGCCCCGGTGCATCCCCAACCCCGCGCCGCTCCCTCCCGGACACCCCCGAAGCGGGGCTTTGGGGTCCGGGCTGCATCCGGCGCTCAGGAAGGGGCAAAGAGGAGCCGGGGCCGGGCCGGGCCGGGCCGGAGCACGAGGGATGGAGGCAGAGGATGGGGATGGCCGAGGAAGGCTCCGCAGACGCTGCACTGGGGGCAACGTGGGGGCATCCCCGGGAGGGGGATGGAGACGGGAAAGGGGGGGGGGGAGAGAAGCTCCGCTGCCCGCGGGGGGGGTCCGGATAACGCGGGGAGAACCGGGGAGGGAACCGGGGACCGCGGGAGGGGGGAACGGGGGAGCCGGTGCCCCACGAGGATGGGGGGGGGGAGCAGGAGGGTTCTGAAGGGGGAGCGGGGTAACGGGAGGCCCGAGGTGTGCGGGGGGCACCGCGGGGGCTGCGGCGGGGGCCGGCGGGGTCCTTACCCGGCCGCTGCCCGGCACCATCCCGGCTCGGCTCACACAAAGGCGCCGACCCGCCCCGGGCCGCCGCCGGAGCCGCTTCCGTCCGCCGTGCGTGCGGCGGGGTCACAGCGCCCCCGTGCGGATCGGAGGACGCTGCGCGGGGCAGCGGCGTCGGTTCCCGGGGGTCAGGGCCGGGTCTCGCCGCTCCATCCCCGGGGGTTCGTTCATTCACCACCCCCCTCCCTCCCCTCTTTCCGTGGGTCCCAGCGCGGCGCAGCCAACACACAGAGACCGCCCCGCACGGGCACGGGTCTTTGTTCGAGGGCTCGGGACACCGGGGGTGTTCGTACACGGGTGCGTGGCCCGACGGCTCCGTGAGCGGCGGCGCGATCGGTGCCGGTGCCCGCACCGGGCCACAGCGCACGGCCCCGTCCAGGTCCATGTCCCCCCCCCCCCCCCCCATCCCCGGCTCTGCCCGCGGTCACGCCGGGGAGCACGGTGGGCACGGGCCGCCGCTCTTATCCCCCCCCGTCGGCCGCCCCGGCTCCGCCGCCCGCTTCCCCATGAGCCCCACGAAGAAGTCGTGCATGTCCCCTGCGGAGAGAGCCGCCGTCAGCGCCGCGGGGCCCGGCTGCGGCGCCGCCACCGCCACCGGCACCGGCACCGGCACCGGCACCGGGCGGGACTTACGCTTCAGCAGCGCCGCGGCCGCGGGGGGACCTGCAAGAGACCGAAGAGGGTGAGAGCGGCCGCAAGGACCGGAGGGACCGCACCGACACCCCCCCTCCATCCGGCCCCGCGTCCCGGCGCTCACCGGCGTCCTCCTCCCGCAGCAGCTGCAGCAGGGCGGCATAGACGGGCCCGGGGCTGGCGCGGGCTCTCCGGGGCACCGGCTCCGGGGCGGGCATCCCCTGCGGGAAGCGAAGCGGGTGAAGGGAATGGGGGGGAAGCGGAGTGCGGGAAACCGGGGTTCCCCCCAACCCGACCCCCCCGACGGCGCTACCTGTGCGGGGCCCGGCGGGGCGGCGGCGGCGGGGGGGCTGCGGGCGAGCGCAAGCGGCAGCGCCAGGACGAGCAGCGCCGTGAGCACCGGGCGGGTCCTCATCGTCCGGGGGGGGCCCTGGGGGTGGCGGTCAGCGGCGGGGCGGAGGGGGCCGGGGTCCCCCCCGAGCCAGAGCCCCCTCTGCGGGGCGGCCCGGGGGGAGTCCGGACCGGGAATGAAGGGGGGGGGAAGCGCGTCCTCGGGGGTGTGGAGCGCGTTCTGGGGGTGCATCACGGAGCGGCACCGGGGGGTCCCACACCCGCCCTCGTGCCCGTGGTGCCCCCTTCGGGCACTCCCACAGCACCCGGACCGTGCAAACACCAGCTCGGGTCAGTCCTGCACATGCACATGGGTGAGTGCAGGCACCCGTCCCCTGGCACACACTGGCACACACATTGGAACACACTGGCACACATTGGCACGCACATTGGCACACACACTGGCACATATTGGCACACACATTGGCACACACACTGGCACATATTGGCACACACATTGGCACACACACTGGCACACGCATTGGCACACATTGGCACACACATTGGCACACACTGACACACGCATTAGCACACACATTGGCACACATTGGCACGCACATTGGCACACACACTGGCACATATTGGCACACACATTGGCACACACACTGGCACACGCATTGGCACACATTAGCACACACATTGGCACACATTAGCACACATTGTCACACACTGGCACAACCATTAGCACACATTGGCACACACACTGGCACACATTGACACGCACATTGTCACACACTGGCACACACATTAGCACACACACTGGCACACATTAGCACACATTGGCACACGCATCTTTGCCGACCCATCCCTTCCCCAGCCGAAGTCAAGCAGCATCTTCACCCCGTATCTCCTGCCCGGTGCCTTCATCACCCTCCTCCTCCTCCTCCCTTCCTCCCTCTCCCAGCGGGGTGAGGAGGGGGCGCAGCAGCCCCCCAGGACCCCCGGGTGCCGCAGGGCACAGACCTGCTGAGCCCTCGGGTGCGGAGCCGGGGGCTGAGCAACCCCCGGTGCTTGCGGCTGCCGGGAGGGGAAGAACCGGGGTGCGGGCTGCGGTGCGGGGATAAATAGGGGGCTCTGCCCATGGCACGTCACGGGTGGGCGAGAGGAGAGCTGCCAATGGGGGCCGGGCGGGGGGGGTGGCACCCCCCAGCCTGCAGCTCCTCGCCCACGCGGTGTCACCGGTACCGGCGCGGAGTCACGCGGTGACACGGCAGGGGCCAGCACCGGGCCCACGCAGCCCCGGGCCCCGCGGGGAGGGGGGGGGACACGGGACCGCGCTCACCCGAGCACACGTGTGGGGACGCGCATGGAGGGGACGGGAGGGGACGCGGTGCCCGTGGCTTCGCAGCCGCACACGGAGCCCCCAGACCCCTCGGTGCCGCGCTCGGGGTCGGTTCAGCCTCCTGGGAGCCGCAGCTTGGTTGCGCATCCTCAACCCCCCCCATCGCATCCCGCTCCTGTATCCTGAGCCCTCATCCCTGCGCCGCCCTCATCACCCCTATTGCAGGGAGCGGAGGGAAGGGGAACCCAGGCCAACGAACTGAAGCTGCCACCATCAGCCCCCAGCAACGGGCAGCCCCGGTGGCTCACGCGGCAGCGCAGCCCCGGGCAGGGCAGCATCTGCAGTGCTGGGGACGTTAATTAAACGGGAGCCTGGCCAGAGCCGGCCTAATTAATGAATAACACCTCCTTGAGCGGTGCCAGGCGCGACGCGGCCGCCAAAGGCTGCGATGCCCCCGGGTTTCTCGATGGCTTTCACCCCTCTCCATGCACAAGCAGCGGGGTCCCTGCGCTGGGATGTGATGCACCCCGATGTGGGAAGAGGAGGGGGGAGCCCTTGGAGCCAGGGCACACGAACACGTGCCCCTCCGCGTGCTGCCCGAGTGCCCTGGCATGCGTTGGCACACATGTGCCCCCCCCCTTCATCCCCATCCGCATCCCCATCCCATCCCCATCCCCATCCCCATCCCCATCCCCATCCCCATCCCATCCCCATCCCATCCCCATCCCCATCCCCATCCCCATCCCATCCCCATCCCATCCCCATCCCCATCCCATTCCCATCCCATCCCCATCCCCATCATCCCCATCCCCATCCCCATCCCCATCCCCATCCCATTCCCATCCCATCCCCATCCCCATCCCCATCCTCATCCCCATCCCCATCCCATCCCCATCCCCATCCCCATCCCCATCCCCATGCATGACACAGCGCAGCAATGCTCCAGGGCCCACCGGGGAGCTGGTGCTGATGTGGATGTGATGGGGAGGTGGCAGCTCCCAAAGGTAACGCGGGTGACGTGTGGGGCCGGGGAACAAAACCCTCCCTGAGAGCACGATGAGAGCAGGAGATAAAAGGCAGCAAAGGGAGGGGGGGGGGCTGCTGTGTGGGGCCTGCAGGACTTGGGGTGCAGCAGCGGCTCCTCTCTGCTCCCCAAAGGGGGAAGAAGGAGGAAGATGAGGAGATAAAGTGGGGGGTCCTGCAGCATGGGTTTGGGGGGGAGATGGGGACGGAGAGGCGAGGACCTCACGTGCCAAC
This sequence comes from Neopsephotus bourkii, assembly GCF_033783945.1. NCBI lineage: Eukaryota > Metazoa > Chordata > Aves > Psittaciformes > Psittacidae > Neopsephotus > Neopsephotus bourkii. The sequence goes on from NW_026901922.1 coordinate 59,293, forward strand.
CCCCCGCGGCCACCCCGAAATTGCCTCTGCGGCAGAGCGAGCTGCTTCCACTTAATGGGAAAAGTGGCTGCAATTTGGGGCCTTTCCAATCACCGCTGAGCCGGGAGCCGGGCGCAATCAGGCAGCGGGGAAAGCGGGGGGCCAAGCGGGGGCTCCATCCTCTGCTGTGAACAGCACCCCCCCATCTACACCACTGTGGGTGTCCCTGCTGCGCCTGTAACGGGGGGGGACACTGCGACACCGACACCACAGCATCCCTTTAATGGGGTGCAGCACCTCCTGGGTGCAGGAGGAGGACACACAGAGGATGGGGGGGTCCCGGCAGGGGGTGAGGGAGGGGGTCCCCATCAGTGGACCAGCACCTCCATCCTGTGGCTGCCCCGCTTCTTGCAGACGGGGCCGTTGGTGCCTGCCTTGGCCGACTCCACCACGGTGATGGCCAAGTCGCCCTTCTGGAAGCGGGTGGAGAACCTGGAGGGGGGGGTCATAAAGGGATAGGGGGGATCATAAAGGAATGGGGGGGATCATAAAGGGATGGGGGGATCATAAACGAATGCAGGGGATCCTAAAGGGAGGGGGGTGATAGGGATGGGGGGATCATAAAGGAATGGGGGGGATCATAATGCAATGGGGGAATCATAAAGGGATGGGGGGATCATAAAGGAATGAGGGAATCATAAAGGGGTGGGGAGATCATAAAGGGATGGGGGATCATAAATGAATGGGGCGGATCATAAAGGAATAAAGGGATCATAAAGGAATAGAGGGATCATAAAAGGATGGGGGGATTATAAAGAAATGGAGGGGAATCATAAAGGAATGGGGGGCTCATAAAGTGATGGTGAAGATGCTGAGGAGGGGGGGAATAGGATGAAGGGGGGACACTCCCAGCCCCACCCCAACCCCTGCCCAATCAGCTGCCTCCATTCCACCCACCGCTCATGGGATGCAGGCACTCAGGACCAGCCTGCTGATGCCCTACCCTGGCCACCGCCCTGCCACACCCCCTTTAGCCCCGCCCCTTTGGTCCCGCCCCCTTTGGCCCCGCCCTGTCCATACTGGTCCGTGATGTGCAGGGCCAGGGCCTGGGCCGTGGTGTCCATGAGGGTCTGGTGCAGGCGGGTGACGAGCTCGATGAGGTGGTCACTGACAAGCAAGAAGTCGCCTTTGGCTGCCCCTGTGGAGGTCTGGGGAGGAGGAAAGGGGGGGTTCAGTCACACCGGGGACCCCCCTCAAGGGATGCCCCATTCCCTGGGTACCTCCTTGAGGTGCAGCACCAGGAAGCCATCGGAGAAGCGGGTGACGGAGACGCTGCGGATGTCGCCCAGGCTCAGCACGGTCTTGGGTTGGGCGGCTTTGGTGTCAGCCAGGATGAGGTGCTCGGTGGTGAGCAGCAGCAGGCGCGGCACCGCCTGCGGGTACCGGGATGGATGGATGGGGGGGGTCAGCGTGGCCCCGTGCCCCCTCCCGGTGCCATAGGGATGGGGTCTCTCACCTTGCCGTTGGCCCTGTTCACCTTCCTCACGGTGTCGGACATCACCAGCTTGTCCTTGGCCACGGCGTGGAGCTTCTGGTACTTGGGGTTCTGTGCCAGGTCCAGGTACTTGCCATGGAAGGGCTGCTGCAGGCTGAGGGGGGGAGGCTGTGAGCACGGTGCTGCTCCATCACCCCCAAACCCTTCCAGCCCCCCCATCCCAGCACCTTTTGGGGTACAGCATCTTCTTGTCCTTGAAGAGCTCGCTGGCACAGAGCTTGGTCTGCAGCAGGGCCTTGCGCTGCGGGGGCAGCTCCTCCCGGTACTTCTTGCACTGCCAAGGCAAGGGGTGAAGGGTGATGGCAACGACACCAGGTCCCAAAGGGGGCCCCCCTCCGTGTCCCCGTCTCCCACCTTCCAGCGGTAGAAGATGCTCCTCAGCTCCTGGTTGGCATCGGCCAGGAACTTGTATGGAGCCGGGGGCCAGGTCCGGTCCATCACCGCCAGCGGTGGCAGGTTCCTGCTCAGCCCCATCAGGAACCTCTGGACCTGGGGGGGGGAAGAAAGGGGTTGGGAGAGTCCCTGGTGCAGCCCCATGGCAGGAGCAGGGGGGTTCCATGCCCCAGCCCCACTCACCAGCCGCCGATAGATGAAGTTGGCCAAGCGGGTGCTGGCCTCAGCACGGAAATACCTCCTGTACGCCCTGCGGACCTGCAGAGACACCCATCAGTGATGGGGACATGGAGCATCGCCATGGTAAACCCCTATGGGATGCGGGTATCCCTCCCCTCCATCCCCATTTGGGCCCCAGTGGAGAGAACAAGGGGTGCAGGCAGACAGACAGACAGACAGGCAGGAAGGATGGATAGATGGATGGATAATGGATGGATGGATGCAGGGATGGATGGATGCAAGGATGGATGGATGGATGGATGGATGCAGGGATGGATGGATGCAAGGATGGATGGATGGATGGATGGATGGATGCAAGGATGGATGATGGATGGATGGATGCAAGGATGGATGATGGATGGATGCAGGGATGGATGCAGGGATGCAGCGGGCGCGTTACCTGGTACCCTCTCCAGTAAGCGGCGATGGTGGCGGCGGCTGCGTGGCGATGCTGCTGCCGCTTCAGCTCCCGCAGGAGCCGGCGAGACTGTGGGGGGAGAGCCCGGGGGGGGCCCGGGGAGCGGGGGCACCAACACAGATAAGGGGTGAGAGAGAAGGAGGGAGAAGGACGGAAGACAGGGAGAGGAGATGAGTCCGGTCCCCCCATGGTGGTTCCCACCCCGCTGCCTGCCCTGGGGTACCCTGGTGCTCATCCCTCACCTTCCAGCCCCGCACATAAGCCTGGATCATCAGCGCCGACCTCTTCATCTGCTTGTACTTGTTCTTTTGCTGCGGTGGGAGAGGTGGGGTGAGCCCGAGGGCTTTGTTGGGGGTCAAGGACCAGCCCCCCCCCATCTCCTTGCTCCATCCTCACCGCATGGCCCCGGAACCAGGCAGAGAGGATGATCTGGCTCTTGCGCATCAGTTGGTACTGGCTGCGGCAGCGCCAGCCCCGGAACATCCTCTGGATGAGGGTGGCGAGCTGGACCACGCGCTCCTGGCGCCGCCGCTCCAGGTCAAAGAGCTGGGGACAAGCAGGGCACTGAGCAGGGCCCCCCCCCCCAGCGTGGCAATGGGGCCCATGGGGCTGGCACCCCCAGACTCACGGTGCGTGGGGAGCGGATGAAGATCTTGGTGTGGCCAAACGCCAGCTCCTCGGGGGGGAACGGCAGCTCCTGCAGCAGAGCCTCAGCCCCTGCCCTGCACCGGGGGGACACGAGGCTGCTTGGAGCATCAGGGATGATGGGGTCACCGTCCGCTGTCGCATCCATCCCCGTTACCTGTCAGTACCGGTCCAGCGGGGCCAGGTCCGGGAGCCGAGCATCTTGTAGCGCTCCAGGAAGGAGCCATAGAGCTGCCGGAAGGCGTAGCCCGCGCGCCGCACCCGCACGTTCTCCATCAGCCCCAGGTACCGGACCTGCGCCAGCACCAGCTCCGGCGTGAAGAGCATCGCTGCTTTGGTCTCATTGGGTTTGATGCACCTGAGGAGGGCAGCGATGGGGTGAGGGCGCTCCTGATGGTGCCGGAGCCTTGGTTCTCTCCCCATGGGGCTGGTACCTGATGTAGTTGGGGTCCTTGGAGTAGAGATTCTTCATGAGCATCGCCACCGAGGCCTTGAACTGGGAGCCTGCAGTGGGGGGCAGCTTAAGGGAGGCTTTCCGGGGGTCCCCCTCGGGGAAGAGGGAGCGCAGCAGCGGGTGCCGGGCAGCCCACATGGCCTGCGAGAGGTCACGGAACAGGAGGTCGTTGTTCTTCTCTATGAAGCCCATCACGTTGTAGGTGACCTACAAGGGGGAGCGGGGTCAGCGCTCAGCAGGGACGGGTCCGCGTCTCTGCCCCGTTCCCAGCTCATCCCATGGACCTTGCCGGCGTAGTGATGGATGCGGAAGCACCGCGGCGGCAGGCTGCTGTCCGTGACGCGCCGGGCGTTCTGGGTCTCCTTGCTCTCGTAGTGCTTGTGGGTGGCCAAGAGGAGGTTGAGCTTGGTGAGGAAGGTGTCCTCGTTGACCAGGCCGGGGCGCAGGCACTCCTCATCCAGCATGGCCAGGATCCCGCTCTTGCTCTGCACGGGGATGGATGGTGTCACCATAACTGTGCCCAATGTGATGGGGGGGAGCCAGGACCCCCACCCAGGACCCCACTCACGTTCTCAATCAAGTTGCAGATGATGCTGTTGTCAAAGAACTCCACCGGGCTCCACTGGATACCCTGGGAGCAGACAGGGATGCGCATGGACCCCCTGAGCCTGCCCCACAGACCCCCCCCCCCCGGGTGATGTGGGGCAGGAACCGGATGTCCGGCCATGGGGCCAGGGATCCCGAATCCCTCCCTGCCTTCCTGCTATTGAATGTGCGCTCCGGAGACGGCTCCGGCACTTCCCCATCACTGGGGGGGGGGCCGAGGCTCTATGGGGCCATCCCCTGGCACAGGCAGAGGGGCCGCATCCTGCCCGGCCAGCGCCTGCTGGGGGTACCTCTCGGATGTATTCCTCCTGCTCCTCCTTGAGGGTGAGCAGGATGAAGATCTGCTGCAGCTTCTCGTTGCAGTAGTTGATGATGAACTGCTCGAAGCCGTTGTCCTATGGAAGAGGGGTCCTGCTCGCCCATGCCCGTACCCACGGCGCTGCAGGATGGGGCCGGGGGGGCCCTGCGCTCACCTGGAAGATCTCAAAGCCGTAGATGTCCAGGACGCCCATCACCTTCCTCTGCTTGCCCGGCTTCACCTGGGGACACAGCGGGGGGCTGAGGGGGTGCAGGGCCCCATTCAGGATGGGGGAACCGGTCCCTGTCCCCTTGGGCACCCACCTGGATGCTGGCATTGATGCGGGCCACGAGCCAGTCGAAGAGGCGGCTGTAGATGTTCTTGGCCAGTGCATCCCGGCCGTAGTATCCCTATGGAGAGGATGAAGGGGGGGTTCCTATGGCCGCCCCTGGGGGTGCTGGGTGCTGCCATGGGGGGCACTGACCTGGGGGACGCTGAGCGTGGTGAGCACCGTCTCATCCCGCGCCTTCACCGTGCGGGAGCACAGCGCCTGCTCCAGCGCGCCGGGGTCCAGGCCGATGAGCTCCCCGATCTCCTGCAGCTCTGTGTGTTGGGGTGCAGCGATGCCAGGGGTGCGGAGCAGGGGGAGCAGAGGGGGTCCCCGCAGCGGTCCCATCGCCATCGCCATGCCTACCCCGCGGCTCTGTGATGCTGCACGCCTCCATCCCGCTGGCCTGGTAACTGCCGCTCAGCTCCACGTTCCCCAGCTTGAGGACCACGGCCGTCACCTCCAGCAGCTCCATCACCTCGGTGGGCGAGAAGCCGATGACGCTCATGGCATCCTGGGGACAGACACGGGCAGCTCAGCACGATGGGGGGGTGGTTTTGGGGGGGGGGGGGGTCCCCAGTTTCCTGGTCCCAGTGGTACCTGCACGGCACGGAAGTTGGCTGCATCATCCACACCGGGCAGGCTGCAGCTCTCCCCTCTCAGGTAGGGGTAGTGCTGGCAGTCCTGGCGGAGCTTGAGCTGCTCTGGAGCGGGGAGAAGGAGGCGGCTCAGCCATAGCCCCCCATAGAACCCCCCTTGGAGCCTGTGCTATGGGGCTGGGACCTACGGAGCAGCTGCACGGGGGCGCCGGCCAGGAGCTGGTAGAAGATGTGGAAGTTCCTCTCGCCCCGGACGTGCCGCACGATGCGGGATTTCTCCAGCAGGTCTGAGGGCAGGGGCAGTGCTCATGGGCTGGGCAGTGCATGGGGACCCCCCCCCAAGGATGGGTGATCAATACTCACAGTTACTGATGACCCCTCCCAGGGGCTCCCCCTTGAAGTCGAACTCCACATCCATGTATTTGCCCTGAGGGATGGGGATGGGGTCGGGGTAAGGGGATCCGCTCCCCACATCCCCATCCCCATCCCCTGCTGTGCCTCCAGCCCCATCAGCGCACGGCTCCAGCATCCCGAGCACTCACAAAGCGGGATGAGTTGTCATTCCGGATGGTCTTGGCGTTCCCAAAGGCTGCAGGATGGGGACACCTGGGGTTACAGCGTGCTCCAGGGGGGCTGGCATGGATGCAGGATGCGGGGTGCAGGATGCTTACCCTCCAGCACGGGGTTGGACTGCAGGAGCTGCTCCTTCACCTTGTCCACCTCCTCCCCTTTGCTGCACACCGCTGCCACGTAGGACATCACCAGCTTGCTGGCCTCTGCGAGTGAGGGGCCGTGGGTACCGGGGCCGTGCCCACCCATCCCGCAGCACCCCTATGAGCACCCAGCGGCACCCTTGCCCCTACCCGTCTTGCCAGCCCCGCTCTCCCCAGTGATGAGGATGCACTGGTCCCTGTCGCGGTCCCGCAGCGAGCGATAGGCATCATCGGCAATGGCGTAGCTGCGGGTGAGGAGGGGTCAGGGGGGGTTTGGAGCAGGGGACACCAAACCCCCCCGTTGTATGGCTGTGGGTCCGCTCCTTCGGACCACAAAGCCTCGGGTAGGGTCTAATGGGGACCGAGGGGCTCCCCAGTGCTCACATATGGGGCTTCACAGCGAAGAAGTTGCAGCTGTGGTACTCCTGCACCGCCTCGGGGGTGTAGATGGGCAGGGGCTGGTAGGGGTTCACCGAGATGAGCACGTTCCCGATGTACGTCTGCAGGGAAGCGGGAGGATGCTGCGGGCGGCTGCGGGGAGGGGGGGGTACCCAGACCCCTGCGCCGCGCTCTGCCCCCCCCCCGCCTCCTCCCGCAGCCCCATCCCGCTGCCCACGTAGATGTCTCCTCGTCGGAAGCGCTCCCGCAGGGTGCGGAGCAGCGAATCCTCGCTGAGCGGGTCCAGCAGCACCAGGTCCCCGATGGCTGCCGCGTCCAGCAGCGGCTCCGTGGCTTCCATGGCCGGGGGTGCTGCGGAGAGGGGCGGGCGCTGCAGCCACAGACGCGTCCCCAAAACACCCCCCCCCCCCCAACACCGCCTTGGTCCTCAGCAGCCCCTGGTGCCCCCCCCAACCTCCTCGCACGGGGGGGATGAAGCACGGAGCGCACCGCAGCGCTCAGGACCCAGGGATGGGGATGCGGAGCCGGGAGGGGGGAGCAGAGCCCCGGGCAGGAAACGCGGACACCTGGAGCCTATTCCTGGGGCAGGGACAGACCCAGCCCCTGCTTCCTCGCTCCTTCCTGGCAGGGGGGAGCCGGGGTGGGAAGGGCCAGGGGAACCCAGGACCCCCCCCGACAGCCCTGCAGCACCTCAAGGCACCCATGGGATCCTGCTCCCTCCCCACCCAGCCCTTACCTGGCTCTTTGGGAGCAGTCCCAGTGCCTGGGGTGACCTTCACCCCCCGTTTACAGCCCGGCCGCAGGCTGTAAACCCAACCCCGTAACCCCGGTACCCGGGGAAAGTTCACGAGCGCAGAGGTGGGGAAGGATGGAGACGGCCCCATCCGGACAAGGCGGCCCCCACCGCTCCCTCCAGCCTCCCCCCGTGCTGCTGGGAGTAGGACCCCAAAGCGAGCACCCATAGAGGGGGGAACCAGAGCAAGAGCCCCCCCCCCCAGCTCCAGGGCTCACCCCAACCTCCCCATGGGGGTGAATCCCCAACACCCCCCGGCGTGGCGGTGCCCTGGGCTGGGTGCTGTGGGGATGGGGTACCCCGGGGGGGGGGGTATGGATGGGTTCGGGTGGGAGCGGGGGGGGGGGCTCCAGGACTCACCTCCCGGTTGCAGAGCAGCGGCTTCAGGAGTGGCTCCGGCCCAGCCCAGCGCCCGGTGCGGCCCCCGGAGGGGCGGGGGGAGCGGAGGGGCCCTCCCTCAGGGCGCGGTGCCCGCTCCAGGGCAGGGAAACTGAGGCACAAGGAGCCGGGAGCCTGCCCCGGGCCCCTGCAGCCGCGGTCCCCTCCCTGCCCCGGGGGCAGCTCCGGGCAGGAACAAGCAGGGAGAAGCTCGGGAAGCTCCAAGCAAACAAAGGGAGCTTCCTCCGCAGGGCTGCGGGAAGCAGGGGGAGCCATGGTGAGTCCTGCCCTAGGGAACACAGCAGCCAGGGGCACGGCGCTGGCCCCCAAGGCGCCATCAGCATCCTTGGCCCCCAAGGCGCCATCAGCATCCTTGGCCCCCGAGGCACCATCAGCATCCTTGGCCCCCGAGGCACCATCAGCATCCTTGGCCCCCGAGGCACCATCAGCATCCTTGGCCCCCAAGGCGCCATCAGCATCCTTGGCCCCCAAGGCACCATCAGCATCCTTGGCCCCCAAGGCGCCATCAGCACCCTTGGCCCCCAAGGCACCATCAGCATCCTTGGCCCCCAAGGCGCCATCAGCATCCTTGGCCCCCAAGGCACCATCAGCATCCTTGGCCCCCAAGGCGCCATCAGCATCCTTGGCCCCCAAGGCGCCATCAGCACCCTTGGCCCCCGAGGCACCATCAGCACCTGGCCCCCAGGCCCATCGCATCTGGCCCCAAGGCACCATCATCTTGGCCCCCAGGCCCATCAGCACCCTTGGCCCCCAAGGCACCATCAGCATCCTTGGCCCCCAGGCACCATCAGCATCCTTGGCCCCCAAGGCACCATCAGCACCCTTGGCCCCAGGCACCATCAGCACCCTTGGCCCCCAAGGCACCATCAGCATCCTTGGCCCCCAAGGCACCATCAGCACCCTTGGCCCCCAAGGCACCATCAGCACCCTTGGCCCCCAAGGCACCATCAGCATCCTTGGCCCCCAAGGCACCATCAGCACCCTTGGCCCCCAAGGCACCATCAGCATCCTTGGCCCCCGAGGCACCATCAGCATCCTTGGCCCCCAAGGCACCATCAGCATCCTTGGCCCCCAAGGCACCATCAGCACCCTTGGCCCCCGAGGCACCATCAGCATCCTTGGCCCCCAAGGCACCATCAGCACCCTTGGTCCCCAAGGCACCATCAGCACCTTTGGCCCCCAAGGCACCATCAGCATCCTTGGTCCCCAAGGCACCATCAGCACCTTTGGCCCCCAAGGCACCATCAGCATCCTTGGCCCCCAAGGCACCATCAGCATCCTTGGCCCCCAAGGCACCATCAGCACCCTTGGTCCCCAAGGCACCATCAGCATCCTTGGCCCCCAAGGCACCATCAGCATCCTTGGCCCCCAAGGCACCATCAGCACCTTTGGCCCCCAAGGCACCATCATCATCCTTGGCCCCCAAGGCACCATCAGCATCCTTGGCCCCCAAGGCACCATCAGCATCCTTGGCCCCCAAGGCACCATCAGCACCCTTGGTCCCCAAGGCACCATCAGCACCCTTGGCCCGGCCGATAGCATCCTTGTCCCCCAAGGCACCATCAGCACCCTTGGCCCCCAAGGCACCATCAGCATCGTTGGCCCCCGAGGCACCATGAGCACCCTTGGCCCCCGAGGCACCATCAGCACCCTTGGCCCCCAAGGCACCATCAGCATCCTCGGCCCCCAAGGCACCATCAGCACCCTTGGCCCCCAAGGCACCATCAGCATCCTTGGTCCCCAAGGCACCATCAGCATCCTTGGCCCCCAAGGCACCATCAGCATCGTTGGCCCCCGAGGCACCATCAGCACCCTTGGCCCCCAAGGCCCCATCAGCATCCTTGGCCCCCAAGGCCCCATCAGCATCCTTGGCCCCATGGGCTGGACAAAGGAGGCTCCGAAGCTACAAAATACATCTTTATTACAAATATAACCAGTTAAGTCACACAAAGGGATGCAGCAAGAGAGGGGGCTCAGGCCAGCATGGGAAGGGAAGGGAAGGGAAGCAAGGCAAGGCCATGGGAGTAAACCTGGGCACAGCGGCCATAGGGGCAGGGTTATTGCGTAGCAAGGGGCCTCACAGGGCTGCTGTGATTGCATAGATGGGGTGTCCCCTCCAGCCACAGCCAGAAGGGAGCGCAGCAGTGGGGACGGCCCCACATAACACTGGTAAAGGCTTTGATGGCACAGCGAGGTGCCAGCACCCCGCTTGAGCAAGGTGGGAAGGGAGGAAGCACACCCACACTCATCCTCAGCCCAGGCAGCACAAGGCAGGGGGGGGATGAAGGAGGCTGCCAGGACACTGGGGGAGCAGGGCCGGAGCTGAGCCACGTCTCCATCGAGGGCTTTTTGGTATCCACAGGGAGCTTAAGAGAAGGCAGAGGCAGATCCGAGCCTGAGCCCGAGCCCTCTGGGGTCTTTGGTCAGAGGAGGAGCCTGGCTGCGGGCACGGGCTGGGCACGCAGGGACCGGTCCAAAGGTCCTCCCGTGCACCTGGACCCTCCCAGCACCTGCACACGGGAGAGCTTCGGCTCCATTGGCTCCATCATCACCACCCTGCAGGCAGGGAGGCTCCCAGCAGAGCCCGCAGGGGCTGGTGCAGGGAGAGGGGCTCCTCCTCCTCACCTGGGGCAGCAGCAGCAGTTTCTGCCCCTCACCTCCATGCGGGGCAGGCAATCTCAATGAGCATCCAGGTGGTTGTAGGGCAGGGAGTTAACGGGGGGATTCCTGGCAAGGGAGGCATCATCCTCATCCTCTTCATCCTCTTCATCCTCATCCTCATCGAAGAGCTGGTCCTCAAGGAAGACGCCACCCAGGCCGTACTCGCGCTCGTGGACAGAGACCTCGTGGTGGGTGACGTGAGAGGCACCACCCACAAAGTCAGCAAACCTGGGAAGGAGCCCCAAGGAAACACGCTATGCACAGGTATTGCACATGTGTGTTGCATGTGTGTGTATTGCACACACGTGTTGTACACACGTTGCACATGCGTGTTGTACGTACATGTTGCACATACGTGTTGTACATGTGTATTGCACATGCATGTTGTACACACATTGCACGTACGTGTTGTATGTACATGTTGCATATACATTGCACATGCATGTTGCACACGTACACACGCCTTGCACATACGTGTTGCACATACATGTTACACACACCTGTTGCACATAGGTGTTGCACACACGTTGTACATGTATTACATGCACATGTTCCACATACATGTTGTACATATGTGTTGTACACACATGTTGCACACACGCGTTCTACATGTGTTGCACATACGTGTTGCACACACATGTTGTACATGTATTACATACACGTGTTGCACATACATGTTGCACATACACGTTGTACATGTGTTACACACACGGCATATACATATTGCACACATGTTGTACATGTGCTGCACATACGTGTTGCACACACATGTTGTGCATGTGTTACACACACATGTTGCACACACATTGTACATGTGTTGCACATCCATGTTGCGCACACGTGTTGCACATACATTGTACATGTGTTGCACACACGTGTTGCACATACATGCTGCACACACGTCCCCAGCGCCCTCCTGTGAGGCTGAGGCACACCAGGCTGAAGCGCCCTGGCCCCAGGACCAAGCCTCATCCACCCTTCCCCTGTGCCCCCCCCTGCTCCCACCCCACCGCAGAGCATCCCTGCCTCCATGTGCCCGTCCCTACAGCCAGGATGGGAGGGAGCACCCAGAGCCCCCCCCCCCCGTTACCTCTTGGGTGCCTGGATGCGAGCCACCGCCGCCCAGGCAGAGAAACCGGGGCTCCTGCAGTAGCTCCGCAGCTCCTCCAGGGCTCGGCGCGTTTCCACCTCCCCCTGCACCCGGAACTCCTCCTCCGTGAGCAGGCGCGGGGGGCTCGGCCCCAGCCAGGAGCTCTGCACCCTCCTGCCAACAGAGCAGCGGCATCGGAGCGGCTGCGCCCCCCTGGCTCCTGCAGGGGAACCAGGGCACCCCCCCCTCCAGAGCCACCCCATAGGCTCCATCCCGCAGCAAGAGCAGGGAACGCAGCCCTCACCTGTAGGCACTGAAAGCCCAGTGCAATGGGTAGTCCAGGTTCTTGGTGCAGAAGGCGACGAGCACCAGGGCCAAGGCGATGGGGTGGATCTGGATGCCTGAGTACATCAGTAAGAGGCCCAGGAGCTGCAGGGCCCAGGAGAGGAGGTTGATGCTGCGCTCGTTCTCCAAGGGGCCATAGCGGTAGCAGATGCCGAAGCTCACGAAGCCCATGAGGAGCAGGTAACCTGTGGGAAAGCAGAGGCTCAGCCTGGCTGAAGGAGCCCCAGAGGAGCAGGGGCTGCAGCATCGAAACCAGCATCTTATAGGTTCATAGAATGGGATGGATGGGACCTTAAAGCTCATCCAGTTCCACAGGCAGGGGCACCTTCCACTGGAGCAGGGTGCTCCAACCACTGCCAGCAATGGAGCATCCAAACCTCCTCCGTTCAACCCATCCCAGTGCCCCAGCACCCTCACAGGGAAGAGCTTCCTTATCTCCAACCTGAACTCCCCCTGTTCCAGCCTGACCCCATCACCCCTTGTCCCATCGCTCCCATCCCTGCTGCAGGTCCCTCTCCAGCATCCTTGTACCCCCCTTCAGGCACTGGAAGCTGCTCTGAGCTCCCCACGCAGCTTCTCTGCTCCAGCCCCAATGTTCCCAGCCTGGCTCCTATGGGAGCTGCTCCAGCCCCTGAGCATCCTCATGGCCTCCAACAGCTCCACATCCTTACATTGAGGACACCATACCCGCTCACAGTGCTGCAGGGGGCTCCCACAGAACACAGCAGAGGGGCAGGATCCCCTCCATGCCCCACTGCTCAGGCCATGGCTCCAGCGAGCCCAAAGGGCTCCCACTCACCCAGCAGGTACTGCCAGTAGGTCTTGCAGATCTCCTGCAGGTTCTTGAAGACCAGCTGAAGCAGGTACAGGGAGAAGGACCAGCCCCCTGCCAGCAGCAAGTAAACGTGGTTCTTCTAGAGGAAGAGATGGGAGATTCAAGCTGCACACAGCTTGTTCTTGTATAGCTGCATACAGCTTGTTCGTGTATAGCTGCATACAGCTTGTTCTTGTATAGCTGCATACAGCCTGTTCTTGTATAGCTGCATACAGCTTGTTCTTGTATAGCTGCATACAGCTTGTTCTTGTATAGCTGCATACAGCTTGTTCTTGTATAGCTGCATACAGCCTGTTCTTGTATAGCTGCATACAGCTTGCTCTTGTAGACAGGTTGGTCTTGCACAGTGCTCTTCAGACACCCACCTTGGGCAGGACCTTGGAGACCATGTAGATGAGGATGAGCAATGAAGCCAGCAAGCCAAAGCTGATCCCGGCCGAGTAGAAGAAGAGCTGGCTCCTGCAGGGGTCACAGGAGGTGTTTTACAGCTCAGGGGTGCCTGGGCACATCAGACCCAGGCACCGGCACCCAGCACCCCTCGGGCCCAGGGCACTCACCTGCTCAGCACGTCCCCACAGAAGAACAACAACAGGCCCAGGAAGAACACCAGGAAGAGCTTTGGGTCAAAGCCTGGAAAGGGAATGGATCCGGATGGAGAACAGAGTCCCTTGGGTGCAGTCCCAAGGGCAGGGAAGCGGCAGCATCGCAGGCAGCCCCTGCCCAGAGCCCTGCGTGTACACCCCATGGGTGGACACCCGCTTCTCTCTGCAGCCCAAGGCAGGAGCAGCCCTCAGCACACGAGCCCATGTCCTCAATGCCCCCTCCAAAGCCCCCCCCCAAGCACAAAGGGGGCCGTACGTCGGAAGAGGACGACGCGGTACACGGTGCCGTCCTCCAGCAGCTCCACCTTGAGGCAGGTTTTGTTGCTGTAGAGGTCCACGTCGATGCTGGTGTCGTTCAGCTTCTCCTTTAGGAAGGACGAGAGGAAACTCCACACGCTCGACTGGCCCAGCTCCTCCTCGCTGCCCACTTGGGTGACGCGGATCATGCGGCTGCTGTTCACCCGGATCTGCACAGGGGAAAGGGGAGCACACGGAGGGATGGCTCCCATGGGGACCCGAGGGACCTCCCTCCTCCTCCTCCTCTCACCTGCATCCTGGTCCAGATCTCGTGCCACCGCGGCCTGTGCGGGTTGGTGTAGCAGAAGTGATGCGGGATGGACTGATTGTACACGCGGCCCTCCAGGAGCCAGATCACCCGCGGTGCCCCGGCCCCTGCAAGGCACAGAGCGGTGTGTGTGTGGGGCGGGATCCAGCAGCGCATCCACCGGGATGCGGGGCCAGCCCCGGCAACGGCACGGGCCCGTCCCCTGCTCCCGTTTCGGGCTGCGGAGCCCCCCGGTCCCCGCGTACCTGCGGCCCCCACCAGCAGCAGCACCGGCACCAACGCGCCCCACAGCAGCCGCAGCCGCCGCCGCCGCCCCGGAGCCGGTTTCATCCCTCCCGCCGCAGCCGAGCCGTCACCTTCCGCCTCTCCGCCTTGCAACGGCCATGAGGGGCAAGAGGCAGCCAATGAGAGAGGGCGCGAGCTGTGCGTTATCGCTAAACCGGCCTATCGGAAGGCAGCTTGGTTTAGGAGCCTATCAAAAGCCGGGCACGCCTACCGCGGTGACCAACCGGACGGGCGGCTCAAGCCCATCCCATAGCAACCGCTAATCCCGCCTTAGTAACGGCTCTCACAGTCACGCCCCTTAGCCAATCAGAGACAAGCACACCTCATTGACAAGCCCCTCCTCCTATCAGAAAGCGTTCGTTTGTGCAGGGGTCACGCGTGGGCGGAGGGGCGCGGAGCTCCGCCCTTCAGCCCCCGCACCGGGCAGCGTGCGGGGCCCCGGGCCGGGGGGGAGCCCGGCACCGCGGTGGCACCTGCGGGGCCGGGGGCTCCGTGCCCCGTTCATGGCCCATGGAGGGGAGCGGGCGAAGCGCGGGGCTCCCGCAGCGCCGAGCGGGGCCGGTCCCCGTGGGCAGCGGGCGCCCGTAGGCGGCGAGCGGGGAGCTGGGAGCGGGCTCGGGCGGCCCCCCCCTTGGCCCGTGGGCGGCGGAGCCGGGAAGCGGCGGGGCCGTAGGCGGAGGATGTGCGTCAGCCGGGGGCAGCGCCAGGCCTGGGAGCGGCCCCGCCGAGCCGGACCCCGGGGATGGGGGAGCCGGTGTTGAGGGGGGGGGGCACGGATGGGGCAGGACCCCCAATCACAGCGGGGCAGTGAGACCCGGCTGCCCCCCCCCAGCCCCGGGCAGGGGCGGCTGGAGCCGTACCCGGGAGCGGTATAAATAGCGCCGTGACCCCCCCAGCAAGCCCGGAGTGGTGATGGGGGGGGGGCGTTACCGTGTCCCCCCCCAACCCCAGGAGTCACCTCCGTCCGCGGGGTGTTCACCCTGAAGCCTACCGAGGGCAGCCGGGGGGGATGAGGCACGAAGTGGCCGCGCTCCCGGGGCAACGCCGGGATAACGGCACCGCGGTGCTGCGGGAGCCGCCGATGCTGCGAGCGCAGCGGTCTTGGCCCCCTCCCCCCTCTCCAAGCACCGGGACCCCGTCCGTGTCCCCTCCGCCCCAGTGATGGGAGGGGGGGGGCTCATTCCCCGCCCGGTGCCACCGTGATGGGCGCCGCTCCCCGGTTCCCCCCCCCCTCGGGGCGGGAGGCGCAGCGGCTCCGGGAGCGGGGAGCCGGGGTAGAGGTGGGGGGGGGGGGGTCCCGGTTCCCCCGCCCGCTGCTGCCTCCCCCCGCCGCGGCCGCCCGCGCTCTGCTCGACGGGGGCGGCATCCGCGGGATCCGCCCCCGGGGCCTCCCACGCCGCGGCGCTGCCGGGGCCGCTGCTATTTCACGGTACCGCCCGTGTGGGCGGCGCGCAGAAGCGGCGCGGAGCGAAGGAGCGAGCGCGCCCGGCCCGGCCGCGGGACCCCCCCGAGCCCCGGTACCCCCCGGTACCCCCCGGCACCCCCCGGCCCCGGAGCTCCGGCTGCTTCCCACCTCCCCCCCCCCCCGGCTCCCAGCGGCCGCGCACGGGGCGGGCGCAGCGGCCGGGAGGCGGCTCCAAGGCGGCGGTGAGCGACCGACGGGAGGGGGGGGGCGGCGGGAGGGGCCGGGGCACCGGTAGCGATGGGCACGGAGCAGAACGGGAGCCGGGGAAAGGCGGCCCCTGCGGGAGCGGGACTCGCGCTGCGCCGTCGGGGATGGGGAGGGATGGGGCAGCCTCGGGAGCGTGTCCGGTGCCACGGAGGGGGGGGGTCTGGGAGGTGCGGGGCTGCTGCTGAGGGGATGGGGGGGCCCATTCGTGTCTTTGCTGTGTCTGAACACCGGGTCCGGCGCAGCCTGGGTGCCCCGTGGGGTTTGGGGACCCTGGAGCACCTCCATCCCCTCCCTGGTGGGGAGGGGGCTTCCTCTGCGTGCCCGTCGTGACCCGTGGGTCCCGCAGGCGCGATCGCCATGGCCCTGCCCCGCACGCTGGGGGAGCTGCAGCTGTACCGGGTGCTGCAACGCGCCAACCTGCTGGGCTACTACGAGACCTTCATCCAGCAAGGGGGGGACGACGTGCAGCAGCTCTGCGAGGCGGGCGAGGAGGAGTTCCTGGAGATCATGGCGCTGGTGGGCATGGCCACCAAACCCCTGCACGTCCGCCGCCTCCAGAAGGCCCTGCGTGAGTGGGCCTCCAACCCGGGGCTCTTCAGCCAGCCCGTCTCGGCCGTGCCCGTCAGCAGCATCCCCCTCTTCAAGCTCTCGGAGGCGGGCGGGCGCAAGGCGCTCAGCAACGGGCACGCCAGCCCCGGTGAGGCTGTGGGCAAAGGGGGCAGCAGCACCGGGACACCCCCAGCGCGCAGCCCCACGGAGCCGGGGGAGAAGCTGTCACCATCAGCGGTGCCGCCGTGGCCGGGGAGGAGCACCCCTGAGTCGGAGGGCGGTGGGGACGAGGAGCCGGGGGGTCCCCCCTTCTCCCCGGGTGGGAGCAGCGGTGAGCAGGCGGTGGGTACCGAGGTGCTGGAGCCGGAGCTGGCACGGACGGTGGCGGAGAGCGTGGAGCGGCTGCTGCAGAGCTACCCCCGCGGCGGCGAGGCCGAGCTGCGGGCGCTCCTGAAGCTCAACAAGAAGCTGGCCAAGGCCGTGGGTCACATCTTCCAGCTGGAGGACGGCGACCGGCACAAGGAGGAGGAGATCCGGCGGCACAGCGCGATCTACGGCCGCGGCGAGGCCCGGCGCCGAGAGGGCAAGCAGCTCACCCTGCACGAGGTGCGTGGCACCGGGGTCCCGCTGTTGGTTGGGGTGGGAGATGGGGTCCGCTGGGTCAGGCGCTGTCTCTACCGTGGGGTGCTGGGGGTCCCCCCCCCCTCTCACGCATCCTCTGCGCCCCGCAGCTCATCATCAACGAGGCAGCCGCGCAGTTCTGCCTGCGGGACAACTCGCTGCTGCTGCGGCGCGTCGAGCTCTTCTCCCTGTCGCGCCAGGTAGCGCGGGAGAGCACCTACCTGTCCTCGCTCAAGGCGTCCAGGTGAGCCCGGACGGGGCAGACCCCGTGCCACAAACCGGACTGGGGAGGGGGGGGCTTGGCTGTCACCCCCCCGCTGCACCCCATAGCTCAGCGCTTCCCAATGGGGACGGGACCCAAGTTCCCCTTTCCCTCGTGTGGGCTGTTCTCTGCCTGACCTCGGGCCCGCGGGAGGTGGAGAATGAATGGAATGCGGGGGGCGGGTGGTGGGGGTGATGCTGCTGGGGGTGCCCCCCCTCACCCCTCCCTCCCCGCTGTGGCCGCGCTGCCCTTTCCCTTCGCTCCCCCCTTGTGCCACCCCCGGCTCCATCTGTGCCAAAGCCCCGATGCCGCGGCACCGCCCTGCCCGGCCCACGCTCCCCGCGGCGCCTGGCGCTGCCCGCAGGGGCCCTGCGCGGTCACCCCGCGCCTGACGCGGCCCCTTCGTGTGTGCCCCCCCTTTCCCTTCCCTTTTTTTTTTTTTTTTTTTTTTTTTTTTTTTTTTTTTTTTTTTCCTTCCTCCCTTCCCTTCCCTTCCCTTCCCTTCCCCGCGCAGGGCGCATCCCGAGGACAGCGCAGCCACCGCGGCCAAGCGGCTCAAGCAGGAGGTGGGTCCGCACCCGCACTGATGCTGCCAAGGGGGATGCGGGTGCCGGTTGCGGGGCTCGGTGCTGTGCGCAGCGCGGAGCTCCCCTTGCTCTCGGTGGGATGGGGGGTCCATGTGTCCCCCCTCCCACTGCCCTGCGCTCACTGTGCGCTGCCGGCAGGCGGGAGAGCAGAGCCGCCCGGAGCTGCTGCCGCTGCCGGTGGGGCCGGAGCCGCCGGGGGCCGCGTTCCGAGCCGGGCTGGAGGAGGACGCCGGCAGCCTCTCCGGGGAGAGCCTCGACGGCCACTTGCAGGGTGAGCTGAGGCCCCATCCATAGGCAGAGCCGAACCCCCCCCCTTGGGTAAGCCCCAGCTCTCGCCGTTCTCTCCGCAGTGGCGGGGGCCTGTCCCCGGCTGACGCCGCCGCCCGGTGCCGGCCCCGACGTGGCCCTGGGGCTCCCCCCGCACGGGCTCTGGAGCCGCCACCTCCTGCAGCAGACGCTGATGGACGAGGGGCTCCGCTTGGCCCGTTTGGTCTCCCACGAGCGTGTGGGGCGGCTCAGCCCCTGCCTGCCCGGGAAGCCCCCGGCCCCCGGTGAGCCCCTGCGGGGAAACGGAGCGGGAGCGGCCGCGTTGTTCCCTATGGAAGCATCTCCCTGATGCCACCCCCCCCATCCCCGGTTCTCCCCACAGAGCTCGAGGACGGGCTGGCAGAACGGGGTCCCCCGGCCCCCCCTGACCCCCCCCGCGGCACCATCAAGGTGGAGCAGGAGAGCAGCCGGCAGTGAGGCCCCTGCAGACCCCCCCTCCCCCCCCCCCCCATTAACGAAGCAATAACGTGCTGGGGGATGGGTACCGGCGGTGCTCCGGGTGCGGGGGGAGCCGGTGAGGGCCTGGCCACAAACCCCCCCCCCCCAAGACCCCATCCTCTCCCGCACCGATGCTCTGGTTACCTCAGCCGCGGCGGGATGCGCCCCCCCCTCCCCGCCCCACAGCAGCAATACCCTGGTCCCACCAGGCTCTGAGCCCCCCCCCCCCAATGGACTCGAAGCTGCTGTACAGCCCCCCCTCGGCTCACCCCTTGTGCTGACCATCCCTGTGTGTGTATGTGTGTGTGTCCCCCCAAGGCCCCTTTGGGTGGGCAACCCGTGCCCCCCCATCACCGCACAGGAGCCATGTGCAGCACTGGGTGCTCCCACACCAGCACCAACCCCCCCCCCGCAGCACCCCCGCAGCACCCCCCCCCGCAGCACCGCATCACCCACGTGCAGTGTTTCACCCTTAAATCCCCCCCCCCCCCCCCCCATTTACCCTCATGTGTTGCGGGGGTCACGCGTGTGCACCCCCTCCCAGCACCATGCGGGTGGGGGCATAGGGGTGGTGCTGCCCCCCCCCAGCCCCTTGGGGTCTCTCCTGTCCCATGCCCCTACCCCATAAGCGGTGCCCAGCCCCGGGGTCCCCATGTCCCTGTGTGTGCCCCCCCCATAGGACTGTGGTGTCTTTATGAGCGTTCGCGGCGCCCCCTCCTTTGTAACGTGTACAGGAGATTATTTATTTTGTTATTTGGGAATAAAACTTTATTTTATGGCTTATGTCCCTGCCCCCCCCTCCCCGGCACCCCCATTCCCACCTTGGGGGGGGGGGCACCTCACAAACCCCAAAGCAAGCGCTATCTGTGGGCTTAGTGAGGGGGACCCAATGTGTGTCCCCTGGGGGCCGGGGGGGTCCCTCCATACAGGGCGGTAGCTCCGGACCCCAAAGTGCAGCAGATTCACCCGAGTGTTACCCAAAATCCACCCCCCCCCCCCCAAGTGATATCAACCCGGTGATGCCTTGGGGGGGGGGGGGGGCACAGTCCAATGTCCCCTCCCCAGCATCCCCCTCACGTGTGCCCTGGTCGGATGCTGTCATCCCATTGGGACTCCCCCAGGCCCCAGCAGGAGGCATTGGGGTACCCACTGTGCTGGGGGGGGGGCGGGAAGGGGGGCCCCTCCACCGCCATCTCCTGCAGGAACTGGTCCAGGTCCGAGCAGGGCTGCTGGTCCATGCTGGGCACCCTGGGCAAGGGAGGCACAGGGTGATGCAGGGCATCCCCCCATTGGGCACCCCAATGGTGTGTTGTTCCCCCCCCCCCCCCCGCCATGTGCTTACCACCTCGGGGTGCTCTGCAGCGGGGGGTCCATCAGTGTCAATGGGGCCAGCTCAAGCATCTCCTCATCTCGTGGCTCCGGTGAGGGCCCCCCCGACAGCATCTGTGAGGCCTCCCCAGTCATGTACTGGTTGGGCATGAAGGGCCTAAGGGGGGGCAAAGAAAGGGGGGGTGATGTAAGCTATGGGGTACCCCCTGTGTGCTTCCCCAGAGGGGCAGTGCTTGGCTGGGTACTGGGAGCACTGCTCAGCCGGGAAAGGTCCCTTGGGCTGGGAGAAGCGGGGGTCAGGGCTGGGTACCCCCCCCCCGTACCCATGTGCTGGGTCTTACAATGGGGTCCTGAAGGCGGGGTCCTCGCAGCGAGGCAGCGGTGGGTCCATGGCCAGGGATGGAGAAAGCATTGGGGATGTGCTATGGGGAGGAGGAGCACATGGGCAAACACCCCCCTCCCATTGGGGGGGCCCAACCTGCCCCCAGTGCCTTCAACCAGCACCACCCCTACCTGGGGAAGGAGGAGCCGAGGTTGTTGGTGACCATCACATTGACGCTGCTCTCCCCCGTGGGGTAGCCCGTGGGGATGGATGGGGGGCAGAAGGGAGCTGGGGGGCTGCAATGGAGACACAGGGCGGTGTTAGCACCCCCCCTGCACCCGGTGCGGTTGCCTCTGTCCCTGGCACTCACAATATGGTGCTGAGGACCGGCTGCAGGCTGCCCTCGGGCTGCAGCATGGGCAGGTTGAACATCCGAGCCGGGGGGGCCTCGGGGACGGTCCCTGCAGCGCTCTGGGGATGCTGGTCCCTGCAAGCGCATCGTTGCCATGGGCACAGGGCCGGTGCGGTCCAGCCTCTGGGCACGGGCAAGTCAGTGCTCACAGATGTGCAGCCCATGGGGGGGGGTTTGGGATCCCTATGGGAGGCTCAAGATCTCTATGGGGGATGTTGCACGAGCACCCACCTTTCGCTTTCCACTGTCATCTTGATGGCGGTGGACACATAACCCCGGCCGTCCTTGCCTGTCTGCTCTTCTGCTCCGAGAGAAGCATCCATCACCCACCATGGCACCCATGCCATCTGAGCTCCCCATAGCATTGCCCATCTCTGCCCCCCCCTCCTGCTCACTGTTGTAGTGGCTCCCGAACGCCTGGTCCTTGGGGGTGCTGGGGTAGAGGTTGCGGAGCTGCCCCAGGTCCCGGATGCGGTCGCCAAGGGAACGGATGGAGAGGTCCTTGGCAGAGAAGGGTTGGATGTTCTCCACCTGGCTGGTGCCTGAAGGGACAGCACAAGGCTCCATCACGAGCCCATAACACCCAATGGTGACAGCACCCACAGCAGCCCCCGTGCCCCCCCCACCCCAACGCACCATCCTTGCCCCGGATCACGTAGGCAATGGTGACCCCCCCGATCTCGGAGTCGCTGAAGCGCAGCAGGAAGGTGCCCTCGGGCTCCGTGCTCAGGAGCTTGCAGACGTACTGCTTGCTGATGAAGCCGATGATGAGCCTGCAGGGATGCAAGCATGGGAGCGGGGATCCCCAGGGCTGGCCCTGGACCTGCTCTTGGCCCCGGTACCCACCTATCGGACCAGTAACTCTTGAGGCACCGCTTGGTGAGGTCCAGCACCCCATCAAACCACTGCCAGAAGGTGAACCCCCGACCGGGCAGGATCTCCTGTGGTAGAAGGGACGGTGTGATGATGCCCACGGCCATACTGGTCCCTGCTCACCCAGACCAGCTCTCCCAGTAACCTTGTTGAACTGGGCCCAGGACACGCTGCGGCTCTGGAAGTCCTCGAGGCTGGCACTGTAGTCATTGAAGATCTTCTGTGCCAGGAAGAAGTAGTGCTCCTTGAGGAGCCCCTTGGTGGTCTGCACCTCGGCCATGAACTTCAGGTTCAGCGTGTCGCACATCTTGTCCCAGGGCACCCGCTCGGCCACCACGAAGGGCACCCGGTCCTGGGGCAGGGCAGGATGGTGTCAGGATGCTTCCATCCCGGAGCCAGACCTGTCCCCAGCATCCCGGCATCTCCTCGCCCTGTGGCACTCACGATCTCGGAGAAGGCGTTATCCCACAGGACCGTGGCCTTGGCGTTGTTGTCCTGGTTCCCATGGACAATGACCACGATGGGCAGGGACAGGACCTGGGGGCAGAGATAACGGCCCCCATCGGTCCTGAGCCCACCCTGAGTGAGATGGGGCTGCCCAGGATGGAGCAGGGTGTCCCATAGGGGACACAGCATTGTCCAGCCCTGTCCCATGGGGATGGAGCTGGTACCTGGAGGTGGATGGAGAGGTTGCCGGCAGTCAGGGCCACCGAGGTGCTGAACAGGACCGCGCACTTCTCCTCCGTCACCGACTCAGACCCCTTCCGCTCGCAGCGCTTGATCTTCTTCAGCAGCTGGGCAGGGGGAGAGCTGAGCATCAGCCCTGGGCAAGCCTTGGGGACCCCCATCCCAACCCATCCCATCCCAGAGCTCCCATCCCAAAGCTCCCATCTCATCCCATCCCAAAGCTCCCATTCCATCCCAAAGCTCCCATCCCATCTCATCCCATCCCACCCCAAAGCTCCTATCCCAAAGCTCCCATCTCATCCCATCCATCCCATCGCTCCCATGCCATCCCAACACTCACATCCCAAAGCTCCCATCCCATCCCAAAGCTCCCATCCCAAAGCTCCCATCCCATAGCTCCCATCCCATCCCAAAGCTCCCATCCCATCCCAAAGCTCCCATCCCATCCCAAAGCTCCCATCCCAAAGTTCCCATCCCAAAGCTCCCACCCCACCCCACCCCATCCCTTGCTGACGGCCCTCACCACGTTCTTGAAGTTGGCGCAGCAGGTCCCGCTCGTGGGGTTGGTCTCCAGGGCCACCACATTGTGCAGGATCTCCCCGGTGCTCTCACTGGGGCAGAGGAAGGGGTCAGGGGCTGGGGCTGACCCCTGCATCCCCCTCGCCCTGCGCTGAGCCCCCGGGCCCCTCACCTGAGGGTGCTGCTGTAGGCGCTGAGCGCCAGCTCCCGCGCCTGCTTCTCCGTCACCATCTCAGCCCGCACCAAGTAGGGCTTGGCCGATGCCTTCAGCAGGCGCGGGCCCAGCAGGAACCGGACACTGGCCTGGAACTTGGTTTGGGTCTTCAGGACCTGCGGGGGCTGCTTCTCCACCAGGAAGGAGCTGGGGACACAGGAACCGATGGGGCTCAGCACCCCCCCCCATTGCAGACCCCCCTCACCCCAATGCCACCGTTACCTCTTGACCAGGCTGGATAAGACCTCATTGAGCCGCTCCTGGAGCCTGGGTACCACCTCCGCCCCCAGCTCCGCGCTCGCCCCCATCACTTGTTGATGCAGCTGGAAGTGAACCTCCACCAGGTTCTCACACCTTACCCAAGGGGAAAGGGGGGACCCTCAGGCATGGCCCTGCTGCGGGTCCCCCATCCCTGCCCTGTGCCACTCACCTCTTCTGCAGCGGGGCCAGGTTCTCCTCAAACTGAGCCCCATTCCCTGCCAGCTGCTGCTGCCTCTTCCAGATCTGGATCCTCTTCAGTACCTGCTGCTTGGCCGCCTCCAGCTCTTTCACAGCCTCCAGGATGAGGGTGGGCAGCTCCTGTGGGGCACCAACCCACGGCCCTGTGCCATCTCCTGCAGGGCCCCAACCCCTCTCCTGCTCCAGGGATGCTCCTCATCCCCCTGGTACCCAGACCCCACTCACGCTCTCTGGGGCTTTTCCTTCCGTCTTCAGCTGTGGGTCCTGCGAAGAGGCTGTGGAGAGGGATGGGGCAGCCCCGTTAGTGTGGGGCGATGGTGTCTGAGTACTGCCCCATGGGCCCCATCCTGCTGCATCCCCTCACCTGTGGGACCATCCCGCAGCGCCTGGATGCGGCGCATGCGATGCTGCAGCCGCTGCAGCCCCACTTTGAACTTGAGCTCCTCCTGCCTCCGGTGGAAGCTGAGCGGGAGGTGATGGTCCTGGGGCAGAGCAGGGGGTGGTGAGCAGCGCCCAGAGCCCACCCCATGCCCTGGGGTGCTGTGGGGGGGAGCAGGGACCACGCACCCTCTTGAGCACAGCGGCTTTCTCCCCATCCAGGATGGCTCTCAGGACGGACACCAGGCGCAGTGGGTCCCGCCGGTACATGTTCTGCAGGGATGCAGAGCATCAGTGGGGCAGGATCTGATCCCCGCATCCCCAGCATCCTCCCACCCCATCCGTGCGTTCTGGTGCTAAGTCAGGTTATGGGGTTTCATGACCCGATCCATGGGAATGCTGGTGATTCCCAGCCTGAGCTGGGCATCAGAACACAAATGAACCCATCTGAAATGAGAACCGGAGCAGGCAAACGATCCAACCAAAGCAAATCCTCATTGGTGCCAAGTATCCCAAGCCTGACAGCCAGGGAAGAGCCTCCCTGCTGGCCTGGCCCGGGTGGATCCATGCCTTCCATAGAACGCAAGCAGAGGAATTTCCCTGCTGGCTCCGCTCCCTGTGTCCCACATCATCTCCTCCGGCCTGCATTCACTTCCCACATCAGCTCCTTCCCAAACCAGGAATGTCGGATGCTTCCCATGCATCCAACCCGGACCCTCTGCTCCTGCCCCACGTCTGGACACAGCACTGGGGGGACACAAGGGCCAGGTTTGGTCTCCCACCAGCTCCAGCTCCAGGCTTTGCCTCCCGGCAGGGCTTGGATGCAGCAGGGAGCTCGGGATAGATGAGGCTTTGCTGTTATGAGATGAGGAGGAGGGGACACGGGAGCGTGGCTCTCGTTTAAACACCCTCAGCTGAAGCATCTGCGTGTTTTCCTATGGCAGCTTCAGAAAGCTTTGGAAAGCCACCCCGTTCCCTGGGAGCTCTGGCTGAAGCCGACCCCTTCCCAAACGCTGGGTATGAGAAGTGTCTGTTACCCACCCAGAAAGCAGAGCTTGCAGGCAGAATGAGCAGCACTGAGCCCTTATGCTAAGAGCCTCGCTGGCAGCAGAGAGCAGAGGGGGTAAATCTGCAATCAGAAGGTGGAAGAGAGACAGAAAGTGGCTCAAAGGGACCTCGGTACGGGGGGAGAGCCCAGCAACAGAAACCCGTGCCCATGGCCATGCAGCAGGAGGAACCGTGGCACACAGCATGCAGTGGGGAGGAAGGAGGCATCGGCTGCTCAAGCAGAACATGGGGAACATCCACGGAGATGGGGGCTGGCAGCACCCCAAAGCCCCCAGTGGCTGAGTCCATGCGAGCTCATTGCTTATGGATGGCGCTGGCCTTCCACAAAGGGGGGCATCGACCCCTTCCTGAACCGAATCCGAAGCAGAACAGAACCCAGTGGACCCTGGTGTGATGCAGCCCCACGGAGCCCCGTGCCCAGCGCCACGCACCTCAATGCTGTTCGCTTGCTGGAGGATCTGGCACTGCTGCCCATCGCTGCTGGCAGCGCCGCGGAGCTTCTCCAGCATGGCCGAGAGCATCCCACTGGCCACACTGGTGCAGAAGGCGTCCGAGCCATTGATGAACTCCCTGCAGAGGGAAGAAGGGCTTGGTGCATGGGCAGGAATCCACCACCATCCCCTGGGGGGGGGACAGCCGCCTGCCTGCTGCCACCCAGTGCTGGCTCTGTGTGTGTGTGTGGGGTGATTTGGTGCATGAATGGGGCAAGACGGTTCCATGGAGAGGATGTGACCTCCCCAAACCTCTCTCAAACGTGCATCTGCCTCCACCACAGACTCCTGGACTGATCTGGGTTGCAAAGGACCTTAAGATCATGCAGTTCCACCCGCTGCCATGGGCAGGGATGCCTCACAGTAAACCAGGTCACTCAAGGCTCTGTCCAACCTGGATGTGAACACTGCCAGGGATGGAGCATCCACAGCATCCTTGGGCACCCTGTGCCAGCGCCTCAGCAGCCTCACAGTAAAGAACTTCTTCCTTCCATCTAACCTAAACTTCCCCTGTTCCAGATTAAACCCATCACCCCTTGTACAGTCAATGATGAAGACAGTGCCTCCGGGGCCTCACCAGGGCTGGTTCTCCAGCCACTCAGCCAGGACGCAGCGCAGGCTATGGGGGAACTCCGTGAAGAGGCCACTGAATTCCTCCGGTGGCATATGGGAGACGATGCTCCAGAGGGACATCTTGGGGGCTGTGGAGAAACAGGAGAGGGGCCATAGGGCAGCACCCGGAGCCCCCAGCCCAGCTCCTCCGAGAGCTGCTGCTTGTCCCTGCACCATCTGAACCTGCTGCTCCATGGGGTCAGGGCTGCTGCAGGGGAGGAGGAGCAGGAAGAAGGAGCCGATCCAGGATCAGCCTCTTGGGCAATCCTGGTCAGGCGAGCAGCCAGCTTGTGCCTCAGTTTCCTGCATCTCTGGGGAACCCCTGTGCCTTCTGCCGTGGGCAATGTACAAGGACAATGGGGAGGGATGGGTGAGCGCTGGCACAGGAGAGATGGGAGAAGCACTGCGGGAGCAGGGAGAGCGTGCGGCTGCTCTGCTGCTCCCCCAAACCGTTCCCCAGCCGCCCCCCATGATCTGCGGGGCCATGGAAAGCACGAAGAGGCCTGGAATGAGGCGCTCGCTGCATGGGAAACTCCGCAGGGAATTCCAGCGCTGGGGGCGGGCGGCTCCGCGGCTCCGAGAATCCCTCCCTGTGCCCCGCTCCGTGCCTCTTCCAACCGGCTCCATCCTCTCCCTCCCACCGCCCCGCTCGTAGGGCCCAGCACGGGAGGAAACGGGGGGGTCTTTGCGTTGCGTTCGGACGCACCTCGCTGCCGCTTCCCCTTGGGTTGAGGCCGGATCCTGCGGCTCGGACGCCTCCGGGATGGCTCCGGGACCCCGAGCTTTGGCTTCCCGTGCCCGCACCGCAACCGGGAGCCGCCTCACGTCACGGCGGCGGCGGCGGAGGTGGAGCCGCCGGGGAGGCTCTGAGGAGCCGGCCGAGGGGAAGGAAACCGGCGTCACTGGGGCAGCGTCGCCCGGAGCGCGCAAGAACCGCGCCGGGGCTGCCCTCGTTCCGGCCCTGGCATCGGGGAGCTCGCAGGGGAAGCGGGAGGGGAGAAGCGGCCCCTGGTGCTGCAGGGATGCAGTCCCCATCCTCCCCTCTTATCTGAGTACGGATTCAAACCTGTATTTCTGCTTGGGAGGAAGCCGCTGCTGCCTGGGAAGCGCTAACCTGTAATCTAAAGCTGGGCATGCCTGAATACGCTCAGAGGCTGCAGGAGGTGCTGTGCTCCTCCTCCCCCGGTTCCCAGCTCCCTTCCAACCCAGGGGACAAGGGCTCGACGGAGCTCCAAGGGTGGGGACAGGCCCGTCCCCTCCTGGCATCCATCAGAGCGGCTCCTTCGGCTCAGCCGTGCCCTGTTTTCTCCCTCTCCTCATTTCCATGTTTTCCTCCTCTGCTCTTTCTGCAGAAGAGCGGTTCCCTGCCCGGACCCAGCACCGCCACAGGATGAGGCCACGCAGCGTTTGCTGCATCAGCACCTCCACAGCGCTCTGGAGAAGGAACCAGGGGACGGAGCTCCAGACCTCAGGGCAACCACGCACCTACCCCAACCCCTGCAGACGCACTCCCACAGGGCTCATGCACCCAAGGTGGCACTCGAGAGCAGAGGCTCCCATGGCAGCGAGTGACCAGACCTGATGGAGCAGCACGGAGATGATGGGGCCGGGGAAGCCACATTGGGGCCCCCAATGGGACACGTGCTCGGGGAGGGAGCTGCCTCCCGGGGAAACCCCGCGGCAGGATACGGCCCTGGGGTGCGCCCCGTGCCCGCTCCCCCTGCCCGAACCACCCCGGCGCAGCCGCTTTCGCTTCCTCCTCTACCCCAGGGGCCGCTCGGCCTCCTCGGCAGCGCTGCTGGAGGAGCCGGGGTGCAGGAGGGGGGGATCAGGGACCCCCGAGCCCCGAGAAGGGGCTTTCTGCTTACTCATGGGGAAAACAAGTCTCCATCGTAGAGGCCAGCGCTGCCATCGCCCTCACTGCTGCTACTCATTAAGCACAGGCACCTCCTCGCAGCAGAATGCAGCCCTTACCCTTGCGGACCGGGAGGGACCCCACTCCTGGCCGGCTCCCCCCTGCCCTTGGCCATGCCCCAGCCCCAGTGCCGGGCATCCCTCTGCACCCTCCTCATCCTCCCGGGCACGGAGCAGAGATTTCCCCGGGGCTTTTCCCGGGTCAGATGCTCCGAGGTTTTGCCGTTCCCCACACTCAGGACACCTGGGCTCTGCTCCACCTTTGCCTCCATAGGGATGCAGCCTGAGAGACCTCACTGCCCCTCACCAGGCCTCGGCTTCCCCACGATGCTGGGGAGGAGGAGGGGGGGCACCACGGTCCTGGCCGGTGGGACCCCGGTGATGGCGCTGCAGGGAGGACGCTGTGGACCCCGCAGGGGCTGCCTCAACCGGACGCTCCCCGCCTGTGGAAGCTCTTCTTAGGGTGCCCAGAGGGCGCCCCGACGCCGGCCCAAGCCCAGCCCTGGCGCTTGCAGACCGGGAGCCCCTTCCCCATCGCACCCCAAAACGCCGCAGTGACACCGGGCAGTGCCCCGCGGGCAGCCCCCGGTGCCGTGACGGGCGCCCCCCCCCCACCCCGGAACGGGTCCCCCACGGAGGCCTCGGCCCCGCCGCCGGTGCCGGTCCCGGTCCCGGTCCCGGGGCCCCATCCCGCCCGCGGCGCCGTTACCTGGCGGGAGCCGCCGGTCGTGGGGGGCGGCCGGGCCGGGCCGCGCTCCCCTCACTCCATGGCGGCGGCGGGCGCGGCCGGGCCGGGTCCCGCGGCTGCCCCGCTCCGGCGGAAAGCGCCGAGCACCAGGAAGGGGGAGGAGACGCGCGGGCGGCGGGTGCGTGCGAGGGGGGGGGCACCGGCAATGGAACGGCCCCGACACCGGCACCCGCGGCCGCTGCAGAGCCCTGACCGAGCCCCGCACCCCCCCCGGTGCCACAGCCCCGCATCTGCCCCGTTGCTGGTACCCACGCACCCCGCTCCCGCACCCCCGCAGCCGGTCCCTGTGCCCCCTCCTGTGCCCGCCCGAGGATGGATGGGAACGGGGTCCCCGCACGGGGATACCCACGTTGGGTCCGGACGGGCCCATTGCCCACCGCGGGGTGCTCTTGGGGCTGCTCCGACCCCCCTCATCCGAGCGGAGGGGGCAGCACTGGGTAAGGCCACGGCGGGGCCGCCAGGGAGCGCTGCCGCACCGCCGGTGCCACCGGGGCGGGGGCTGCCGGTGCCGGGGCAGGGCCGCAGCCGGACCCCCGCGATCCGAAGCCCTGGGGTCGCTTCCCCGCGTTGTCCCCATCGCTCTTCACGCCGGTGACCCCTCGGTGCTCGTCGCCGTTACAGGCATCGACGCGGCGCCGTATCCACTGCCCCCCCCCTTCGCACCGGGTGCTGCCCCCACCGTCCTGCCCCGGGTATCCTGGGGGGGGGGCGGTCGGGGTCTCCCCCCCCCCCCCCCCAGCTCCCGGTTCGGGGCCGCATCCTGCGGGAAAGGGGGGGCTCTGGCCGGGGGCCACCCGAGGGAGGAATCCGGTCGTCTCCACTCAGCGGGGCTTGCGCAACCTCCGGGGGCCCCCGTGAGGGGACGGGACCGAGCAGCGCTTCGGCTCCCCCCCCCCCACCTCCTCCGCCACCGCCCCCGGGACATCCCCCCCCCCCCCAGCCCTTCTGCAGGGGCGGCTTCCCAGAACATCTGGATCTTCCTCCCAAACATCTGGTGCAGCAGCTTCTGCCAGAACACCGGGGAGGGGCGGGCGGGTGACGTCATTGTTTTAACAAGTGACATCACTCGGGGGGGTGCAGACTGCACCCCCCCCCCCCGCCGTCAGCACCCGGCCTCAGCCCCGTGCAGGCAGCGGCGTGGCGGGATGCTGGGGCAGATGAATGATGTCACGGCTCCGGCTCTGACGTCAGGGCTCCGGCTCTGACATCATCCCCGTGGTGATGAGGGGGTGTCTGGGGTGATAAAACGGAGCCGGCCCACGGGGACCCACCGAGGGGAAGGGATGGGGGGGGATCGGGATGGGGGCGGGGGGCTCGCACGGACGACCCCGTGCACAGGATCCCCCGGGGCTGCCCGGTGGGCGCGGGGGAACCGGGTCCGAGGCTCCCCCGTCCCGGGCACCGTTTGTTCTCCGTCCTGTGCTTGCTCCGCAGCGGCGCCTCCGCCCCGGGCTTGGGGGCGGCATCTCCATGCCCGGGCCCCACGCATGGGTACCGCAGCCCGCACCGCACCGCGCTTGTACCGAGCCCGCACCGGGCCGTGCCCCTGCCCGCACCGGGTCGAGGGGGGGGGGGACGGACACGGACACAGTCCCGGTACCCCGTACGCATGCGCACCGCGCGGCCGCCGCGTAGGACCCCCCTCACTCTCACCCCCTCCTCGCTCCCCAACGGGAGCGCGCACGGCGGCGGCGGCGGCGCGCGCCCGGTGACGTCAGGCGGGCTCGGCGGCGCGCGCTCTCCATCCATCCATCCACCCATCCATCCATCCATCCATCCCCTCCGCCCCCCCCTCCCCTTTCCCTTTCCCTCCCCTCGCCCCCCTCCTCCTCCGCCGCCGCCGCCGCCGCCCAGCCCGGAGGGTCCGGAGGGTGCCGAGGTTCCGCCCGCCCCGTCCCATCCCGGCCCGCCCCGTCCCGTCCCTCCCCCGCCCGCCCCCGCCCCGCGCCCCCTCCCTCCGCGGATGTCGGTGCGCGGGCCCGGGACGCGCCGCCCCGCGGGCAGCACGGCGTGAGGAGCCGCCGAGCCGCCGCCGAGCCGCCGGCAATGGGGCCGCTGCTGCCCCTCGCCGGGTGCCTGCTGGCCCTGCTGGCCGCGCCCGCCGCCCGCGCCCTCGAAGGTGAGTGCGGGCCCGGGCCCCGCGCTGGGGAGCGGGGCTGGTGCTGCTTGGAGGAGCGGGGTGGGGGGGGGGAGAACGGGAACGGACCCGGAGCGCCGCAGCTGCGCGGCCCCGCGGCCGCTGTCGGGAGCCGGCGGGGCCGCGGCGCTCGGGTCGGGGGGCGCCGCCGTGACAAAGCAGAGCGGGCGCTGCACGGCCCCGCTGCGCCGCGGAGGGCACCGGGCGGTGAGGGGGGGGAGCACCGGGACGGGCCGCCCTTCCCCGCGCCCCCCAGGCCCCCTGCGGCCGCTCCCAACCGTTTCGGGGGGTCCCACCCGCCCGACGCCCCCTTTTCCTCGGGAAGCCAAAG
The DNA here is from genome assembly GCF_033783945.1 of Neopsephotus bourkii. Classification (NCBI taxonomy): domain Eukaryota; kingdom Metazoa; phylum Chordata; class Aves; order Psittaciformes; family Psittacidae; genus Neopsephotus; species Neopsephotus bourkii. Next base: position 90,424 of record NW_026901922.1, read on the forward strand.
TTTCCCCCCCCTCCATCCAAGCAGGAAAGTTGGAGCTCGGCGTCTCCTTAACGCGGGGGTCCCCTTAACGAGGGGTCCCCCCCAGCTCCCCGGGGCAGCCTGGCCTCGCCCCACGCTCCTTGCATAACTGGGGCCGCTTCTCCTGCCGCAGCCGGGGCTGCGGGGCTCGGCCGTGGCCAGCGCGGTGCCGCTGGGCTCAGTGTTTACCCAGCGCTGGGGCTGTCCCCCCCGTCCGTCGGCCCGGGCCGGCCCCCCGCCAGCCGCTTTCTTTCCAGGCTGCGCACGTCTCGCGTTCCCGGCGCTTCTTGATGGATTCAGTGAATCCTCGGAGGAGCTCGGGGCTCCTCAGCCCCGCGGCCCAGGGCTCTGAGCCGGTGAGGGGCCGCTCTTGGCAGCCGGAGCGCGTTTGGGAGCTGGCAGCCGAACGCGCCGGGAGCCGGCCATGGAGAAGTTCCTGCGATGCCTCAAGCCACGGGGCTGGAGCCTGCTTTTCCCTTTCAAAGCAGGGGAATGGGGGGTTCTGAGCTGGCGCTTTCCGCTGATGGCTTCCCCCAGGGGACTGGAGCAGTTGGTTCATGTGAGGGTTATTTATGGAGGGGGGGAATGGGTTTTCTGTGCCCTTTCTTCGCCCACCTTGCAGTGAAGCTGCTGGTGTTTGGGGTGGTGGCAGCGCTTGCCCCGTCCCCAGGTTAGCGGGATGGAGGAGGAGGAGGAGGCTTGGGCAAGCGCCACATCCCTGCCCCACATTACTGTCTGGGGCTGCGGGAGCCTGGAGCCTGCGGCTTCCATCCCTCCTCTCCCCACCGGAGGTCCGGGTGCTTCCCTGATGTCCCTTGCAGGGAGCAGAGGTTGATTGACCCGATGGGGATGGGGATGGGGATGGGGAACCGCTGAGCTGCTGCTTCCCTGCTCCCAGCCCGCTCCCCAGGATCCCCATGCCCATAGGCCTCATCCTCACTGGATGGTGGCTGGGAGCTGCCGGCAGATTCCCAAGTCCACGGGGGCGGGAGGGACGGGCATCGCTCATTGCATAAGCTGCGTTGCCTTTGGAAACAGGCTGCAGAAGGATGATGTGCGGGAAGGAAGTTCCTCTGGCCCCTTCTCCACCCCAGGAGCTGGAGTGGGGTGAAACCCAATGCAGAGCCCCCCCACCTCCCAGCGCCAGGCTGCCCTGCCTTTGGGGGTGACACTGGGGGCGAGGAGCTGCTCGCTCCATGGGGCAGCCCAGCAGGATGAGGGCTCCTTGGAGAGGTGGGGATGGAGGGGGGGCTCTTGCAGCTGGCGGGGGTACAGAGGGTGGCACCTTGGCTCCAGTGGTCCTGGCTGGGCTCTGCTCCCCTGCTTGAGGCTGGGGGCAGTGATGGAGCCGGTGCTGCCCCGATGCAGCCGGCAGTGGGGTGCAGAGTCCCCATCCGTGCCTAGAGACAAGCACTGCCCCTGTTTGCAGCTCTGGACCTCTTCAGTTGATCCTGGCTTTGGCTGCAGGAGGCAAAGTCCAGCTTGGGGGATAGCGGAGAATCCGTTCCAGTGGGACAAAGGGCACTGGTGCATGGCTCCTGTCTGCTTTCCAGTGGGACGGAGCTGCCCCACGCAGCCATGGGGCCACGGGTGAGGGCAGGCAGGGCTTGCCTCGCTCCTGGCATGGCAGTTAAGGGCTGCGGTGCTGCGGTGCAGCACTTCCAATGCAATGGTGGGGACAGGAGGGTACCCACTGGCCCTGTGTGGAGCATCCTGGGGCTCGCAGGAGCCTGCCCCTGCATGGGAGATGCTGTGCTGTGGATGCTGCCCCTGCCCCATGGCGTGTGCTGATGGATGGGGCAGTGCTGGAGCATCCCTGGCAGCCGTGCCTGCTTTGGGGTGAAACCGAGGCGTTGCTTTCTGCCTTCCTGCTGCTTCCAAAGCCCTGGTGGGTGGTGTGGAGGTGGGAGCAGCTGTGGCACACGTCCCCCTTGGCTGTCGGTGTCTCCTCATGGTTCCATGTGGTTCCGTGTGCTCCTCAGGAGCGGGGGCTGCTCCAGCTCCTGATGCTGCTTCTGTGGTGTTGAGCAAAACCCACCCTGGTCCTCCCTAATCCTGGCTCTTGCAAAGGATCTGATTCCGGTTCCTCCTCACTGTGAGCCTGTGTGAGGTGCCCGGTGCCGGCTGCCTGCTGGCTCCGTTCTGTGCACGAGGCATTCCCATCTCCTTGCAAGGCTGCGTAACCCAATGGCGAGGTGGGGACCCCAGAACAGCTTCGAGGTGGGAGGGAAACCCCCATCCTCCCATTGTCATGGGCAGGTGGAGCTCAGCCCCTCTCCTTCCCCACCTGGGATGCTGTGGGGGGAGCCGGCGTCAGCAGCATCCCTTGCTGTGGGCAGTATCCTCCATTGGGGAGGGTGGCTGAGGATGGGGCAGGGTGAGGAGCCCTTTGCCCTCATCAGGAGCATCACTACCGTTCCTAGAGGGATGCAGGGCTCTGTGCTGGCTTTCTGCTGTGTGCTCCCGCTGCTCCCTGCTCCAGGGGCCTTCCCATAGGGATGGGTGCCCACAGTGGGGCAGTTTCGCTGCTCTGTACAGGAGGCAGGGGGGGATGCTGTGCTCCCTATGGGGGGGCGTTCAGCAGGGGCCCCTCCAAGCAGCGCAGGGAGCACGTGCCTCTGCAAGGGCCCTTTGCCCTGGGAGGGAGCACATGGAGGGGGGGTTCTGAGGCCGCAGGACACTGTGGGGTGTGCGGGCAGGGCTGGGCCGTGCTCCTGCTGACTCAGCACCAGCGGGTGGGATTGGGGCAGGAGGTTCCTCTTCCAGGCCCTGCCACGGTTTCAGTTCCCGCATCCCCAGCAGGCACCTTCCTTGTGCCAGCCCCACGCATCGACCCCTTGCTCTGCCCCATGGGACGTCCCCAGCTGACCCACGGCCACCGCTCCCCATCAGTGCGGCGGCTCCATCCTCAAGGCTTGTCGATGGGATGCGTTTCCCTCCCCGTTGCGAGCCAGACTCAAGCTATTTACAGACCAGGTTTTGCTGTTGACTTCCCCGTCCTTTCCATTCCCCGTCCCTTGGCCAGCAGCGCCCAGCAGCAAATGTTCTCAGTGTTTGCTCGTTTGGCTCCAACTTCTTGTTTTCTTCACTCTCTCTGCTTCTTATTTTAAGGAGGAAAAGCACTGGGTGGGCCTCGGGACTGGTTTGCTGGTTCTTATTCTGTTGTGTGAGGTTGCTTTCCCCAACGCACTCCAGCCATTTCTGAGGCTAAATATAGACTCCCCATGTCCTTTCTTAGCCAGGGGAACGGAGCAGGCTGGAGCTGCAGTCATGCAGATGCTCTGCAGGATCCCAGACGGTCCCAGCGCTGCGTGAAGCAAAGGGCTGGTGGGGTTGGCAACCGGGATGGTGGATAATGACCTCGCTGGCAGCTCCTCCGGTGGGACCGTGCTCACTGTGCCATGGAGGGGAGGGATGGGAAGAGCAGCCTCGGTTCATCTGCAGTGTCCACAGCGTGTGGCCTGGGGCATCAGTGGGAACTGGAGATGCTTTGGTGGTGATGGGGGGGTCTGATTGAGTTGGAAGTTGCATCTTCAATGGAACTCTTGCAAGATGCTGTTTCTCCAAAGGACACCGTGGCGCTGAGCCCCGCATCCTGGTGAGCTGCTGATGGCAGGGTGACCACGAGCGGGGTTTGCTTGGTAAATAACGGGGGGCAAGGGGATTAATCGGTGCTTTCGGCTTGGCGCTGCCCTCGGGGCTCTGGTGTCCATCCCTTGGCCATTGTAACCGAGGAGGATGCAATCCTGGTGCAGGCTTTGCGAGCTGCACCGCTGCCACCGCCGCTGCTCCCCTGCCATGGCCTTGCTGGGGGTGCCTGGGTTCTGTGTTTGCTGCCGGGCAAAGGGACGTTGGAATCTGCTTTGGAACACATCAGCCTCCTCCATTTACTTCATCCGGTGCAGCTCTTTGTTCTGCAGCCGGCTGCGCGCGGGGACCGGGCCCTGGATGCACGCAGCGGCTCTTTGTGGCTGATGGAGAGCCCAGCGTCTCCCTGCGATGCTGCATTGGGTTCTATGGGGGGCTGAGCCCCCGCTGGGGTCCCCTTGCTCTGCCTCTTGGTGCTGCCGCAGCACAAAGCGCCGGCATCCTGTGGCTGTGCTGTTGTGTTGGTGCTGTGCTTGGAATTTGAATGGCGTGGCCTAAAGGGATCATAGGATCATAGCGTGAGCCAGGTTGGAAAAGACCTTTGAGATCATCGTTAATGCGGATGCTCAGCTGTGACCGTCCCTCTCTGCTTTACAGGCACCACACTGGCCTGCTGATTGCATGGGTCCAGCGTGTGCCTTGTGCTCCCCATCCCCAGCTGCCAACACTGATGCTCTTCACCCATCCCTGTCCAGTTTGTGGCTGGGAAAGCAGCTCCAGCTGATGATGCCCAACAGAGGGAGGGGGGCGCAGCATCCCCATGGTGCTTGCGGTGGTCCCATCCTCCCTGGGGTGCTGGACCTTGTCCCTCTGCACAGCCCAGTGTGGGGAGAGGAGCTGGGAGAGGGCTGGGAAGGGTTTGGTCCCGTGCGTGTCCCAGTGCCTTTTATTGTTTGGGAAAGGAAGCACTTGGGTTTAATACTTCCCGCTCCGGATGCTGCGGGGCACCGGGGCAGTCACTGCGGGCTCAGTTGGCCTTTGCCTTTCCCACTTGGTGCTTCCCGCTTCACTTCCAAGGATGGAAGCGTTCTCCCCCTGTCCTAAAAGTCACCTGAAGCACCCACACCGTGGGACCCATCCCCTATCCCCTGCTTGCGCCATTGGCCCCGAGCCGGAGCAGCATCCCTGGGTCGGTGCCTCGCTTCCTGCCGCAGCCCCCGGCCCTTCCAGATGGGTTCACTCAGCGTCTCCCCTTGTGGCCTGGAGCGTGGTTTCCCTGCGGAAGAGTGGATTTGGAGCCCTGCGCTGTGCTCACTCCCCAGCTTGGGCTTCTCCTCTGCAGCTGCTCCAGTGCCATCGTCCCTCAAACCCCACCAGGCCCATAGATATCTATATACCTATATACCTATAGATCTATATATAAAGCCTTAAAGCTGCTTCTTCTGCAACTTGCAGAAGGTCAAACCAGCCAAACCAGGATCCTTGACCCACAGGAACCACCTTAGAGCATCCAGGCTGCTGCAGGCGAGCGCTCCATCACTGATGGAGATGCCAAGGGGTAGGGTAGCATCCGGGATGCAGCATCTAACCAGACACATCCGTACGGATTCCTCTGCCAGCATCTGTACCACTTAGATGGGACATTTTGCCATGCCATGGCAGGGATGCTCAGGTTTGCTCTGGGGACCAGGATGGCCAGAAGCCCTGTATGGGCCACAGCACTGTTTTGTCATGGGGAGACCTTATAGTGGGGGGCTCCGTGTCCTCCCCAGCCCTGGGGGATGCTCCCCACAGAGGACCTGGTGGCTGGAGATGGAGCTGCATCTCCACATCCTCCTCACCCCGGTGATGCCGCGTTCCCACGTGCAGGTGGACCAGAATCCAGAGCATCTCCCTGCGCTGCTCGGGAATAAGAGTCCCTTTATGCCGGAATAATTAGTGTACTCAGAGCATGCTAATTATTCTGGGATGAAAGTGACTTTTATTCCGGCAGAGTGTCCTCTCAAAGGGCCCTTTCTGCCCGCTCCCGGGGCCACAATAGCTGCTCTGCTCCCTTTCCCCATCTCAGACAAAGTCCTTATTTGCGAAGCCAGCGAAATTGAGTTGACTGATGAATTAAGGCCAATGGGTTTGGCCTGGCTCCAGCCCTTTGAAAGCCTTGGCGAGCTGCTGCCCGGTCCGGGCAGGGGGAAGCACCAGCACCCTCCTGTCCCCAGTAAAGACTGCGTGGAGCACTGGGTTCCTGTGCTGAGCTCCAGCAGCAGCGTTCTGCCCCTTGATTTCAGCTGCCCAGATGAAATGCCTATTAATCTATAGTGTGCAATTGCTTTATTGCACAATGCAGGCAGGTCTCTGGAGGAAGCGTTATCAGCCTTAGCCACAAGCCATAAATAACTGCCTCCAGTGCAGAACACGCTCTTCTCTTTGAGTTCCCGGCTGCCCAGGGTGGAAACATCCCACTTAGCATCCCTACTATAAACCAAGGGGATAAAGCAGGTATTTGGTTTGGGTCAGCCCTGGTGGGGTGAGTGGTGGTGGTGGGGGTGTGGAACCAGAGCATCCCCTTGGCTCGGGTGGCTGCCTTCCAGGGCGGCTGCAGCCCATCCAAAGCCCCTTTCTCTTGGCTGCAAATTCCTTTTTCTTCCCTTTTATTTTATCCCCTCCTTTTTCATTTAAATTGCAGATAAGCTGCAAGAAAAAAAACCAAGAGAAAGGAAGCAAACCCGCACGGATCTGCCTCCAAACAGCCTCCAGTGCGTGGCTGGAGCCGGCCCCTTCTGCCCTCCCATCCCATCCCATCCCCTCCCCGCCCCATCAAGCTCTGTTACTGGATTCGTTTCATCTGGTTCCATCTCCTGCCATTTTCCAGCTCATTCTTCCATGGACCCCTCTGTGGGGCTGGAGCAGGAGGGGGATGAGGGGGATTCTGAATTAGGTTTAAGATGCAAATGATTTCTCTCTTCCCCCCCCTCCCCTTGTTTTCAATGCATCTCATCTGGGGATGGGGAGGGAAGGAGCTGGGCAGAGGGGGGGGAAGCACATTCCTCCTCCCATCGCATCCAGATTTCCTGATCCGTGCTCCCATTTCCATCCTCTTCCCCCCTGGATCTGTCTGAAGCCAGGTGATGGCAGGGCTGTGGGGTGAAAGCAGCCCTTGGGAGCCACAATGGGATGTTATTCCCCTTCCTCCTGGATGCTCCTAGGGCAGCCTCCATCTTCCATCTGCCCTTAGGGGCAATGTTCTCCCATCCATTGTCCTTCCCCCCAACCCCAATCTTCCCTTCCCTCTTTTTGGGAGGCAGCGATGGCAGATGCTGCAGTCAGGAGAAATCATGGAATGGCTTACATTGGAAATCATGGAATGGTTTGGGATGAAAAGGCCTTAAAGCTCATCCAGTTCCCATCCCCTGCCCCCGGCAGGGACACCTTCCACTGGAGCAGCTTGCTCCAAGCCCCATCCAACCCGGCCTTGAGCACTGCCAGGGATGGGGCAGCTTCTCCATTCAACCCATTCCAGTGTCCCAGCATCCTCACAGGGAAGAACTGCTTAGCATCATCAGCAAAGGAGCTGCGTATTCCAACCAGAGCCTTTCCTAGGCTCAGCGTTGTGCTGCCGTTGGAACGCTGCTCTTCCTCCCCAAATCATCTCCCTTTTGTGTTTATAGAGCTTGATCCCGCAGGATTTCCATGCAGTAGGAGAAGAATTGAAAGGAAAAGAGGGGGGGAATGCATTTGAAAGTCAATATTTACTTAGCAATGGGACGGGCCCCTCCGTGCATACCTGCGGCTTCTCCGTCGGGAATGGCCGGGAGCGCACAGCAACGTCATTCATGGAAGCGGCGCTGGGATGGAGCCGCTGGGATGGATCTGGTTTGAATCTTCCCCTTGGAAGGGGCCGGGTGGAGGAATTGCAAATATGCATCTGTGCTGTTCAGAGATCCTGCATGGAAACGCGGGATGGAGCGGAGCAACCTCCCGTTCGCCTTCCCCATTGGAAAAATGTGCCTTGGGCTTTAGGATCGGGTGGTTGAAGTGTTTCTATTGCCCTATCTTGAACCCAAAGCTGGAATTCTGCAGGGATTTGGGCTTTTAGCATCGGCCTCATGGCTCCTGCACCAAGCCCCTGGAGCAGGGAAGAGCCGAGGGGTGCGAGCGCCTCCTGCTTTATCCTTTCCTGGAGAAACTCTGGGAAATTGGGGGTGAAAAGCATGGAAGAGGCATCAATGGTGGGGTTTACCCCTGAAATTCAAGGCCCAAGGATGGGTGATGCGGGGGAGAAGGATGAAAGGGTGACTCTGAGCTTTGTGTTGGGTGCTACAGCACCAACCAAGTGATGTCTTGAGGGCTGAGCCCATAGGGAGGGACAACGAGGAGGATGTGATGTTCAGCTGGGTGATGGGTCATTTCCCTGGGGAAAGGCCAGAAACCAGCCCAAAGTGGGAGCAGATGAGATCAGGTCATAGCGGCACTGGGAGCTGAGTGATGCTCGGTGATGCTGTGGGTACCATTCCGGGTCCATCGTACCGGGTGGGCCGGTGGCTCTGGGTGCAGGGTGCAGGAGGTGTGTGCTCTGGCAGGCTCCCCACTGCAGGAGATGGGGTGTGGGAGCATGGAAAGGAGGGCGAAGCAGGGGATGGAGACCTGGGAGGGATGTGGAGTGGATTCATTTCGCTCCCTCTCTTGCTTTCGCCTTTCCCCCCCTGCTCCAGAACATCTGGTTTGCAAATCACCCTCATTCCAGCCCCTATTTATGGCCAGGCTGTTTCCTTTGCTGGCCACCTCCTCCTGCGGAGGGGAGGAGTTGGGCTGAAGAGGAACGGACGGGGATGGAGCTCGTTCGTGCTCGTGGCCTTTGCTTCCAGTTCATCGAGGTTTTTGTGCTGTCCTGAAGGCAGCCTCGAGGGGAAGACCCTGCTCAGCAGCCTCCCGCAGCGGGTCGGTGGAATGGGGTTGTTCCATTCTTGCTTTGGGCTCAATGAAACGGGTTTTGGTGTGTTTAACAGCCCTTTCCCCCCCCCCATCCCTCCGCCCGGGATGCAGGGCCAGGCGCCCGGTCCCCATGCTGCGGGATGAACAAGGATCCCCTTCCTTGGACCCAAAGAGCCGTTTTTAAGGACAGTTTCCCCCCTTCTTCCCCCTTTGAATTGCTTCCAAGCAGGGATCTCTGCTCCGGCTGCCAACGAGGGATGTGGGATGGCTCCTGCAGCTGCCCTGGCCCTGCTCTGAGCTGCCCATTGTGCGCTGCATGAAGGCACCTTTATTCTGCGCTGCCTCTTCTGCTGGTGCCCGGCTTTGGGAAGCAGATCTGGCTCCGTGTGAGGGATGCATTCAGAGCCACCTTCTCTGATTGCCCACCTGGCACCGATGCCATCCCCACACTTACCCTGGGGCCATTTGAACGTGCGGGGTTGCCAAGGAGCCAAGGGGAAGCGATCTCCATCCTTCCCCATGCACGGAGCCACGGCAGCAATAGGAAACACAAGGCCTTGGATGAAGGCGTCGTCGTGTTTGGGAATGGTGGAGGGGTTTGAGCTGGGGTTGGGGACGGCTGCGTTGCCCTCCGGGTGGTTTTCCCTAAGGAAAGCTGTGATGTGCGGCCTGACAGAGCTGCAGTGATTGGAGAAGGTCCCACACTGCTCCTGCTGCCACCATAGGAGAACCTGCTCTGCTCTGGTCCAAGAGCATCCGTGGGGATAGGGATGCTCCCCAAGGTGTAGGTGCTGGTACATAGGGGTTACCATGACCCGGCTTCAGTGTGTGCTTGAGCCCAGAACCCCCCTGAGCCCTCTGGGGAGACCTTAGAGCAGCTCCAGTGCCTTAAGGGGCTACAAGAAACCTGGAGAGAGGCTTTGGACAAGGGATGTAGGGACAGGACAAGGGATGTAGGGACAGGACAAGGGATGTAGGGACAGGACAAGGGATGTAGGGACAGGACAAGGGGGAATGGCTTTAACCTGCCAGAGGGACCACTCTTCCCTGCTTGTGAGCATCACTGTCTCCAGTGCAACACAAGGTCCTGGTTGTGGTTTCTCCTCCCCAGCAGGCTGGGGACCACTTGCCCTCTTCCTATGGGTCTGCCCTCTCCCTTTGGGGTGCAGGAGGTGCTGGGAGGCTGGGGACTGAGCTCATTGCGGGGCAGACGATGGATGCTGTCGGCTCCTGGCTGCGGTCGGTGCTGCGGCTGCGGCTGCCGTGGGTCACTCCGGGGCTGCTGCAGACCTGGGGGGATGAAGGGAGGGCAGGAAACCCACAGCGGGGCTGGTTCTTTGCTGTGGTTTCCTTCAGGAGCCTCGTGTTCGGTGCGCTTGTGGCTGGGAGATGGAGGCGGGCGATGAGCTCCTGCGGGAAGAGGAGGCGGCGGAGCCGAGCTGGTCCCCAGGCTCCTCCTGTGGGAGGATGGGGACAGGTTTGGTCTCCGAGTCACCCTCAAGAAGAGTTGTGGGGGGGGTGTTGGAGGCACCTGCTCCTAACCGGGGCTGTTTCATCCATTTTGATAGGTCCAGTCTCCATCTTGCTTGCACTGAGCTCCCTGTCGTGGTGTGGAGCCTTCCCCGCAAAGCAGCAGCTCCAACGCTGCGGATGCTGGGGAGGCAGAAGGGAAGCGAGGGCTGTGGGAGGTGGGACCCTTCAATCAAAGCGAGTGACATCAAACAAAGCCCTCGGGCAGGGCTGAGGGAGAGGCAGTGTTGTTCCATGGGGTGGGAGGGGGGAGAGCATCCTCCCACCCGTTAGGAGTGGATTTGGAGTGGGGACCGGGCTTTACCCATCCTCAGCAGCATCCCTATGGCAGACAGGACAGAAGCTGCCCAGACCTGGTGCAGCGTTTCCTTCCCATGGCAGGAGCTGGAGAGGGATCCTGGCACCTTCTCTGCCTGTCAGGAAGCTGAGGGTCATGGGATGCTGCAGAGAGGCCCGTGCAGAGCCCCTCTTTCTGTATGGACCCTTGGAGTTTAGCAGGAGGCAGGGATGACACAAGATAAATGCTGAGGGAACTGTGTGGGTTTGCCTTTGCTTTACACAACCCTCCATGGTTGCCTTTTGTTGGGTTTCCAAGAACTGCCTTTCCTGCCCTCACTGCGGCTCCCTTGAGGTACCACTTCTGTCAATGGGATGAGGGCACTGGGCCTCCTCCCAGCCCTGCTCCCATCCGCAGGGATCACGCCTGTTTTGCTCCCTGGGCTTTAGGTTTTCCTGCTGGTTTTTGCTCTGGCTTTGGTGTATTCCTGCATGCGGCAGGACCACGGTGCCGGGGTCACCATCCCTGCCTTGGCAGCACCGGTCCAGCCACAGTGCCCACGTGTGCGTGCGTGTTAAGGATGGATGGAGCCCCCATCCCGCTGCTGGCGCCGTTTGCATCCTTTAAAAATGGGACTTTTTAATTTGCTCTCATTTGGGGTTTCTGATGCTTTCCCCCCTTTCTTCCCCTGCCTAGCGTAGAAAACAACCCTCCCTTGGCTCCCGGGGGCTAATTCATCCCAGTTAAATGGGCTTTAAAATCGGGTAGCGCATCGTGGAGCCCGGGTCCTGTTTTCTCGCAGTGTAATTAATGCTCCGCTTTCAATTCTCTCCTTTCCTTAGGGGCCAGCTTGATGGAGCTGATGCCAGGCTCCAGCTTTTGCTGAGCCATTAGGAAGGAATCAACCCAAAAGCCATCTTTAGCCTTTAATGTTGATGTTATGGGGTGGTTTTTTCTTTTCTATACAAGTTGTCCTTGGGAAGAAACTGATCTTCTCTCTTCTCGTTCTTTCTTTTCTCACCCAGCACCGAAGACATGTAGCCCTAAACAGTTTGCATGCAAAGATCAGATAACGTGCATATCTAAGGGCTGGCGCTGTGACGGGGAAAAGGATTGTCCGGATGGCTCGGATGAATCACCCGATATATGTATGTATGCCTTCCTTTCCTCCTCGTGTTCCTTTGGGTTTGCTTCATCCATCCCCTCCTTGTACGCTTCTTCCAGGCGGCATCAACCGCTCCTGCTTCTCTCCTTGGTGGGGGTGGGTACCACTCATCCATCTCGCTGTCCTCCTTTTATCTTTATGGGGCTGTGATCCATCATCACAGAACACTCCTGGGAGTGGGGTAGCGCTGGGTTAATGGTGGGGGTTCCATCCCAACTGATGGACATGAGGAAGGTGGAGGATGGGGCAGCGGCTGCATCCCTTCCTCAAGCCTCCAGTGATGGAGAAGGGGGATATCTATGGGAGTCCTGGGGAAAGCCACACTGCGGGCCCTGGATGTGTTTGGATGAGGATGCTCTGTTGGTTTCACCATTGGATGCCCTGCTGCAATGCTCCCACCTTCGACGGGGCTCAATGCTATGGGTGCTATGGAGCTCTATGGGATACTATGGGTGCTATAGAGCTCTATGGGTGCTATGGAGCTGTATGGGGCACCCCTGGGTGCTCTCACCCGCAGGATGCTCAGCCCCTGCTTGTAGCTGTGCTATGGGATGCTATGGGTGCTATAGAGCTCTATGGGATGCTATGAGTGCTATAGAGCTCTATGGGTGCTATGGAGCTCTATGGGGCACCCCTGGGTGCTCTCACCCGCAGGATGCTCAGCGCCTGCTCGTAGCTGTGCTATGGGATGCTATGGGTGCTATAGAGCTCTATGGGATGCTATGGGTGCTATAGAGCTCTATGGGTGCTATGGAGCTCTATGGGGCACCCCTGGGTGCTCTCACCCGCAGGATGCTCAGCGCCCGCTCGTAGTTGTGCTATGGGATGCTATGGGCACTATGGGTGCTCTATGGGTGCTCTATGGGTCTCTCTGGAAGCAAGTGGGGAGCAGAGCTGGGTTAGATGGGGCACAGGAGTCATTGGGGAAGGCAGGGGTCTGCATGGGGGCTCTGCTCTGGCTGGGGCAAGGACGTGGAGGAGGGAAGCTGTGCTGCCCTTGGTGCCTTGTTTGACTGCATCAGGGTTTGCCCCTCTCGTCCTCCTCGACTCCTGCTTCCCGCTGTACTCGCCATAAAGGTCTCCTCTAAAGCAGTTTCTGGTTCAGCACTGGGGTTATTTATTCCTTAAGGCAAAATGATGCAACCGTCCCCTCCGTGGGAGGGATGGGGGGGCTGGGATGGGCTGCTTGGCTCCAGTCAATCTGCAGCCCTGGAAAATTACTGCGAGAGGACTCAGAGGCCTTCCTTGGCTGGAAGAAACGCGTCCCGATTGACGCATGGCGTGCCTGTGCAGCCACCCATAGGGGCAGGTGAAGGGGAAACGGACCCCTTGGGTGCTTTTCCCTCTTCCCCTTCTTCTCCTTGCTTCCTCTGTGAAAAGAGCCCCCTTTCTGGATGGGGAAAGCAGAGCAAGGCCATGACCTGCCCTCAGTCCCTACTGGGGAGCACCAAGAGGGAGCCCCGGACCCCTTGGGTGCTTTTCCCTCTTCCCCTTCTTCTCCTTTCTTCCTCTGTGAAGGCAGAGCCCCCTTTCTGGATGGGGAAGGCAGAGCAAGGCCATGACCTGCCCTCAGTCCCTACTGGGGAGCACCAAGAGGGAGCCCCGGACCCCTTGGATGCTTTTCCCTCTTCCCCTTCTTCTCCTTTCTTCCTCTATGAAGGCAGAGCCCCCTTTCTGGATGGGGAAAGCAGAGCAAGGCCATGACCTGCCCTCAGTCAGGAGGGGGAGCGCCAAGAGGGAGCCCCAAGGATGCTGTGCCCTGCGGGATGCGCAGCTCAGGGCCAGTGGCTCTCCCCATTGGCACCATGGTGCCCATGAAGCCGGGTGCCTTTCCCATGGCCGGGCTATGAATGGAGGCTGCTGCCTGCCTGCTCCTGCCCTGACCTGTCAGCACAGGCAGGGCACCGAGCCCGCTACCTCGGGGCTTGCCAGGCGAGCTGTTCTCACGCCACCTTGGCACCGGGGCTCCCAGCAGGCTCTCATCCCCTTATCTCTTTGGCAGGGAGGGAATGGCTTTGATTGCTTGCGTTTCATCTGCTTCCGAAGCGCTCGCCCCGCTGCTTGCCGCAGCCCTGTTGACATTGCAGGGATGCGCTCGTGTCAGAGGCTCTCAAACAGCGGCTCCTGCGTGTGAGGTTTGGCTCCCTGGGGGATCCTGTGAAGCCTTTGCTGGCCTTGCTCACACTGAGCGTAGGAAGAGCTCCCTTCCCGAGCTGCTTGCCCAGAGGATGGGAGCTTTCCTATAGGGGGAGATCACCTTGGACAAGAGCTGCATCCTGCTGCGGATCAAAGATGCGGGGCTCTCACAAGCGGCCTTGTGCCGGGTTGGCTTTACCATGGATGAGGCTGCGCATCCGCATCCTTCACTCGCTTGGATGTTGGGAAGGGTTCAGCATCCAGCATCCCCCTCTTCATCCTGAGGTTAAAGGCTCTCCCATCCCTGCTCTCACCGCACCAAGCCTGCAGCTCCCAATGGCTGCTTGCCTTCGGATGCATCTCAAGTGAGCCCATCGTCTGCCAAGCCTTTGCTGGCTTCTTCCAGTGACCCCAGTGGGACCATCCCGCACCGGCCTGTTCCCCACCACGCTCCCCTACATCTGTGTCCCTTTAGGCTGTTGCCACATCGACTGCAGGCTGCATTTACAGAAGGAGAATTGCTTGTTGTTCCCCCCTTTTCTCTTTCCCAGTGGTTTGGAGAGGCTGAAAATCCCCATCTAATCCAGCTCCTTGGGGTGTACCACAAGCCTGTCACATGTAATAAATTGGCTCATTTATTAGTGAGCCAACCCAGTCAAAAGCAAACAAAGTGGCTTGCAGATTAATCTGGCCCTGCTTGCGATAAGTGGTTTGATCCAGGCCCTTTGCAGGGGAATAATGGACACGGCGGATCAGTTTTGACTGATGGACTGTGCTCTTTATTTCAGTGCCTTCGGTCTTTCGGCCCATTTATTGACACCTCTTTCATTAACCCTGAATTTGCAATGTTTCCATGGAAAACAGAAGCTCTGAAGCAGTAAAAACCACTCCCGGGTATCACCTATTGGGTGCCCTGCTGGGCATCCCCAGTGGTTGCAGTGGGGTCCTCAGCTCTGTGTCCGTTACCCTGGTGGAACCCATCAGCCCACTTGGCTAACTGGGAGCATCCTAGGAAGTGTTTGAGATGTGTTTGGGTGCTCAGAGCAGCCTTTGCATTAAGGGTAAGGCACCTTTAGGGTGTCTCAGCAGTGGCAGCTCGCAGGGAACGAGCCCGAGCCCTCATTGGAATCCTGCAGGATAAGGATGCGCTGTGCTGGGTGTGATGTAACGCTCCTCTCCAAGGAGAGTTTAAGCTTATTTAGGGCAAACTCCACCGCTGGAGCTGTGGGTGAAGGTTGATGCTGCCCTCAAGAGCTGCCTTAAACCGGCCAAAGCACTCGGTGTGTGATGTGCCCTTCTCAGTGCTCCCCCTGCCAAGGACGGGGTGCCCCATGGGGAGCTATTTCTGCGCTGCTGATGGGAGGGCAAGGCAGAGACAGCCACTGCTAAATGGGGCTTCAGGACTGAGCAGAAGCATATTGGGGGCTCCAGTGAGAGCTGCGTGTTCAAGGGGTTCAGGGGGATGGAGAGAGCCTATGGAGGGGAGCCAGGCTTTGCAGGGCAGTGTGGTCCATGCCTTGTGCCGGTGATGCTGAGCCGGGGGCTCTCCATCAGTGCATCACCCTCAGCCCGGTGTTGGTGGAGCTCGTCTCAGGATGTGAATGGTTTCTGGTGTATTTTGTTGTTTGTCTCAAGGCCGTGCTGCTTTTCAGAGGAGCTTAACACGAAAAGCCCGGCTCCTTTGGTGGTTTTGCCTAGCTAATAATGGAGATTAAGCCTGCCCACAGCCCTGGTGCTCAGCGGCCCCCCGCAAGCTGGGCTTAGCAATGAGTGTGTTGGCACCTGAGGCAGCGCCTGTGGTGAGAGCTGGGGCTTAGGGCCCCCCAGTAGTGATGGGGGCTCAGAGCCAAGAGTCTGGGTTAAGGAGTCTGCTGAGGTCTGGGGTCACTTTCCCCCTGGGACCCCATCCCAGCTCATTCCCAAGGGTGGGAATGCGTTCCCTAAAGGGGGGTCCATGGATGCTCTGGGTCTCCATCCCCTTTGCACAACGCTGTGAAGCCGATGGGAAGGGAAAGTTCACTCGGGAGAGCAGCTTCCTGCCTGCTTTGAAAGGGAAACCCAATGTCTCTTAATGAGCTTCCTCCAGGGAGAGCTTGGGGTTGCAGGGACAGAGCCTGGCTTGAG
Organism: Neopsephotus bourkii; assembly: GCF_033783945.1. NCBI lineage: Eukaryota > Metazoa > Chordata > Aves > Psittaciformes > Psittacidae > Neopsephotus > Neopsephotus bourkii. The sequence goes on from NW_026901922.1 coordinate 106,191, forward strand.
CCTGGTGGCCGTATGTGGAGGGAGCCTTGCTTGGTGGGTGCTGCTTGCGCTGCGGGATGCAGGGATCCCAATCAAAGAGGGTTGAACAAGGGGGGATAGGGAGAGGGAACCAATGCAGGGCTGCTGGGCTTCCCCTTTGGTGACCGTGCTGCCCTTTGCTGCCTGGCAGGTCCTCAGAGCAAGGTGTCCCGGTGCCAACCCAATGAGCACAACTGCCTGGGCACGGAGCTCTGCATCCACATGAGCAAGCTCTGCAATGGGCTCCATGACTGCTTCGACGGCTCCGACGAGGGGCCCCACTGTCGGGGTAGGTGTTTGGGGAGGGGGGTGATGGGCAGAGAGGGGCTGCCCCATGGAAAGGCTGCCTGCCTTTGCCCCTCCTTTCCCTATAGAATACTGCCCTTGCTTCTTTCCCCATAGAATACTGCCCTTGCTCCTCCTTTCCCCATGGAATACTGCCCTTGCCCCTCCTTTCCCCATAGGATACTGCCCTTGCCCCTCCTTTCCCTATGGAATATTGCCCTTGCTCCTCCTTTCCCCATAGAATACTGCCCTTGCCCCTCCTTTCCCTATAGAATACTGCCCTTGCTTCTTTCCCTATGGAATACTGCCCTTGCTCCTCCTTTCCCTATGGAATACTGCCCTTGCTTCTTTCCCTATGGAATACTGCCCTTGCTTCTCCTTTCCCCATCAGATGCTGCCCTTGCTCCTCCTTTCCCCATGGTCATGAGGTCCCAGTGGTACCCACGTTGTAGCTGGATGGGGTGCGCCCCACATGGGCTGTGTTCAACGGCTTCTCAGCGGTGCCACCGTGCCCTGTGCTCCCTTTATCCCTGGCTGGCAGCAGATCCCAGATTAGCCAGAGCCATGTGCAAGTGAAATGCCCATCATTCCTGAGCCTGCGGGCCATTAAAGAGCCCCATTGTCTCCTGGCTTTAGGAGCTTGCAGGGCTGGGGCTCTGCTTCAGATAACAGAGACCCCTGTGGTGCCGTTTCCTGGTTTCCAGGAGCTTTCCCCCCCTCCTGGCCTGTCCCCCCTTGCTAATCCTGCTGGAAAACACTCCCTGAACCCTGCTCACATCAGGAGCGCGTGTCCCCAGCTGACCCCTGGGGCTGGGGCTCCGGGCAAGCAGCTTTTCCCCTTCCTCTGCCTGGGCCTGAGGGCTCCTGCCCTCACCCAGGTAAGGGACACCCTGCCCTAAGGGCTCCCCCTGCACCCCAGCTTGGGATGGAGCTGCCCTGCTCCCATGGGAGCAGCCTGGGGCGGCTTCAGCAGCTGCGCCCATGCTCACAATTAACCTTTCACTAATCATTCCCATTACTTACATGGGACAGGACCGTTGCTGCCCACAGGTTTGGGCACGCTGAGGGCATCAGCGCTCACTGGTGCTTGTGTCGGATGCTGTGGTCCCCCCCCTTGCCCATTGGGTGCCGCCCCAGGGAGGCATTTCCTTCCTCCTGCCTCCACCCCATGCCTGGGGGGATGAGCTGTCACCCCGCATCATGCTCGGGCTGCTGGAGCATCCTGCCACTGCATCCCGCTCCCTTCCCTGCAGGGATGCACATGTCAGGATGCACCCCTTGCACAGGGGGGGAAATGGGATGGGAGCCTCAAACCTGCAGGCCTGGCACTTCTGGAGGGGGGTTTGGGATGCTTGAGCTGAGAGATAAGGGTCTGAAATGAGGAGCTGGGCCTGCCAGAGCTGATACACCTGGTAAACAGCCCAGCTGGCCCCTGCCTGCCTGCTTAAATGGTTCCACATGTGAGGGGCAGGGCTTTCCCAGCACTCCCCATCCATCCCTGGCTGCGAAGGGGCCGTGGCTTGGGTTGGAGAGGCTCGTGGCTGTTTCCCTGCTGCTAGTAGGTCTGTGGAAGAGGAAGGAGCAATCGTGGGATGGGTTGGGTTGGAAAGGACCTCAGGATCGTGTGGTTCCAACCTACAGGACCACACTAGACCGTGTTGCCCAAGGCTCTGCCCAACCTGGCCTTGAACACTGCCAGGGATGGAGCTTTTACCACTTCTTTGGGCACCCTCACAGGGAAGAACTTCTTCTCTCTTCCCCTGCTTCAGTTTAAACCCATCACCTCTCATCCTATTGCTCCAGGCCCTGAGGAAGGTTTGGGCTGCTCAGATGGAGCAGCCTTGTCCCCATCGCATCCTTCTGCTGAGGGTCTCGGTCCTTCCCTCCCCATTGGGCAAGCAGGGGACAGCAGGGAGGCCGCCTCCATCCCTTTTATCACCTCGGTGACATCCTCCCTTGCTCCCTCCCCTGTCTCCTCAGAGCAATTGGCCAACTGCACGGCGCTGGCGTGCCAGCATCACTGCGTGCCCACGCTGGGCGGCCCAGCCTGCTACTGCAACAACTCCTTCCAGCTGGCCGAGGACAGGAGGAGCTGCAAAGGTTGGTACAGGGGGGGCAAAGGGACCTGGGGCAGAGCCTGCAGTCAGGGATAGGGGCAATGCTCCATTGGTGGTGCATGGGTGCAGGTCCTGAAAGCCTCAGTGAGGGATACTGGGAGGGAGGAAGGGAAAGGCTTTGCCTCTTTCTAGCCCATTGTGTGCTCCTGGTGTTCATCCTCAGAGAGGATGCTGCATAAACAGGAAGGGGGTCAGTGAGGAGCAATGGGATCAGTGGGATGGCTGGAAAGGAGCCTGGAAGTGAGAGGCTGCAGCAGCTCCATCTCTTTCATTATCTCAGCAGGGTAAAAGGGGCCTTTATCAGCTCCTGCAATGCACCCCTGGGGGCAAGGTGCTCTTTCATGGAGCAGGAGAAAGAGCAGCGGCTTCCAGGGCTTTGGAAGCTGAAGATTAGAGGCTCCAGGCTGGGAATTCCAGTGCAGATGTGGAGGGGAGGGATAAGGATAATTAGGCCTTGAAAAGGCGCAGCTATGGGGCAGGGATTGCCCTGCTGCTGATGCAGGCAATGGGAGGTGACCTTAGCCAGCTATTCCCTTGTGTTGGTCCCTTCAGCTTGGGCATCATATCATCCCTTGCAGCTTTCCTTGGAGAAAAGGAGGAGCTTTTGTTCCTTCTTGAAGAGAGATGTTTGCTGGCCCAAAATACCCCAAATATACCCCAAAATGCCTTGCTTTCCAGACTTCGACGAATGCACCGTCTATGGGACCTGCAGCCAGACGTGCACCAACGCCGAGGGCTCCTACACGTGCAGCTGTGTGGAAGGATACCTCCTGCAGCCTGATAACAGGTCCTGCAAAGCCAAGAATGGTGAGGAGCAGATGGAGCTGCAGACCACGGCCTCCTGCCCTGTGTGTGCCCCTGCCCCTGCTGCTTCCCTTCTGCTGCCTCCTCCTTGCCTTGCGCATCCCGCTGTTGGTTTGCCTGGAGCCGATGCATCGCTGCAGCCGCGGCTCCGGGTGCCATCACCACCCTTGTTCCCTCTTTCCCCTGCCAGAGCCTGTGGACCGCCCGCCCGTGCTGCTCATCGCCAACTCCCAGAACATCCTGGCCACCTACCTGAGCGGAGCCCCGGTGCCCAACATCACCCCCACCAGCGCCAAGCAGACCACGGCCATGGACTTCAACTACGTGGAGGACACGGTGTGCTGGGTGCACGTGGGGGACAGCGCCTCCCAGACCGTCCTCAAGTGCGCCAAGATCCCCAACCTGAAGGGCTTCGTGGAGGAGCGCTCCATCAACATCTCCCTCAGCCTACACCGTGAGTGCCTGCTCCCTTTAGGACCCGTCCCTATCAGGAGCATCATAGAATGGTTTGGGTTGGGAAGGACCTTAAGATCATCCAGTCCCAACCCCTGCCATGGGCAGGGACCCCTCGCTCTAAACCACATCACCCAAGGCTTCGTCCAACCTGGCCTTGAACACTGCCAGGGATGGAGCATTCACAACCTCCCTGGGCACCCATTCCAGTGCCTCAGCACCCTCACAGGAAAGAATTTCCTCCTTAGATCCAATCTAAACTTCCCCTGTTTCAGTTTGAACCCATCACCCCTTGTCCTGTCACTACAGTCCCTAATGAAGAGTCCCTCCCCAGCATCCCTATAGGCCCCCTTCAGATACTGGAAGGATGCTCTGAAGTCTCCACACAGCTTCTCTTCTCCAGGCTGAACAGCCCCAACTTTCTCAGCCTATCTCCATATGGGAGCATCCTCATGGCCTCCTCTGAACTTGTTCAACAGATCCATGTCCTTTTTATCCCCAAGCAAGAGGTGGATTTTGGTAGGAGGCAGCTTCCCATAGAGGCTTCAGCACAAACGTAGCTTTGGGCTTTCCTTTTCCTTCCTCTTCATTGTTCCTAGCAAGCTGTGTGGGTGCCTTGGGTGAGAGGAAGCGCTGCAGTGCGGAGCTGACGTGGTACCCAAGCAGCATCTTCAGGGACAGAGCTTCTCCTTGCTTTTCCTCCTTTGGTTTCCCACCCGCGTTATCCCTGGGCTTGGTCCCTGCTCCGAGCAGGACCCGATCCCAAGCAGAATGTGCCTCCTGTCCTGAGTCACCGGCGTGATTGGCGGGTGGTGGTTTCCTTCTGCTTGTGTCTCCCTGGCCATAATGACTGTGGTTACAGCGCTGTCTCCTGTCTGGGCTTGCTGGTCCCAGTTCAGAGCCGGAATAGGAAGGAGAGTTACTTGCAGAGATTTCTGGCACTGCTCTCAATGTGAGGGGTCCTATGGGCTTCCCAGTGCTTTCCTTGTGTGCTCCTGCGGGTTGGTGGGGTTTGCACTGTGTCTCCATCAGCCTTTGGCTCCCCTGGCATCATTTCACCGTTGTCTTTTACCTCCTGATGCTGGAGGATGCGAGAGGGATCCCGTTATTCAGCAGGGACATGGGTGATGTTAGGGGGATGAGCAGCAGCTCGTCATCATCCCCAACACCTCATCACCACCACCAGTAACCTGGCCATGGGGAACACGCACCAACCGATGGCTGCAAAGGGGTAAAGGTGGATCACGGAGCAGGGAGCAATGCCGAGGGCTGGAGCACGGGGCAGGAGCTCAGGGCTGAGGCTGGGCAGGCTCCTGCAGGGTGTGTGCAGCAGGGCTCATTCCAGCTCGCGCTGGGTATTTTTAGGGCTGTGTATTTTTAGGGAGAGGCTCTTGCAGGCGATAGCCTCGAATTAGGCAGGACCGGGCTCGGCTCTCATCTCCCCGCTCACACCCTCAGCGGGGCTTAAGGAGGTCTCTGCTTGTACGTGCTCCAACTGGATCCTCTCCTAGAGCAGCTCCAGTGCCTAAAGGGGCTGCAGGGAACCTGGAGAGGGGCTTGGGACAAGGGATGCAGGGACAGGACAAAGGGAATGGCTTGAACCTGCCCGAGGGGAGACTGAGCTGAGCTCTTAGGCAGAAGCTCTTCCCTGTGAGGGTGCTGAGGCGCTGGCACAGGGTGCCCAGAGAAGCTGTGGCTGCCCCATCCCTGCAGTGCTCAAGGCCAGGTTGGACACAGGGGCTTCGAGCACCCTGCTCTATGGAAGGGGTCCCTGGTTGGAAATGGATGAGCTTTAAGGTCCCTTCCAACCCAACCCATTGAGGATTCCATGATCATGGTGGCAGGGAAGTTGTACCCAAGGCAACCAGGGCTTCGCTGTTTCCCCATCACAGACTCAAGCACAGGGCCCATAGGGCAGGCAGCACGGAGCAGCACAAGGGCTGTGTGTTGTTCTGCTTTGGAATCCTTTGGAAGCCTGGCTCCAAACAAGCGAGGACGTTGTCCAGGGCCACACGTGGAAGCTGGAATCTGGTTGAGAAAAGCCATGGGATCAGCCCGTCCCGTGGGGTCAGGGATTAACTGGGATGCAGGCACAAGGCAGGGAGCAGCTCCACTCCTTCACCTGTACAAGTGCTTGTGTGTGCTTCAGATGGTCCTGAGCCATTCCCAGCCCCAGGAGACTGGATCTGATAGGGATGTGTGGGGTTCATGGTGAACCAGAGCGATGCTCGCCTGGAGCGCTTCTCTCTGTCCTTGAGCGTGAATGGAGGTGCCAGGGTCCGAAACAGCGCTGGGTTTTCACAGGGAGCACAGAAAGGGAGAGCAGAAAGGGAGGAAGGATGAGACAAGGTCCCCTTGTTGGAACCCAGCGCTGGCAGGAAGGACGAGCCCTCCCCTGCACCGCTCCTGCATCACTGCACGCGTGCTCCTGCCCCATCCTCCTCATGGGGCTGAGCCTGGAGCATTCTAGGCCTGATGGGGAATGGCTGAGGGACAGGAGGAGACGGCCTCAAGCTGCACCAGGGCAGGGTTAGGGTTAGGGTTAGGGCAGGTTTAGATGGAGCTGAGGAGCAATTCCTGCCCCAAAGGGTGCTCAGGCATTGGAACAGGCTGCCCAGGGAAGGGCTGCAGGCACCGTCCCTGCAAGTGTTCCCAACCCATGCAGATGAGGCCCTCAGTGCCATGGGTTAGTGGTGGCATTGGAAGGGTTTAACTGGGTGAGCTTAAAGGTCTTTTTGCAGCCTGGTTGGTTCCATGTCTCAGCTGGGTGGGAAGATGCCACCTCCGAGGTGGGGATGGGGACAGGCTGGACCACCAGCACCGAGCTCCCAGTGTCCTCCCCATCACTTCCATGCCGGAGAGGAGCCCAGAGCTCTCTCCACTGGCTGATGATGGAGGCAAATCATCAATCCCAACACGAGGGGCTTTTGTAAGAGGATGGATGGAGGAGTTCACAGCCTCTCGTTTTTAACGGCTCCTTGGCAAAGGACCTGGAGGGAGGGAAGCAGCCAGCTCAGATCAGCTGGGAAAATCACTGCCTGTGAAGGATGCCCATGGGCAGCGGGAGGTGGGAGCCAGGGGACAGGCACCATGAAGCAGTGCTCAGTCCTCAACACTGTGGGTAGAGAAAAGGGTTCAGCAGTGCAAGGAGCAGGGGGAAAGCAAAGCCTTGGGGTACAGTGAGCCTTGCCAAGGCCTGTTAATAGCATTCATTTAACACATCTCCCACAGCACAAGTGACACTAATCCCTGTGCAGGGACAGGGAGGCAGGGAAGCAGGGGCTGCTCTCAGAGCTGGGCTGACATCGCACCAGCACATCCATACCCCTGACAGCTGGGGGCTGCTGGTTTCCAGCCCTTCAGCATCACTCTTCCCCCATCCGATGCCAGCCGGAGCCCCATTAGCAGCAAGGCACCGGGGGGAGCCTGGCTCCTGCTGGTAGCAGATAATGCCATAAAGAAGCACATAAAGAGGGAAGCCACTAATTGGATTCACAGGTTCCTCTCCAGTGTCTTGGCAGAGAGAAGCAGGGAAGTGGCGTTACCTCCTTGTCACAGCCCCCGGGGGGAAGCTCAGGTCAGGACAGGATGGTTTGGAAGGGACCCTAAAGCTCACCCCAGCTCATGGGCAGGGGTACCATCCACTTGGTTCAACCTGGCTGTGAGCACTGCCAGGGATGGAGCATCCCAACCATCTCCATTCAACCCATCCCAGCACAGGGAGCAGCTTCTGCCTCCGATCCCATCTCCATCTCCCCTCTGGCAGCCTCTGGAGCCCTCCTTAAGAGGACACCGCTCACTGGCAGCAGCTTGACCCCGTGCCAGCCACCTCTTGGCCTCCGTGGCATTTGAGCATGGTGTTAAAGCAAGGGATCCTCTGCTTTCCTTAACAGCCACAGGAGTTCTCTGCTTTCTACCATGGAAAAACACCGGCGAACCCGTGGCAGAGAGGGAAACCTGAGTTTCCCAATGGCTTTCTTAGCGCTCCCCTTCCCCTCTTCTTCCTTTCCCCCCTTTCTGCGTGCTCAGAACCAGCAGCTTTGTGATGCTGAAGGTGCTGCTGCTCCTTTGCCCCATGCCCTGCCTGAACCCAGCATTCCCAGTGCCAGAGCACCGTATCCCATACGAACGCCGTCTGCTCAGCAGGACGCTGCTGGGAAAGGGCTTGGGGAGCTTTGATTTGCTTTAAGGTTTGGTGTTTGCTTTTCCTTCTCCAAATCAAGCCCTGGGGAAGGGGATGGAATATCAGGACATTTGATCCCGGGGTATTATAAACCCTAAACGATGGCAATCTGGCCATTATTAAAATACCTTCCTGGGCAGCATCTATCTAAACAAGCATGTCTAGGAGGTTGTTTTCATTGACTCCATCCCAGCCCTGTTACTCGTAATGACCTGTCCCGGTGCCAGGAAGCAAAAGAGCCCGTAGGGTTTGGGACAAATGGATTTCAAGGGGATGTTGCTCTGCAGAGGGATCCAAGGACATCTCTTCCCCCACTTTGCATGGAAAGCTATTTTTCTTCCTTGCTGCCTCCTCCTAGCCAAGAAAGAGGCTCCGATGTGAGCTCGCTTGGCAAGAAAGCGGGATGATTGGTAACTTCATCTGCTGACTCCTTCCTTTTTTGCCTTGTTTTAACTGTTCAGGGCTGAAGCGAGCGGCCTGAGGAACTGGGATCCTCTTGGGCACAGGGATAGGGTTGGTTTTAGGTGTGGACATCTGCCTCATGCTGGGTTCGCCGTGATGCGGAGCCATTGCTGGGGTCGGACTGGCCCCATTCTTGCTTTCTTCCCCTTCTCCCCAGTCTTTCCAATGGCAGTTCCCTGCGTTCCCGTTGAGCCTGTGTCTGTCTCCTCTCACCCAGAAGGAAGCCAAGTGCCCTGTCCCTCCCTCGGCCTCTGCTGAGTATTCTTGCCAGTGCAGTGGTCTCATTAAGGCAGAGTAATTAGCGGTCCCTTGGCTGCCCTCCATGCAGCTCCAGCTCTGTCCCTGCTCCTCCCACCTCCGGTGCTGTACCCAGGCTCGTGCAGGGATCCTGTGGGGCTGAGCCTGGTGCTGGGGATGTGCCAGTGGCCCCTGAGCATTCCCTTTGGGATGTGCTGCCCTGGCCGGACAACGTGGAGGTCCATGGGGAAGGGTGATGCTCTGGTACCTTCCATTACACGTCAGCCGATGGGGCTGGTTTTACCTCCTGGGGAGGTTTGGCTGGGGCAGAGGCCACAGGGATCCTTCCGAGCATCGAGTCAGACAGCCTGGCCCCGGGCCACCGGCTTCCACGCAGCTCAACAAGAAGGGGTTTAAATGGGGTTGGTTTTTAGCCTGCTTTTCTAAGGCAACAAGGCTGACGTGATGGCGGCGGCTGCCCTGGCCCCCGGCCCTCCTTTCCCTATGGAAGCTGGTGGCTCCTTGCACAAGAAGGTGCCTGTTGCTGGTCCCTCGAGGGATGCAGGGTGCCGCTCCATCGCTGCGGCGCTGGAGTTTGTCTCCGTGCCGGTCCTGTTACCATACTTCTCATTAAGGAGAATTGTCCCCAGGAGCGGTGTTTATCCACGGAGCACGTCGCCGGCACAGAGGCGGCCTTGTTCTCGGAGGGGGGAGCAGGGATGCCTGCGGAGGGAAGAGGCAGACATTCCTCTGGATTATGGTCTTATGGCAATGCAGCGCACGGATCATTCCGTGTCAAAAGGAAAGTAGGAAACCGCCGTCTTTGCAGAGCCCTGGGGACCGCATTCCTGACGCGCCTGCGCTCCGCTCCTCCTCTGGAGGCGGTTTGCAAGCGGAACACGCGGCAGCTTTTCCAGGCTGCTTTTCCGCAGGAGCCGCTTGCGTGGTGCTGGGTGCCACATTGCACCCCCCCCTTGCCCCTCGGGCTCACGTGGCTTTGCCAGAGCAGGAGGATGCTCGGCTCCAATGTGGTACCCACTGGTGCATCTTCGGTTTGGCACTGCGTGGTTGTCTCTGTGCAGGTCAGTGCAGCCCCGCTGCTGGGGCTTGGGTTAGGTCTCACTATAGGTGGGAAACCCCTGGGGGTTGTTCAGAGTAGATGCACTTGGACATGAATGTTCTTTACTTAAAAGCAACGAGAAACAGCATCAGCAGAGCTCAGTGTTTCCTAAAGTCATGGGCTGGTTTGGGTTGGAAGGGACCTTAAAGCTCCTCCAGCTCCAACCCCTGCCATGGGCAGGGACACCTTCCACTGGAGCAGCTTGCTCCAAGCCCCATCCAACCTGGCCTTGAGCACTGCCATGGATGGGGCAGCCACAGCTTCTATCCATGTGCTTGGATAGGGGGCAAACGCACCTCAGCCGGATGGGGACCTTCAGCAGCACCAAACGCTTATTTCCAAGCTCTTTGCACCATCCCCACTAAAGGGGGTTTCACTTCCACACTGGGCTGTGCAAGAGCCCTGCTGCTGTGCTGCCGAGCTGCACGCATCCCAATGGCAGCTGTTTCGGAGCTGTGTTGAAATCCCTGTTTTTGAGGTTGGGGAGAAGATTGCGCGTTTCCTTCCTCCTCGTGTCAGCCACAATTGATGTATTTGCAGACTGCACAACAACTGATTCATGCCGGGGCTCAGTTATGTGCTGGCTCAGCAGAGCTCCTTCCCCAAAGCAACCCACAGCCTTGCGGTGCTTCACTGCTCCTGGGGTGAATCCGGTGCTCTTTGCCCTCGGGTTAAGGGAGGGAGAACCTCTGTGGAGGTGATGATCTGCTTGGATCAAGGAGCTTTTAGAGCAGGATAAGATGCTCACAGCCCCCCTTCAAGCACAGGGTGAAATTGGGGTTGGGAAGGGGGGAATGTTGTTGCTGGGAGTGCTAGGGGAGAGTTGATGGAGCCAAGAACTCCTTGAGTGGAGGCTGGATGCTTCTGTGCCTCTTAGGGCTGTTACTCCCCCTAAGGATGTGCTGGTAGTGCTATGACAGGTCTCAACCCGGTGTAAGAGGAGTTTGGACTGGAAGGGGCACCCAGGAGCCTTCTCCATCCATCCGGCTCCATCCTTACACTGGTGGCCATGAGGAGGAAGATCCAACCCAGGGAGGATTTCATGGCAGGGACCTCAGCAAAACCTTGGTCAGGGATAAGCGGCTTCATGGCGAGCGTGAACCCAGGAAACATCTGCATGGGTGGGATCCGGGCTTCGCTGCAGTTGCCAGCCCGCCCTGGTTGAGCAATGCGCTGCTTGAGGGCGACCTTTGCAGCGCTCTTCTCCCCTCGGTCCTCCCCACAAGGAAGGTCAGAGCTCACGTCAAGCGGCCTTGCCCTGGCCGACAGTGGCCGGCACAGATTGGCCGGCTCCTTCCAGCCAGAGCCTTGAGAGTTGCCATTCTCTGCCCCCACGAGCCCGTTCCCAGCCCCGAGCCAAGGAACAGGGCTTGGGAAACGCGCCCTGCGTGTGTTGCAACGCCCGCAGCGCCCAGCCCCGCTTGAGCAAGGAGGAAGACTCCGGGGTGGGAATTGATGGGGAGGAAGCATTCGTCAGCCCCCATCTGCTACTGGGAGCTGCACCCCCTCCTTTCCTCCCTGGCTTCTTCCTTCATAGGGTCCCTCTTGTCCCTGCTGGTGTCCGTTGTCTTGCTGGCCACGGGTGGCTGGGATGCCACATCCATCTCCCAAAGCCAAGGGGAGAGCTCGCTGTGGGCAACGAGGGGTTGAAAAGGGGTGTTTGCTCAGTTAGCTCCTATTGAGGGTTCAAGAGGGAATCCAGGTTTAGCTGCAAGAAAGAGCTGAAAAGAATGATAATAATAATAATAATGACAACCATAATATACCCCCCTGGCTCCTGCAAAGCAGAGGGGAGGACGGAGCAGGGAGAGAAGGAGCAAGCTGCAAAACAAAAGCCTTTGAGGAGGGAAATGCTTTCCAGCTGCAAAAATACAGCCTGGGAGAAGAGCAAGTGCGTGCGTCACCCCCAGCGCCCCGGCCCTGCGGCTCAGGACCCTCTGATGGCAAGAGGCAGCGGTGCAGAGCGGTGTGAGGGGAGCCACGGGCCCCAGGGAGTGAGGGTCTGGAGACTCAGAGCTTGTTTTGGCCGTTTTCCCTCTTGTTTAGGCCGTGTTGGTGAACTTGTGCCCTCTTGGATGGGGCAGTGGCCCCGTGATGCTGTGGGAAGGGGGAGCAGTGGGGAAGGAGAACCAAGGTGCTACCGATGGGGCAGCAATGGCCGGGGAGGGGGATCTGCATCCCAGTGCATGGAGGGGGGTGAGGGCCTCTGCTTCATCCCAGTCCAGCCCTGCTTGGATCCCTTCCCTGGTCCTGTGACTCTGACTCAGCGCCGCGGGCGCCGGCCAAGCCCTGTGTTTGGGGGAGTTCTTGCACATCCCTTTGCCGGGGTGAACCAGGGCTGGGGGGGGAGCAGGCACTGGTCCAGGCAGCCCCATCCCACAGCAGAGCTCAGCCCCTGCATCTCTGCCCCTCCATCGCCTGCTTGGACCGGGAGCCCCAGCTTTGTGCTGGCCCCATCCCCAGCGCTGCCTCATTGGGCAGCACAGAGCAAGCCCCGTGCTGCCTTTCAGCTCTGCTGATGGGATGCAAGGGCCTTGGCTCTGGCTGTTCCCACTTGTTTTGATGAGCTGCATCACGCTGGGTGGTGGCTGCGGGCGCCGTGGCCTCACCCTTCCGCAAGGGAGGGCAGTTGGGCACCAGGCGGTCATCGCCGCCGGCGTTCCATCCCCATCCCTTGACACCAAAGGGCTGATGTGGAGAGCTCGGGGCTCAGGTTTGTGTTAGGGCACCCCCAAACCCGGGCTGCGCATCAGTGGGGTCTCGTCAAAACCCCGTGGTGCTGCAGCAAAGGAAGGGCTCGGAGTCACCCTGCAAGCAGGGGAGGGCTCAGCCATTGCAAAACATCCTGGCTTGATTCATGTTTTCCCTCCCGAGCTGCTGCTCTGGTTCATGATAGCAGCGTCTGGCCCTGCTCTCTGGGTCCCAGTGTGTTTGGGGTGGCCGGGCTATGGGGCTCCCAGCCCTGCTCTGCCTTCCCCATGGCATGAAGCTGGTTCTGGCGCTGCAGGGTCTCATGGGGCACTTGCACCGGGACAGACCTCCACGGCATCCCCCTTCTGGGCTGCTCAGCCTCTTGCAGTGCCCCCCTTGCAGAGCCCCTTGCTCCAGATGGCATTCCCATGGGATGCTTTCATTCCCCCTAGGGAGGGGAGGGCAGGTCCTTTGTGCATCCCCATCACAGCTCCTTCATGGCCCATGCGACCTTGCTCCTGGGTCCTGGTGGGCTTGGAGACCACGCATGGGGCTCCTGCCTCCCTCCCTACCTGACCTCCCCTCTCCTCCCATGGCCTAGACGTGGAGCAGATGGCCATTGACTGGCTCACGGGCAACTTCTACTTCGTGGACGACATCGACGACAGGATCTTTGTCTGCAACAAGAACGGGGTCACGTGCGTCACGCTGCTGGACCTGGAGCTCTACAACCCCAAGGGAATAGCACTGGACCCAGCGATGGGGTAAGGGATGTGCTTGAGGATGGGAGGGCTCTGTTGCTGCCTGGACCTGCACCATCAGCGTGGGGAGGTGGAGCAGGTCAGAGGGGGCAGCTGCTGCATCCAGGGGTAGCAGGGATGCTGATGGAGAAACCACTCCCAGCTTATGAGGGGATGGAGGAGGTTGGAGGGGGTGGCTGCTGCATCCATGGGTAGCAGGGATGCTGATGGAGAAGCAGCTCCCAGCTTACAAGGGGATGGACCAGGTCAGGCTGCTGTATCCGGGGGTAGCAGGGATGCTGATGGAGAAGCGGCTCCCAGGTTACGAGGGGATGGAGCAGGTCAGGCTGCTGCATCCAGGGGTAGCAGGGATGCTGATGGAGAAGCAGCTCCCAGCTTACAAGGGGATGGATGAGGTCAGGCTGCTGCATCCAGGGGTAGCAGGGATGCTGATGGAGAAGCGGCTCCCAGGTTACGAGGGGATGGAGCAGGTCAGGCTGCTGCATCCAGGGGTAGCAGGGATGCTGATGGAGAAGCGGCTCCCAGCTTACAAGGGGATGGAGCAGGTCAGGCTGCTGCATCCAGGGGTAGCAGGGATGCTGATGGAGAAGCGGCTCCCAGCTTACAAGGGGATGGAGCAGGTCAGGCTGCTGCATCCAGGGGTAGCAGGGATGCTGATGGAGAAGCGGCTCCCAGCTTACAAGGGGATGGAGCAGGTCAGGCTGCTGCATCCAGGGGTAGCAGGGATGCTGATGGAGAAGCGGCTCCCAGCTTACAAGGGGATGGAGCAGGTCAGGCTGCTGCATCCAGGGGTAGCAGGGATGCTGATGGAGAAGCGGCTCCCAGCTTACAAGGGGATGGAGCAGGTCAGGCTGCTGCATCCAGGGGTAGCAGGGATGCTGATGGAGAGCGGCTCCCAGCTTACGAGGGGATGGAGCAGGTCAGGCTGCTGCATCCAGGGGTAGCAGGGATGCTGATGGAGAAGCGGCTCCCAGCTTACAAGGGGATGGAGCAGGTCAGGCTGCTGCATCCAGGGGTAGCAGGGATGCTGATGGAGAAGCAGCTCCCAGCTTACGAGGGGATGGAGCAGGTCAGGCTGCTGCATCCAGGGGTAGCAGGGATGCTGATGGAGAAGCAGCTCCCAGGTTACGAGGGGATGGAGCAGGTCAGGCTGCTGCATCCAGGGGTAGCAGGGATGCTGATGGAGAAGCGGCTCCCAGCTTACAAGGGGATGGAGCAGGTCAGGCTGCTGCATCCGGGGGTAGCAGGGATGCTGATGGAGAAGCAGCTCCCAGCTTACAAGGGGATGGATGAGGTCAAGCTGCTGCTTCCATCCTGTGGCTGCGTGGTCACAGCTTTGCTTTGAGGAACCGAAACAGTGGGATCCTTGCAGGGGTTGAGCTGCTCCCCTTGTGCTGTGCTCAGATGACAGCTCCCCTTTGCAGAACCCCACGTGGGGAAGCTGGGATGCTGAATCACGGGAGCAGCGATGGGGACATCTCCCCCTCTCCTGCTGCTTTCCAGATGGGTGCTTTTATCCTCTCCTGGGTGAAGAGAGATGATGCTACCAAGCAGGAAACCCAAAGTGGGTTTTACAAGTGCATAGCATACAGCAGCCTGCAGGGAGACTCAAGGTGCCCATGTCCACAGGCCGTGTACATGGGGGCATCCTCCCTCTCTGAACGCACCAGCCAGGCTCTGAGCTCCTGTATTTGCCCTTCTCATGCAGCAAAGTGTTCTTCACCGACTACGGGCAGATCCCCAAGGTGGAGCGCTGCGACATGGACGGGCAGAACCGCACCAAGCTGGTGGACAGCAAGATCGTCTTCCCACACGGCATCACCTTGGACCTGGTGAACCGGCTGGTGTACTGGGCTGATGCTTACCTCGACTACATCGAGGTGGTGGACTATGAGGGCAAGAACAGACATACCATCATCCAGGGCATCCTGGTGAGTGGGGCCAGGTCGGGGGCTGACAATGGAGTGTGCGTGGGGGCATGTCCAGTGGGTGTTTAGGTTGGATATGAGGAAGTTCTTGATGGTGAGGGTGGTGAGGGGCTGGAATGGGTTGAACAGAGAAGTTGTGAATGCTCCATCGCTGTGTTCAAAGTCAAGTTGGATGGGGTCTTGGGTGACGTGGTCTAGGGTGAGGCTCCAACCCCATGCATTGGGGTTGGAACTGGATGACCTTAAGGTCCTTTCCCACCCAAACCATTCCGTGGTTCTATGCCTGAGCTTGGCCTGAGGAGGCAGGGGCATGGCCCATAGGGCAGGATGAGGGGGTTTGCGCGTGCCTCCTCCATCATTCCCTGTGGATGCCCCCCAGATCGAGCACCTCTATGGGCTGACTGTCTTCGAGAACTACCTCTATGCCACCAACTCGGACAACGCCAACGCCCAGCAGAAAACCAGCGTCATCCGCGTCAACCGCTTCAACAGCACCGAGTACCAGGTGGTGACGCGGGTGGACAAGGGGGGAGCGCTGCACATCTACCACCAGCGGCGCCAGCCCACAGGTAGGACCCCAGCCTGGGTGACAGCAGCTCCTTGGGTGCCAAGGGCTGGCTGGGTGGGGATGGGGACAGGCTGTGCCTCCTGCATCCTTCACCTTGGGCAGGTCCTTTCCTGTCTCTCAGCTCCTGGCTGGGAGCTCAAGGGGGGACAGAGCCACCCCATCCATTGCCCGTTTCCCCATCCCGGTGGTTGCAGAGCAGTGTCCCCTGCCCATGGGTGCTCCTTGGGGCTGGGCAGGACCCCCCTGTGATGCTCTGTGTTGCAGTGAGGAGCCATGCCTGCGAGCCCGACCAGTTTGGCAAGCCGGGAGGCTGCTCCGATATCTGCCTCCTTGGGAACAGCCACAAGAGCCGGACGTGCCGGTGCCGCTCCGGCTTCAGCCTGGGCAGCGATGGGAAGTCCTGCAAAAGTGAGTCCTTGGTGGCAAGCATTGCTCTGTGGTTCCTTCCCTCCGAGCATCCCGTTCCTTCCTGGCCTAAGCTATGGGGCTGCCTGCTGGGCTCTGCAGGCCCACACTGGGCTGGTGGTGATGGCTTCCCCCATCTCCCCGCAGAGCCCGAGCACGAGCTGTTCCTGGTGTATGGGAAGGGGCGTCCGGGCATCATCCGCGGGATGGACATGGGGGCCAAGGTGCCGGATGAGCACATGATCCCCATCGAGAACCTCATGAACCCCCGCGCCCTGGACTTCCATGCTGAGACGGGCTTCATCTACTTCGCTGACACCACCAGCTACCTCATCGGGCGGCAGAAGATCGACGGCACGGAGCGAGAGACCATCCTGAAGGATGGTGCGTGCCTCAGGGGCCTTCCCCAGCCTCCATTGCCTCCTGTGCATCCTATTGCCTCCTATGTAGGGGCAGCGCTCCTGCCCAGCTACGGTTTGAAGCTGCTGTTTGGGTTTATCTGTATCTGTATACAGAGAGACAGGTACCAAGCACATGCCCCAGCAGAGGTGGGAGAGGGACCCCTGTGTCTGGATGTCCCCCTCCCCATCAGGTCGGATGGGAGGGATAGGGATCCACATAGTCCTTGGGGGTCAGTGCGGTGGCTGCTCCATCCCCATGCTGCCGCAGCTGAGCACATTTGTGTTGCCTTGGAGCAAACCAGCCAAGGATGCTCCCAAATTGGGCTTTATCCAGCCCAATTCCCTATGGCTGCTGTACCTCTGGTGGGAGCTGCCTGCGCTGGAGCTGGAGGGATGGGGTCTGTCGGCCCTGTTGCTTTGAGTTGAGATCTGGTGGTGCCAAATACAAGTTAATCATAGGGGGCTGTTGGTTCCGCTTCTCACCCTGGTGATGGGCGCCCATTCCTGCTCCTCCCCAAAGGCATCCACAACGTGGAAGGGATCGCTGTGGACTGGATGGGGAACAACCTGTACTGGACGGACGATGGCCCCAAGAAGACCATCAGTGTGGCTCGGCTGGAGAAGGCTGCTCAGACCCGGAAGACGCTGATTGAGGGGAAGATGACCCATCCCCGGGCCATCGTGGTGGACCCCCTGAACGGGTGCGGGTGCCTGCGAGGGCCATTGGGCTGGGACCCATCTATGGGCACAGGACCCCTCCACAGGAGGTCCACTCTGACTGGTGATGGGGTGGGCTCTGGGTCTGCATCTATAACAGCTTCGTGTCTGTGGTAGGTGGATGTACTGGACGGACTGGGAGGAGGATCCTAAGGACAGCAAGAGGGGCAAGATCGAGAGAGCCTGGATGGATGGTTCCAACCGCAACGTCTTCATCACCTCCAAGACCGTCCTGTGGCCCAATGGGCTGAGCCTGGACATCCCAGCCAAGATCCTTTACTGGGTGGATGCTTTCTATGACCGCATCGAGATGGTCTATCTCAACGGCACCGAGCGGAAGGCAAGTGGAGGCTCTCAGGGTGATGATGACCCCAATGCATCCACTGCATCCGTGCTCCCCTGCTCATTGCATCCTCCTATCCCCTTCCCATGTCCCTTGCCCTGTCCCCACAACCACGTGGGGTCCCAGCTGAGCCCCTCCATCTCCTGCCCCTACAGATCGTGTACGAGGGACCGGAGCTGAATCACGCCTTCGGGCTGTGCCACTACAGCAACTTCCTCTTCTGGACCGAGTACCGCAGCGGCAGCATCTACCGCCTGGACCAGGCCTCCAAGGTGGTGAGCCTGCTGCGCAACGAGCGCCCGCCCATCTTCGAGATCCGGATGTACGATGCGCAGCAGCAGCAAGGTGCTGGGGCCACGCACAGCCAGGGGATGGAGTGGGTTGGGAAGGGATCTAAAGCTCATCCAGGTCCGGTCCCTGCGGAGCGGGGACACCTCACACTAGAGCAGCTTGCTCCAATCCCCATCCAACCCGGCCTTGGACACTGCCAGGGATGGGGCATTTATCACCCTGTGCCAGCCCCTCACCATCTGCCTGGTGCTGTGGGAGCCTGCCCCATATGAGGCTATGGGGGGCTGGAGGCTGAGGGCAGCCCCCCATCCTTTATGCTTCCTTTCATCCATACCCCTGCCTGTATGTCCATCACCATCCCTCATCCCCTGCCCCTCCAGCCTTTTCTCTCCTTCCTTCCCTTCCCTTCCTGGCTACTTCAGCCTGAGGGGGCCCTGCTGCCTTGTGTGATGATGATGTGCAGCCTATGGAAGGAGTCCTGGGGTCAGGGTCAGGGTTAGGAGCCCTGTTAGGCCAGGAGCTCCCTTCTCAGCCCTGCTTTGCCTCCGCAGTGGGCTCCAACAAGTGCCGTGTCAACAACGGGGGCTGCAGCAGCTTGTGCCTGGCCACGCCGCGGGGCCGGCAATGTGCCTGTGCCGAGGACCAGATCCTGGGGCCGGACACTGTGACCTGCCAGGGTAGGATGCGAGGGGGCATTGATCCGTGGTGGCATCTCCGTGCAGGATGCTGCCATTGAAGGGGAGGGTTGGGCTCTGGGCTTAAAGGAGAGGGGTGAACCTCCTCCATCGGGTGCATGGGTACCAGTGCCTCGGGGCTGGCAGCCTGGGGACACAGGGCTGTCCTCACTGCTGCTGGGTTAACACCATCCCTTCCCTTTGCTTTTCCCTTGCCAGCCAACCCGTCCTACGTGCCCCCTCCGCAGTGCCAGCCCGGGGAGTTTGCCTGCAAGAACAACCGCTGCATCCAGGAGCGCTGGAAGTGCGATGGGGACAACGACTGCTTGGACAACAGCGACGAGGCCCCGGAGCTCTGCTGTGCGTGGCTGCCTCCTGCGTGGGCAGGGGTCGTGGTTTGGGTGCTCCTGGGGCAGTGGGGTTGGGGTTACAATGTGGGGCCGGGCAGCCAGGACCTCTAAACGGGAGCAGGCTCAAGCAGTTGAGGGGGGAAGCGCTGATGAGGGTCCCTGCATCCCTGCCTTTTTCTGCCTTAGCTTTTCTCACCATCAGACGTGGAGGGGAACGGGAGGGGATGAAGGGCAGGTCCTGAGCTTGTCCCCCCCCTGCAGACCAGCACACGTGCCCCTCTGACCGCTTCAAATGCAAGAACAACCGCTGCATCCCCAACCGCTGGCTCTGCGATGGGGACAACGACTGCGGGAACAACGAGGACGAGTCCAACTCCACGTGCTCGGGTGAGGAGCCTGCCTCATCCTTAGGGAGCAGCAGGAGAGCTCCCATTGATGTGCTGGTCCACAGCCTCCGTTGAACGCAGCGTGTTCTCTGCATGGTGCCCGCTTCGCAGCCAGTTTTGCCTCGCAGGGGGGGTTGTTCCCACCTTTCCCCTTGCAAAGCTCCTAAAGCTCTGTCTCTCTTCCCTGGACCAGCTCGGACCTGCTCCCCCAACCAGTTCTCCTGTGCCAGTGGTCGCTGCATCCCCATCTCCTGGACGTGTGACCTGGACGATGACTGCGGGGACCGCTCCGATGAGTCCGCCTCGTGCGGTGAGCATCCTTTGGGGATGTGAGGGCTGGGATGCAGGGGGTCACACACACACACACTGATGGTGCTTTGCCTCCTCCGCAGCCTACCCGACCTGCTTCCCCTTGACTCAGTTCACCTGCAACAACGGGCGCTGCATCAACATCAACTGGCGGTGTGATAACGGTGAGGAAGCATGGCCCCACTGCGGCCGAGGGCACGGCGAGACCAGACGCAGGGGCCATGTGAACAGCAGAGCCCATGCCCTGCAGGGAGGAGGCTTTAACTGAAGCTGGATCCGCATCCCGCATCCATGCTCGTTTCCCTTGGGTACCGCAGGCGCAGCCTGGCAGGGGTCATTGCACCAGATCCCGGTGCTCTTTGTGCAGTGGCCAGAGCTCTGCCCCTGTGTTTGGGATGAGTGCGGAGCAGCCTGTGCTGCTCAGCCAGAGCCTGTAGCCCCAGGGCAGGCAGGAGAGGTCTCACATCTGGCCTCACATCTGCTTCCAAGGGAGGGTTTGCCCCGAGGCTGCTTTCCCTCCCCGCAGGTTTATCCCAGCAGCTCTGCATCCTTTGATGCATCCTTAGGTTTGATTGATGGCTCCAGAGCAAGAGAGAGCCATTCAGAGCTGCTGGTACGGGGGGTCAGCAGGGAGCTGCATGGGCAGCCCCAGCTCCGAGCCACCCCATGGACCCCACGGTGCTGGCATCCATAGGAACCAATGCATGGAGCATCCCACCGGGCACCTGCGTCTGCTCTCGCCTCCCCGGGCCGCTCGGGTGCCTGTGCAGCCCCTCTGTGTGTGTCCCTCCTCCATGTCAGTGTTCACGTCCCGGTGTCAGCGCTGGTTTGGGGCCAGCCCTCTGTGCGTGTGCTGTTGGTGTTTCCTTCGTCATCGTGCCCACTCTCCTGTCTTGGTTGGTTCTGTGTTTCAGAAAAAGATTGTGGGGATGGCTCTGACGAAAAGAACTGTCCAAAGCCTACCGGTTAGTGCATAGATCAACATGCACCAGAACACCCCCAACCTGGCCCCAAGCAAGCCCCAAACCTGCCCCCCTCCATGGGCTGCTGCTCCAGACACTGGTGATGCCCCTGTGCTGGGTACCAGGGAGCAAAGCTGCGGGAGATGGGGATGGTGAAGCTATGACAGCATCACCAGTGCCATCATCCCCGTGCCCATCACAAGCTCCTATGTGCAGAGGAGGGAGAGGCATCGGGAGGCAAAGGCTCTTTCTCAAGCCCATGCAAGGCATCTGCCATGGAGCAGAGCCCCAGTAAGCCAGGCCAGTCCCTTGCCTTGTGCAGGGCAGGCAGAGGGGCCACATTGCCATTGTCCAGCACTATCAGACTAAAGCTCCCTCTGCCCATCAGAGGGTGATGGGGGTTCCTCCAAGCAAGAGAACCCCCCCCAATTGGCCATTCCAGCCCAACTTCCCAATGGATGTGCTCCATACAGGAGAGCACCATCACCCAGCTCCGCTCCCCCGTGGAGCAGAGCCGTCCCCATGCTGCTGGTGCCCCCCAGGTACATGGCTGATCTATGCAGTTTCTGTGTCTCATTTTCTATGTGCTTTGTTGGTGCTGTGGTGGGAGGTGGGGGGCCAGGACCTCTCTGATGGGGGTCCAGCACCGGGGGCTGCCCATCACCCCGCGTCCTGTCTGTTGATGTGGTCCATCCCCATCCCTGCTGTTTCCCCCATTCCCCTGGCTGCCTCCTGGGTACCAACGCTCCCTCCTGGCACCGTCTGAGCCCGTTCCTGCTCCCTTTCCCCTCTGCAGACAATGACTGCGGGGATAACAGCGACGAGGCCGGCTGCAGCCACTCCTGCTCCAGCAACCAGTTCAAGTGCAACAGCGGGCGCTGCATCCCCGTGCACTGGACCTGCGATGGGGACAACGACTGTGGGGACTACAGCGACGAGACTCACGCCAACTGCACCAACCAGGGTGAGTCCCACGGGGCTGGACCAGGGGCAGCATCAGCTCTGCTGCCATCCTGCCTAAGCGCTTCCAGGGAGGGAGTTGTGCAGCATCCTCTGCCCACCCACGTGTCCCACTCCTGCATCTGTGGGTGCCCCCAATCCTTTCAATGCCGGACCCCTCCCTCCAGTTTCCAGCTCTTGGGGGGCAAAAGCAGTGAGCGGGTGTGTGTGTCCCCCATAGCCACGCGCCCACCGGGGGGCTGCCACACTGATGAGTTCCAGTGCCGGCTGGACGGGCTCTGCATCCCCATGCGCTGGCGTTGCGATGGCGACACGGACTGCATGGACTCCAGTGATGAGAAGAACTGCGAGGGGGTCACCCATGCCTGCGACCCCAATGTCAAGTTTGGCTGCAAGGACTCAGGTGAGGGCACATGGGATGGGGGGAATCACTGCCTGTTTAAGCTGGGCTCGGTGGGGACAGGGGCAGTAGTGGAGGGGAACCAGCTCAAAGTGCTTTGTCTTCATCAGGGGTTGCAGTGATGGGACAAGGGGTGATGGGTTTAAACTGAAACAGGGGACATTCAGGTTGGAGATAAAGAAGCTCTTTACTGTAAGGGTGGTGATGCAGTGGTGCAGGTTGCCCAGAGAAGTGGTACCCGCTCCACCCGTAGCAGTGCTCAAGGCCAGGTTGGATGGGGCTTGGAGCATCCTGCTCTAGAGTGCGGTGTCCCTGCCCATGGCAGGGGTTTGGACCTGGATGAGCTTTAAGGTCCTTCCTAACCCAAACCCTTCCGTGGCTGCAAACACCACCCCTGCGTGTGTGCCCCTTGGCAGCCCGCTGCATCAGCAAGGCCTGGGTCTGCGACGGCGACAGCGACTGCGAGGACAACTCGGACGAGGAGAACTGCGAGTCCCTGGTGTGCAAAGCTCCCTCCCACACCTGCGCCAACAGCACCTCCATCTGCCTGCCCCCCGAGAAGCTCTGCGACGGCTCCGACGACTGCGGGGACGGCTCCGACGAGGGCGAGCTCTGCGGTGAGTGGCTGCGGAGCCGGGCGCTGCGGCACCGGGGTTCCCCAGCGGGATGCTGATGAGCGCATCCTCTCCCCATAGACCAGTGCTCCCTCAACAACGGCGGCTGCAGCCACAACTGCACCGTGGCCCCGGGCGAGGGCATCGTCTGCTCCTGCCCCCTGGGGATGGAGCTGGGCTCGGACAACAAGACCTGTCAGATCCAGAGCTACTGTGCCAAGCACCTCAAGTGCAGCCAGAAGTGCGAGCAGGACAAGTACAACGTCAAGTGCTCCTGCTACGAGGGCTGGATGCTGGAGCCTGATGGAGAGAGCTGCCGCAGCCTGGGTGCGTGCAGGGGGGATGCAGGGGATGGGGGTGTCCTCCCCTTGCTCTTGGAGGCAGCAGCATCATGCCCTGGGGGAGAGCAGACCCTTCGCTGTCCCCGCTTGGCCCGAGCATCCCTTTACCATGCAGGGCAGTCAATGGAGCTGGGGCGAGGGGACAGGGTCCGTGCAATGCTTCTGACCCTCCCCTGCTCCCCCAGACCCCTTCAAGCCGTTCATCATCTTCTCGAACCGCCACGAGATCCGCAGGATTGACCTGCACCGCGGTGACTACAGCGTCCTGGTCCCCGGGCTGCGCAACACCATCGCCCTGGACTTCCACCTCAACCAGAGCTCGCTCTACTGGACCGACGTGGTGGAGGACAAGATCTACAGGGGAAAACTGCTCGAGAATGGGGGTGCGCAGCTGGGGGGGCACGGAGGGAGCTGGTGGGGACCAGATGGATGGGGAGGCAGGGATGCAGGTTGGGATCGGGCAATGCCCGTGACTCTTTGGCACCCTGCAGTGGTGCAGCTACGGGAGTCCCCGGCCCCTGTAGCGATGCTGTTGTGCTCTCTGAAGCTGCTCATTATGTAGGAGTTCATTAGGATTCCCAGCACTTCCCTCATGGTAATTGCAGCCCAGCAGCTGCGAGCACAAAGCCAGGCCCCCATCCCCAGCAGCGCTGCAGAGCAATGGGAGGGGATGCCCACACTGGGGTAGCGAGAGCCCAGCCAGGACCACGGATGTGGGGCTGAGCCCTTTGGGGTTCAGGCCCCATTTGGGGATGAAGCAGACCCCTATGGAGCTGTTCAGGAGTGGGGTGTGATGGTGGGGGAAGAGGCACCCACCTGATCCTGCCTGGTGCTGTGCCCCCCAGCTCTGACCAGCTTCGAGGTGGTCATACAGTACGGGCTGGCCACCCCCGAGGGGCTGGCTGTGGACTGGATCGCCGGCAACATCTACTGGGTGGAGAGCAACCTGGACCAGATCGAGGTGGCCAAGCTGGACGGGACCATGCGCACCACGCTGCTGGCTGGGGACATCGAGCATCCCCGCGCCATCGCTCTGGACCCTCGCTATGGGTAAGGCAGGAGCAGCCGTTGGTCCCCAGGGCGAGCATCCTTATGGTGTGGGGCCAGGCTGGGGCGCGCATCCCACTGCAGGCTCAGAAGCAGAGCTCATCCCTGTGCTGACAGTCCCTGCTCGCTGTTCCCTGCAGGATCCTGTTCTGGACAGACTGGGATGCCAGCCTGCCCCGCATTGAGGCTGCCTCCATGAGCGGCGCGGGCCGGCGCACCATCCACAAGGAGACGGGCTCGGGAGGGTGGCCCAATGGGCTCACTGTGGACTACCTGGAGAAGCGCATCCTCTGGATTGATGCCAGGTAGGACCAGGGCAGTGCCCCACAGCTCCCATCCCCTCTGGGATCCAGCCCCTTCCCCATCGCTCCTGTGTTGTGCTGCCATTTGACCGCTGGGCTGGGAGCAGAAGGCTTTGCTCTGTGGGGTCTGTTTGTGTGTGCAGCACGTCCCAGCCTTTGCTCTGGGTTTTGTCCTCTGCGGGGGCTCTCATCACGGGTGTAAATCCTCCTCCTCCGCAGCATTAAACAGAGCAGAGGAGGAGGCTGCTTCAGCCCTTTGGGGTTACAGACCTGTGCTCGGCTCTGCTGTGCACAGGTCAGATGCCATCTACTCGGCCCTATATGATGGGACGGGGCACATCGAGGTGCTGCGGGGACACGAGTACCTGTCGCATCCCTTCGCCGTCACCCTGTACGGAGGGGAGGTCTACTGGACCGACTGGCGCACCAACACGCTGGCCAAGGCCAACAAGTGGACGGGGCACAACGTGACGGTGGTGCAGAGGACCAACACGCAGCCTTTCGACCTGCAGGTCTATCACCCCTCCCGGCAGCCCCTGGGTGAGCCCTGGGCAATGGGATGGGCTGTGGGGAGAGCAAATGGGGTGTTCTGGGGTGATGATGCTGAGCGGTCGCAGCTCCTCAATGGGGCAGGCTGAGGTCTGGGGGGGGTCTGCAGTTCTTTAGGGACCCGTGGGATGGGGACATCGCTGAGTCTTACCCCCTTTGCAGCTCCCAATCCCTGTGAAGCCAATGGGGGCAAAGGGCCGTGTTCCCACCTCTGCCTCATCAACTACAACCGCACGTTGTCCTGTGCCTGTCCCCACCTCATGAAGCTGGACAAGGACAATGTGACCTGCTATGGTAAGTGTCTGTGCAGGCCACCATAGGGTGAGGAGGGGGTGTGGGTGCTTTGGAGCCCCCCTGCAGACCATGTCCCACAACCACTCCCCTTGTCCTCATCCCTAGAGTTCAAGAAGTTCCTGCTGTACGCGCGGCAGATGGAGATCCGCGGCGTGGACATCGACAATCCCTATTACAACTACATCATCTCCTTCACGGTGCCCGACATCGACAACGTCACCGTGGTGGACTACGATGCTCTGGAGCAGCGCATTTACTGGTCTGATGTCCGCACGCAGACCATCAAGAGAGCCTTCATCAACGGCACTGGCGTGGAGACCGTCGTCTCTGCGGGTGGGTGCGGATGAGCACCCTAACCCTAACCCTAACCCTAAACCTAACCCCTAAACCTAACCCCTAACCCTAACCCTAACCCCTAACCCTAACCCTAACCCTAACCCTAACCCTAACCCTAACCCTAACCCTAACCCTAACCCTAACCCTAACCCTAACCCTAACCCCTAACCCTAACCCTAACCCTAACCCTAACCCTAACCCTAACCCTAACCCTAACCCTAACCCTAACCCTAACCCTAACCCTAACCCTAACCCTAACCCTAACCCTAACCCTAACCCTAACCCCCCTAACCCTAACCCTAACCCCCTAACCCTAACCATAACCCCTAACCCTAACCCTAACCCCTAACACTAACCCTAACCCTAACCCTAACCCCTAACCCTAACCCTAACCCTAACCCTAACCCTAACCCCTAACCCTAACCCTAACCCTAACCCTAACCCTAACCCTAACCCTAACCCCTAACCCTAACCCTAACCCTAACCCTAACCCTAACCCTAACCCTAACCCTAACCCTAACCCTAACCCTAACCCTAAACCCTAACCCTAACCCTAACCCTAACCCTAACCCCTAACCCTAACCCCATCAGAGCAGGGCAGAGGCTTTGGCTCTATGAGATCGGTGTTTCCTCTTCATCTAAGCAGCATCCCAACCCCATCCTAACCCTTGCTCCATTCCCTTTCAGACCTGCCCAATGCCCATGGCCTCTCCGTGGACTGGGTTTCCAGAAACCTCTTCTGGACCAGCTACGATGCCAACAAGAAGCAGATCAACGTGGCTCGGCTGGATGGCTCCTTCAAGAATGCAGTGATCCAGGGGCTGGACAAGCCTCATTGCCTGGTGGTTCACCCCCTCCAGGGGTGAGTGGTGCTGCTGATGGGGGGGGGGAGTGAAGCCAGGGCTGTGGGAGCAGGAGGAGGTGCATGTGCAGGCACACGTGTGGAGGTGCAGGGAGCAGGATGCTCTCCCGCTGTGTCAGAGCGTGTAGGAGGTGTGTGAGAGGAGCCGGGGGCTGTGCGGGGTTGGCAGCAGCAGAAGCTGTGTTCCTGTGCACGCCAGCCTGGCTGCACCCATCCTACACCAATGGGGATGCTGCAGTGAGGGGGAGAGGGATGGAGAGCTGGGGGGGGGCAGCAGAGCTGCACTGTGCTCAATGTCCCCTCACTGGAACAGGAAGATTTACTGGACAGACGGGGACAACATCAGCGTGGCCAACATGGACGGCAGCAACCGCACGCTGCTCTTCACCAACCAGAAAGGGCCTGTTGGTACGGACCCCCAGTACCCCCCCCCGTACCCTCCCTAGCCCTAAAAGCCTTGAGCCCCATAGGGGTTGGCAGCTGGTTTGTGCTGCGCCACCCTGACCCCGTGTGCCTGTTCTCTGCATCACCCCATCTGCTCTCCCACCATCCCGCCTCCCACATGGTGATGGATGGTCCCCGTGTGCTGGACATCGATGGTGCTTTGCTTCCTAGGACTGGCCATTGACTACCCAGAGAGCAAGCTGTACTGGATCAGCTCTGGCAACGGCACCATCAACAGATGCAACCTGGATGGCAGCAACCTGGAGGTGATCGAGTCCATCAAGAGCCAGCTGAGCAAGGCGACTGCCCTGGCCATCATGGGTGAGCACTGGCAGGGTGATGGGTGCCATCATGAAGCCCTTTACCTGGCCCTGCCCAAGCACAGGTTGCTCGTGGCCACCTCATCAGCAGCCCAGGGGATGCTTCTCACACAGTATCCCAGTATCCCAGTATGTTAGAGATTGGAAGGGACCTCAAGAGCTCATCCACTCCAATCCCCCTATGGAGCAGGAACACCCAGATAAGGTTACACAGAAACGGGTTTTGAATGTCTCCAGAGAAGGAGACCCCACAGCCTCCCTGGGCAGCCTGGTCCAGTGTTCTGGCACCTCACTGAGAAGGAGTTGAAGTGGAACCTCTTGTGTTCCAGTTTGTCCCCATTGCCCCTTGTCCTATCATTGTTTGCCACTGAGAAGAGCCTGGCTCCAGCCTCGGGACACTCCCCCTTTATATATTTATATGCACTAATAAGGTCACCCCTCAGTCTCCTCTCTCCAAACTATAGAGACCCAGCTCCCTCAGTCTCTCCTCATAAGGGAGATGCTCCACTCCCTTCAGCATCTCAGTTGCCCTGCGCTGGACTCTCTCCAGCAGGTCCCTGTCCTTCTTAAACTGGGCCCAATATTCCATATGGGGTCTCACCAGGGCTGAGTAGAGGGGAAGGAGGACCTCTCTCGACCTACTAACCACCCCCCTTCTAATACACCCCAGGATGCCATTGGCCTTCTTGGCCACAAGGGCACAGTGTCGGCTCATGGTCACCCTGTAGTCCATAGGACCCCCAGGTCCCTCTCCCCTACCCTGCTCTCTAAGAGGTCGTTCCCCAGTCTATACTGGAACCTGGGGTTGTTCCTGCCCAGTCAAAGGCTGAGCTCAGGCCCCTTTCCCAGGCTGTAAACCCATGTGGATCCACTGCTCTTTGCTCCTGGGGTGGGAGGGGATGGGGGAAAGCTGCTGCATGTTCCTGTCTTCTCCTCCCAGGTGACAAGCTCTGGTGGGCTGACCAGGCCTCCGAGAGGATGGGTACCTGCAACAAGAAGGACGGGACGGAGGTGAGGGTGCTGCGCAACAGCACCACGCTGGTGATGCACATGAAGGTGTACGACGAGAGCATCCAGCAAGGTGAGCACCGGGGGGCCAGAGCTGGACCACGGTGACCTGGTGGTTGTGTGAGCCCATCCTCAACCCCTTCTCTCCCCATGGCAGCTGGAACCAACCCCTGCAGCCAGAACAATGGGGACTGCTCCCAGCTCTGCCTCCCCACTTCCGAGACCTCCCGGTCCTGCATGTGCACTGCGGGCTACAGCCTCAAGAGCGGGCAGCAGTCCTGTGAAGGTGAGCACAGACCCCCCCATGCATGCTGCATACTGCAGCTCTGCTGTGCCGCATGCTGCTGTGCAGCCATGGAGTCACAGAGCCATAGGATGGTTTGGGTTGGAAGGGATCATCCAGCTCCAACCGAGAGGACCACCCTAGACCAAGGCTGTGTCCAACCTGGCCTTGAGCACTGCCAGGGATGGAGCATTCCCTGTTCAACCCATTCCAGTGTCCCAGCACCCTCACAGTGAAGAGCTTCCTTATATCCAACCTAAACTTCCCTGTTTGGGTCTCTGGGGATGGGGCTGGGAGGCGTTTGCTCTGCAGATCCCCATTCCCTGCCAGCTTTGCCATCATCTCCCTTGGGAGGGAAGAGCCTGCTCACTGCCAGGGCCTCTCAAAGGCTGTTTGTGTGCACAATGTTCTTGGTGTTTTGGAGGGTGCTGGCAGAGCTGCTGCACCATCTGGGGCAGGGCAGGGACTGAATAACAAGCACTGCCCTGACCCAGATGCGGCGCAGAGCCTTTGCCAGCAGCGCTCTGCATAGGGGCTTGGCTCGTGCCTCCCGTGTGTGCTTGGGGGTCAGAACCCCTTGAACAGGGGGGGCCTTGCAGCATCCAGGGGGTCCAGGACAGGGCTTGCTGTGACCCAGCCCCATTGCAGAGCTGGGCAGGGAAGGGCTTTGAGGCTGTTCATTGTGTTCCTGCCCCAGCCATCCGCAGCCTCATCCCAGACCCTCTTCCCTGCCCTCTTTCCATAGGGTTTGCCCGGCGTGGCAGTCAAAGCCACCCTTTTCCTCCTTATGCTCATCCTCATCAGTCCCCATCGTGCAGGGGCATCCCTCCCTCCTTGAGAAACCACAGTGCTGCCCATATGAGCATCACCCCCTGCCATCTGTGTTACAGGTGTTGGCTCCTTCCTCCTCTATTCGGTCCATGAGGGGATACGAGGCATTCCCCTGGACCCCAATGACAAGTCAGATGCTCTCGTGCCTGTGTCAGGAACCTCCTTGGCCGTGGGGATCGACTTCCATGCAGGTGATGCAGGGGCTGGGAGCGGGACAATGGGGCTGGAGAGGCTGGGGAGTATGAGGGGACCATCCCCAGATCTTCCTCTGCCCTACAGCATCCCCTCAGCAGCTTCGGGTGAGGGAGGGATTCAGGTCCTCACACTGGGGCCTTGGGGTCTGTGCTGCATTTGGGGTGACCCAGAGGTGGTCACTGACACCCAGTCTCCTGCCTGGCAGAGAACGACACCATTTACTGGGTGGACATGGGTCTGAGCACCATTAGCAGGGCCAAGCGGGACCAGACGTGGAGGGAGGACGTGGTCACCAATGGCATTGGCCGCGTGGAGGGCATCGCTGTGGACTGGATCGCCGGTGAGCTGGGGCTCTGGAGCGGGGAGGGATGGATGGGAACAGGGCTCAGGGTGGCGTTCACCATCCCCTCTCTGCAGGAAACATCTACTGGACCGACCAGGGCTTTGATGTGATCGAGGTGGCCAGGCTGAACGGGTCCTTCCGCTACGTGGTCATCTCACAGGGGCTGGACAAGCCGCGGGCCATCACTGTCCATCCAGAGAAGGGGTGAGATGCTGCAGCTCCAGCTTTGGCCACCCCCAGGGAGAGGGGAGTTGTTTGGTACCCAGGGAAGGATGGAGGATGTGGGAGGTCTGTGCCTGCTTTCTGGGCTGCATCCAGCTGAGTGCAGCGCTCCTTTCCCTGCAAGCACGTGGGATGCTGGCGGAGCAGCAGGGATGTGGTGTGGAGGGATGAGGGGGAGAAGCGTCTGTCCCAAAGGCCCGAGGATGCTGTTTCTGGCCAGCCCCTTGGTCACATCCGTGCTGTCCCCTGCAGGTACCTGTTCTGGACAGAGTGGGGGCAGTACCCCCGCATTGAACGCTCCCGCCTGGATGGCACCGAGAGGATGGTGCTGGTTAACGTCAGCATCAGTTGGCCCAATGGGATATCCGTCGACTACGAGGTACTGTGTGCCCAGAGGTCCCTAAAGCCGTGCTGGTGGGACAGGGCTTTGCCAGGGCCATGGGGGCTCCTCTCCAGTTTGGGGAGGGTTGTTCCAAAGGAACTCTGTGGTGGGAGATGCAGGGGGTTCCTTTGTGCCACCCCAGTGCACTGCTCCATTGCTGATTCAGCTGCTTTCTCATCACCCCAGGATGGAAAGCTTTACTGGTGCGACGCCCGGACGGACAAGATAGAGCGGATTGACCTGGAGACGGGTGAAAACCGAGAGGTTGTTCTGTCCAGCAACAACATGGACATGTTCTCCGTGTCGGTCTTTGAGGAGTACATTTACTGGAGCGATAGGTACGGGGCCCAAGGGATGCGGTGGTGTTGGGGGTGCCTCGGAAGGTGGGTGCTATGGGTTCCACCATGGGGTGCTGCTGTGCTTGGCCCCATGTCGGTCTCTCAGTGGCTCCATCCTTTCCTTAGGACTCATGCGAATGGCTCCATCAAAAGAGGCAACAAGGACAACGCCACCGAGTCGGTGTCCCTGCGGACGGGGATAGGCGTGCAGCTCAAGGACATCAAAGTCTTCAACCGGGCCAGGCAGAAGGGTGCGTGCGGGAGCAGGGGCTCAGCTTCCTCTGGGATTGGGGGAGCAGGGAAGAGCCCCCAACCATCCCCCTTTTCCTCACCAGGCACCAACATCTGTGCTCAGAACAATGGGGGCTGCCAGCAGCTCTGCCTCTTCCGTGGCAACGGGCAGAGGACGTGTGCCTGTGCCCATGGCATGCTGTCCGAGGACGGGGTGAGCTGCCGGGACTACGATGGATACCTGCTGTACTCGGAGCGCACCATCCTCAAGAGCATCCACCTCTCAGACGAGAACAACCTCAACGCGCCCATCAAGCCCTTCGAGGATGCCGAGCACATGAAGAACGTCATCGCCTTGGCCTTTGACTACCGCTACGGCTCCAAGGGCAGCAACCGCATCTTCTACAGCGACATCCACTTCGGCAACATCCAGCAGATCAACGACGACGGCACCGGGCGCAAGACCATTGTGGAGAGTGAGTGTCGCAGGGCGCTTTGTGCTCTCCCCATCCTGAACTCCCCCTTTCCTCACCCCAAACCCCTGTGTTTCGGTGCTTGGGAGGCGGTTGGAGCGGTGATGTGAAGGGTGGAGGATGCAGGCATCAGGAGCAGCCTTGCAGAGCCTGTTCTGGCACGCGGAGCCTATCACGAGCTGAGGCGTGCACGTGGGCAGGCGCTGCTCTAGGAACAAGGCACTGCAGCAACCCTAGGAGTTTCTCCATGGTTGTGTTTGGCTTCCAAGGCAGAGCCATTGAGCCTGAGCCAAACTTGCCCCATCCTCACCTCCAGCCTTGGGCTGCACTCAGGTGGTTGCATGGGCTCCTGCAGCAGTTGGAGAGCCCGCATCTGCTGCTGTGCCGCTGGGGAGCATCTCCAGCAAGGGTTGCAGATGTGCTCGCTGATGAGGGTGTTTGCGTTTGGCACTTGGGGTGGCTGCTGTCCCCGAGATCAGGAGGGCAGCTCTCACAGATGGTGCATCAAGCCTTCTGCTGGTTGTTAGTGGGGAAGGATGGGTGAGCAGATCAAGCTGGCCTGGGAGCCGGAGAGGAGGATCCCTGCTTGGCCACAAGGCTTTGTCTTGTCACGTTGTGCCTCTGGCTCTCAGCTCTCCCTTGGCAGAGGGAGAACCTTCCCCTTCCCAGTGCAGATGCTGTGGGGACAGGAGGACCAGGACAGGCCAGTGCAGGGCTGATGGTCAGAGCACGAGTTCAAGCCCTTCCTTTAAGGAAGTGTCATTGGTAAAGCCCAGGAGGCTCCTCAATGAGATGGGGGGGGGTCCCAGTCAGTCCCAGTCCCTTAGCCCAGTCAGGTGGTGTGAAAGCAGCCAGAGCCTCTGAGGGGGCTGCAATCAGAAGCAATAACTTCAGGCTGCTGAAGATGCACCGGGTGTCACAGCCATCAGTGGCTGATGTGCCCCTGGCCTGTACCCCCCTTGCAGACGTGGGCTCGGTGGAGGGGCTGGCGTACCACCGCGGCTGGGACACCCTGTACTGGACGAGCTACACCACATCCACCATCACCCGGCACACCGTGGACCAGAGCCGCTTGGGCGCCTTCGAGAGGGAGACGGTGATCACCATGTCAGGGGACGATCACCCCCGTGCCTTCGTGCTGGATGAGTGTCAGAAGTGAGTGTCTGTGCGTGGTCCATAGGGCTAGCACCTAGGATACCCCTCCAGTGGGGTGGAAGCAGCAGCTCCCAGCACAGAGAGTGTTGCACCCATGGAGGAAAGGTCCTCACACATCATTCAGCATCCCAGAGTCCCATCCCCTTCCCTGCCTGGCTGGTTCCATGGGGTACCACACTTCCCAGCTGGCTGCAATGGCCTCATTTGTCCCTTTCCCACCCCACAACATCCCATCCACCCTATAGTCCCTGGAAGCCGCCCAGTAGAGGGGTGTGCTGAGCCAACGGGGACATGACAGAGTTGGGGTTGTAAAGCCATTGCGTGTCTCTCCCCTTCCAGCCTGATGTTCTGGACCAACTGGAATGAGCAGCACCCCAGCATCATGCGTGCCACCCTCTCTGGTGCCAACGTCCTCATCATCATTGACCAGGACATACGGACGCCCAATGGGCTGGCCATTGACCACAAGGCTGAGAAGATCTACTTCTCTGATGCCACTCTGGACAAAATCGAGCGCTGCGAATACGACGGCTCCCACCGCCACGTGAGTGCAGGGATGGGGCTGGTGCGATGCCCACGGGCACAGGGGGCACACAGGGGGAGGCTGCCTTCGGTTTGGTGTCCCTTGTGCTCACGGTGTGGCCATGTCCCACAGGTGATCCTGAAATCAGAGCCCGTGCACCCCTTTGGCCTGGCTGTCTATGGGGATTACATCTTCTGGACGGACTGGGTGCGCAGGGCAGTGCAGCGAGCCAACAAGTACGTGGGCACGGACATGAAGC
Organism: Neopsephotus bourkii; assembly: GCF_033783945.1. Classification (NCBI taxonomy): domain Eukaryota; kingdom Metazoa; phylum Chordata; class Aves; order Psittaciformes; family Psittacidae; genus Neopsephotus; species Neopsephotus bourkii. Next base: position 139,368 of record NW_026901922.1, read on the forward strand.
TCCTGCGGGTTGACATCCCCCAGCAGCCCATGGGCATCATTGCCGTGGCCAACGACACGGACAGCTGTAAGGATGCGGAGATCCCTGCCCCATCCCAGGCAGGGTCCCACCATCCTGCCATTGCCCCTTCAGCACCCTCAATGCCAAGGCATTTCCATCTCCAAACCCTGTGCAGGCTGGGGGGTTCCCTGTTTGTGCTCTCCTCCTCACTAGACCGGGTGCATCCCCATAGACCCCCCTGAATTGCCTGGGGAGGAGAAGGGGAAGGGGCCACTGGTTCTGTCCCTGGTGTGAGCGCTCCCCCTCTGTCCTAGGTGAGCTGTCCCCGTGCAGGGTGAACAACGGCGGCTGCCAGGACCTCTGCCTGCTCACCCCCAAGGGCCACGTCAACTGCTCCTGCCGTGGGGAGCGCGTCCTGCAGGAGGACTTCACCTGCAAAGGTGATGGGGTTTGGAAGCGGGAGCTGGTGGGGATGGGAAGGGCAGGAGACGCCGGTCCCTGATGCTCCTCCGTGTCCTTTCCAGCCCTGAATTCCACCTGCAACGTGCACGAGTTCGAGTGTGGCAACGGCGACTGCATTGACTTCAGCCGGACCTGCGATGGCGTCGTCCACTGCAAGGACAAGTCAGATGAGAAGCAGTCCTACTGCAGTAAGGTTCCTCCTCTTGCTGCTTTGATCACACACACACATGCACCCCCAGCTCTTGCAGGCACCCGGCTCTGGCTGGCAAAGGGAGGCTGGGATCCTGGGTGTCTTCTTGTGTCCCTTTTGCCCTCCCAGAGATGGGGCCATCCAGGTTTTAAGTGCTCCAGATTGGCTGGGCAGGATGGAGAGTGGAGCACCTTGAGCTGACCCAGTGGGGCTGCAGCATCCCTTGTGTAACCCTGACCTGGAGAGGTCTCAGCTGGGTAAAGGCGATGATGCTTCACCCTGTGAAGTGATGCTGCCGGCACAGGGTTAAGCAGGGGATGCTGCCAGCACAGGGTTAACCAGGGGATGCTGCCAGCACAGGGTTAAGCAGGGGATGCTGCCAGCACAGGGTTAACCAGGGGATGCTGCCAGCACAGGGTTAAGCAGGGGATGCTGCCAGCACAGGGTTAAGCAGGGGATGCTGCCAGCACAGGGTTAACCAGGGGATGCTGCCAGCACAGGGTTAAGCAGGGGATGCTGCCGGCACAGGGTTAAGCAGGGGATGCTGCCAGCACAGGGTTAAGCAGGGGATGCTGCCGGCACAGGGAGCCCGTCTGCTGATCCTGCCTGCTTCTTCTTCCCGCTGAAGGGTCCCTGAGGAGCTGAGGCACCCTCACCCTCACCTCCTCCTCCTTGTCCCCCCTCGCAGGCAGCCGCAAGTGCAAGAAGGGTTACCTGCACTGCATGAACGGGCGCTGCATCGCCAGCCGCTACTGGTGCAACGGCGTGGATGACTGCGGGGACAACTCGGACGAAGTGCCCTGTAACAGTAAGGATGCTGCCTGGCTCCCGGCCAGCCCTTGCCAGGGCTCTGTCAGCTGCCTGGGACAGGGACAGCAGCTTCGGGAAAGGGTTACCTTGAGCTTGACAGGATCAGAGCAGAGCCAGGGCCTCGTGGAGAGTCCAGGGTTTAAATCCTGCTCCTGCTGCTTGCACTTTGTCAGCTCAGTCCCTGACAGCTCGGGAGGGAGAGCTCCTGAGCGTTGCCATGCAGCACCCAGAGCACAGCACCTGGGAGGAGCACAAAGCAATGGCAGCATCGCTGCTCCTCACGGCTCCCGTGCTCCCCGAGCATCCCTGTAGGGCTGCTTGGTTCAGAACCAACAGGGAAGAGCAGGAGATCCCCTGAGCTCATCCAGCCCCAGGCAGAGTGCGCTGAGCTGGGGAGAGCGCAGGTCCCAGCCAGAAGGACACCAGAGATGGGGGTACAGGGTCAGGTGCCCCTGGGCATTGGGTATATGGGGGATGCTGGGTCCCCCCCAGCCTCATCCCCTGTGGGGCTTCCCCCTTACAGAAACCAGCTGCGCTGCCACCGAGTTCCGCTGCCGGGATGGGACCTGCATCGGGAACTCGAGCCGCTGCAATCAGTTCATTGACTGCGAGGATGCTTCGGATGAAATGAACTGCAGTGAGTGCCCAGCTCTGCCCTGATGGAGCTGCTCCTGCCCTCTGGGTCCCTGCACTGGGTTTCAGTCCTTGGGACGAGGGAGACGGGCCCTGCCTCCTGTCCCATCAGCACATCACTGCATCCCTCCATGCCGTGCTATTCCCTCACCACCCCATAGCCCATCAGAAGTGCTTAACGTGGTCCCAGCAGCTCACAGGGCCGGTGCTCAGTGCTGCTCTTGGGAGGGAAGGGCTGTTGGATGCAGGTGAGGGCTGATGCTGCGTGGTGGGACCGAAGGGCACCCATCACACGGGGCTCCTGGTGTGGTTCCTTGCAGCCGCCACTGACTGCAGCAGCTATTTCAAGCTGGGGGTGAAGGGCACCACGTTCCAGAAGTGTGAGCACACGTCCCTGTGCTATGCCCCGAGCTGGGTGTGCGATGGGGCAAATGATTGCGGAGACTACTCAGACGAGCGCAACTGCCCAGGTGAGGGGAGAAGGGGGCTCGGGCCTGGGAGAACCGGGGCATCCCGATGGGTGATGTCCCATTGGGGTCCGCTTTGTTGGCACATTGGGAGCATGGTCCTTGTGGAGGGTGCTGATGGCTGCAGGATCACAGAGGGCTTTTGGGGAGGAAGCCTTTGGAGTGGGGTGGTTCTGGGTTGGGAGAGGCAGGATGTGTCCACAGCACCCTTCTGGATGCTTCCCTTCACAAAGCAGGCGGGAGGAAACCCAAGTGTCCAGCCAATTACTTCGCCTGCCCAAGCGGGAGATGCATCCCCATGACCTGGACCTGTGACAAAGAGGATGACTGCGAGAATGGAGAAGATGAGACCCACTGCAGTGAGCGGCAGGGTGGGGAGAGCAAGGGACATTGGGGTGATGGCATGGGGTGGCGAGCGCAGGCATGCGGGAGGGGGGGCAGGACCCTCTCTGACATCCCTTTGCCAAGGGCCAGGCTCCAGGTTCTTCCCCCTCTGTGGTCTTATTCCACAAGCTTGGGTTTCTGTCTGTGACCAATGCATTGCTCAGTGCACACACTGGTGCTCAGGGGCATTTTGAAGGTGGCCAGCTCTGGCTCCCTTAGTTTATAGCTTTAATTCCAACCCCTCTGAACAAAGCCCCCATTGCTCAGGAGCTGGGGAACATCTCCAGCTGTAGAGCAGGGAATCCCCCACTGCTTCTGCAGCTCCAGTGCCCATCACCGTTGCGTCCTTCCCCCTGCATTGCCGTAGCTCTGACCCTTCCTCTCCTCTCCCAGACAAGTTCTGCTACCCCGTGCAGTTTGAGTGCAACAACCACCGCTGCATCTCCAAGCTCTGGGTGTGTGATGGGGCAGACGACTGCGGGGACGGCTCCGATGAAGACAGCCGCTGCCGTGAGTCTGCTCTGACCCCCCCCAGCCCCTGCCTCCATCCCTGTGCCCATCCCTTCTCCCACCCTTGCTTTCCTGTGCCCTGCTCCTCACTGCCCTCCTGGGTTCTGTACCCCCCCTCAGCATCGGGGGGTAACCGGCTTCCTTCCTGCTTCTCCCTGCCCCAGGGCTGACCACGTGCAGCGCGGGTTCCTTCCAGTGCCCGGGTACCTACGTGTGCGTGCCGGAGCGCTGGCTCTGCGATGGAGACAAGGACTGTGCAGATGGAGCCGATGAGACCCTGGCTGCTGGATGCTGTGAGTCCCCCATGGGCTGGTGCTTGGCAGGGCCGCAGAGTGGAGTGCAGGCAGAGCACTCCATCGGGAGCAGATGGGATGCCTCATCCTGCAGCACCATGGTTACAGCAGAGCTGGGCATGGGGATGTCTGCACTAAAGGCACCCGGGTGCTGTTCCCAGCCACGGGACAAGGGCTGGGGGGGCAGGCAGGAGAGCATCTGACACTGATGCCTCATTGCAGTGTACAACAACACGTGTGATGAGCGGGAGTTCATGTGTGGAAACCGCCAGTGCATTCCCAAGCACTTCGTGTGCGACCATGACGATGACTGCGGGGATGGCTCGGATGAGTCCCCAGAGTGTGGTGGGTGCCTATGGGACCGGGGGGGACAGCGAGGGCTGTGTCTCCTGTAGCACTGGGGCTCCTGAGATAAGGAAGAAGCTCTTCCCTGTGAGGGTGGTGAGGCACTGGCACAGGGTGCCCAAAGAAGTGATGGGTGCTCCATCCCTGGCAGCGTTCAAGGCCAGGTTGGACGGAGCCTTGAATGCATGCTTAGTGCAAGGTGTTAGAACTGAATGATTGTGTACAGTTCTGGTGTCCTCAACATAAAAAGGACATGGATCTGTTGGAACAAGTCCAGAGGAGGCCACGAGGATGCTCAGGGACTGGAGCAGCTCCCATATGGAGATAGGCTGAGAAAGTTGGGGCTGTTCAGCCTGGAGAAGAGAAGCTGCGTGGAGACCTCATAGCATCCTTCCAGTATCTGAAGGGGGCTATAGGGATGCTGGGGATGGACTCTTCATTAGGGACTGCAGTGATAGGACAAGGGGTAATGGGTTAAAACTGAAACAGGGGGAGTTTAGATTGGATCTAAGGAGGAAATTCTTTCCTGTGAGGGCGCTGAGGCACTGGAATGGGTGCCCAGGGAGGTTGTGAATGCTCCATCCCTGGCAGTGTTCAAGGCCAGGTTGGACGAGGCCTTGGATGAGATGGTTTAGAGCGAGGTGTCCCTGCCCATGGCAGGGGGGTTGGAACTGGATCATCTTAAGGTCCTTCCCAACCCAAACCATTCTATGGGACCCTGGGAAAGTCTTCATTACCCTGAAAGGGTTTGGGGCGAGAGCGGGGTGAGGAGAGGGGTTGGCTGCTCCCCGCATCGCCTGAGCTGCTGCTCTCCCACAGAGTACCCCACGTGCGGTCCCCATGAGTTCCGCTGCGCCAACGGCCGCTGCCTCAGCAACCGGCAGTGGGAATGCGACGGCGAGTTCGACTGCCACGACCACTCGGATGAGGCGCCCAAGAACCCGCGTTGCAGCAGCCCGGGTACCCCTGGGGGCCACGGTTGGGGAGCGGGGCCGCCCGGTTCCCCCTGTGCTGACCACTGCCACCTCCCCACTGCAGAGAACAAGTGCAACGACTCCTTCTTCCTCTGCAAGAACGGGAAGTGCATCCCGGAGGCTCTGCTGTGCGACAACAACAACGACTGCGCCGACGGCTCCGATGAGCTCAACTGCTTCATCAATGAGTGTCTGAACAAGAAGCTGAGCGGCTGCTCCCAGGAGTGCGAGGACCTCAAGATCGGGTACAAGGTAAAGGGCCTGCAGGCCGGGAGCATCGGTCGAAGGGATGCTCTCCTGCGCCCTTCCTCCTCCATAGCATCCTGCATCAGATGGGCATGGGATGCTCGCATGGGCTGGCGTCTGCAAGCTCTCTGTGCCCGAGCCCGCTTGTCCCATGGTGATGCCTGTCACGTCCCTGGATGTGTCTAACAGCTCCGGGTTGCCTCCTGCAGTGCAGATGCCGGCCCGGGTTTCGGCTGAAGGACGATGGGAAGACGTGCATTGACATCGACGAGTGCTCCACCACCTACCCCTGCAGCCAGAAGTGCATCAACACCCTGGGGAGCTACAAGTGCCTGTGCATAGAGGGCTACAAGCTCAAACCTGACAACCCCACCAGCTGTAAAGCTGTTACAGGTGAGAGCGGAGGAGGCAGGGACACTTCTGGTGATGCTGTTGGTGTGGAGTCCATCACAGTGCTCCACAAGGCAAAGCTGCTGGCCCTGGGCTTATGGAAGGGAGCTGGGAAGCAGTGGGGCAGAGCGGGCTGTGGGACCCACATCCCTGACACATCTCCTGCCTTTCCCTGTGCAGACGAGGAGCCCTTCCTCATCTTTGCCAACCGGTACTACCTGAGGAAGCTCAACCTGGATGGCTCCAACTACACGCTGCTCAAGCAGGTTCGGAAGGAGCTGGGGGCTGGAGAGGGGCCCTGTCGCATGTAGGTGCTGCAGGAAAGGCTCTTGCAATGCTTCTCCTTTCCTCCCAGGGGCTGAACAATGCGGTGGCGCTGGATTTCGACTACCGGGAGCAGATGATCTACTGGACTGATGTCACCACGCAGGGCAGCATGATCCGGCGCATGCACATCAACGGCAGCAACGTGCAGGTGGGGATTGAGGCAGCCCCAGCCTGGGCCATTGGTCCTCACCCATCTCCTGCCCCAGGGACACCACCGGTGACTGCGTGGGGTCATCACTGAGCTCAGGGCATCACCCGGGATGTTCTGCATCCCCATCCCAAGCAGAGATGGGCTCCATGCTGCCACAGAGGGAAGGGAGGAGTGAGGAAAGGAATTGGGGAGGACCATTGGGAGGACCAGGAAACGAGATGCTGGGGGTTGGAACTGGTCCTTTCCAGCCCAAACTATTCCATGGTGTCATCCCTGAGGAACCAGGGTGGGATCTGTCCCAGCCCCAGCATCTCTGTTTTCTCCCAACAGGTCCTTCACCGCACTGGCCTCAGCAACCCCGATGGGCTGGCTGTGGACTGGGTGGGAGGCAACCTGTACTGGTGCGACAAAGGTCGGGACACCATCGAGGTGTCGAAGCTCAACGGTGCCTATCGCACTGTCCTGGTGAACTCGGGTCTGCGTGAGCCCCGGGCACTGGTGGTGGATGTCCAGAATGGGTGAGAGCCTGGGGGACCTGCACCTACTCCTCTGTGCCCTTCTTCCATAGTCCAGGAGGCTGGGAGATGGGATGAGGTCTTCCCTCCTCACCTCTAGGACTCTTGGTTGCTTCTCCCTACCCATCACCTTGGTTCAGCCATTGGGCACTCACTGCAGTGGCTTGGGCTGGACTCAGTCTCCCCCTGCTCTTCTCTTCCATCCCCAGTTACCTGTACTGGACAGACTGGGGGGACCACTCCCTCATCGGGAAGATCGGCATGGATGGCACCAACCGCAGCGTCATCGTTGACACCAAGATAACTTGGCCCAATGGCCTCACCCTGGACTACATCAACAGCCGCATCTATTGGGCTGATGCACGGGAGGACTACATCGAGTTTGCCAGCCTGGATGGCTCCAACCGGCACACGGGTGAGAGCACTGGGGTCCCACTGAGGGCTGGGTATGGTCCCCACCTCCTCTGAGCAGGAGGTTTGCTCCTTGGAAGGGGTGGTGTGAGGCTGAGCCGCCCATTCCCCTTGTTGCAGTGCTGAGCCAGGACATCCCGCACATCTTTGCCCTCACCCTCTTTGAGGATTTCATTTACTGGACCGACTGGGAGACCAAGTCCATCAACCGGGCCCACAAGACCACGGGAGCCAACAAGACCCTGCTGATCAGCACCCTGCATCGCCCCATGGACATCCACATCTACCACCCCTACCGCCAGCCTGACGGTGAGCTGAGATGCACCGACACCAGTGGGGGAGAAGGGTCTCGAAGCTGGGGGTGCCCTGCCTTGGGCTGACTCCTGGTTGTGTCCCTGCTTCCCCCCACCAGTTCCCAACCATCCCTGCAAGACCAACAACGCTGGGTGCAGCAACCTCTGCCTCCTCTCGCCGGGCGGGGGGCACAAATGTGCTTGTCCCACCAACTTCTATCTGGGCAGCGATGGCAAAACCTGCGTCTCCAACTGCACGGCCAGCCAGGTAAGAGCCCTGCCTGCCCTGGCCTCTTGTGCTGTGCTTCCAGCAGGTCCCAGCTCCTCTGCTGGTGCTGGTGCTGGTGCTGGTGCTGTGCATCTGGTGTGTGCAGGCGCAGGCAACACCTCCCTCCTGTGGCACTTGCCAGCACACCCACAGTGCAGTCGTTTGGGGAGCCAGGGGGTATCTGTGGGGGTTTTTCCCGCAGCATCCTTAAGGGGGGGTGCCTGGGAAAGGGGATAAAGCCTTTGGGGTCCTCCCTCCCTGCGCCCTCACCAGTGTGGGCCTCTCCATCGCAGTTTGTCTGCAAGAATGACAAGTGCATCCCTTTCTGGTGGAAATGCGACACAGAGGACGACTGCGGGGACCGCTCGGATGAGCCGGAGGACTGCCGTGAGTGACCGCAGCATCCCAGCACCTCGGCCGTGCTCTCCCAGTGCTGCAGCATCGTGTGCTGGGCAGAGCTGCTGGTCCATCCCCCCCCCCAGCCCCACTGCTTAGCTGGCCTCAGGGCAGTGCTGCTGCTCCCTGCCAGCCCCAGCACAGGGGAGAGTCACCCTGTTAATGGGGCTTAGGGGACGGGGTGGGGATAACAAGAGCCAACTGCTGCTCTCAGTTCACTGCACCACAGTTGGGTGCTGAGGAGCCCAGAGGGGGATGTGGGAGGTTAAGGTTTACCAGAGCACACATCTCACCCCATCTTACTCACCCCACAGCTGAGTTCAAGTGCAGGCCAGGGCAGTTCCAGTGCTCCACTGGGATCTGCACCAACCCGGCCTTCATCTGTGATGGGGACAACGACTGCCAGGACAACTCGGATGAAGCCAACTGTGGTAGGCTCCCCATCCCCTCCTCACTCAGCCCAGCGGCCCGGGAGAGCAGAGGTGCAGCGGGTCAGGTCCTGAGCGTGCTGCCTCCCTTCCCCAGACATCCACGTCTGTCTGCCCAGCCAGTTCAAATGCACCAACACCAACCGCTGCATCCCCGGCATCTTCCGCTGCAACGGGCAGGACAACTGCGGTGATGGAGAGGATGAGAAGGATTGCCGTGAGTGTGGGGCTGGGAGCTATGGGGTGAGGAGCTCAGGGCTGCATCAGATGCGTGTCTTCTCCGGGCAGGGGCTTTCTCCTTGCCTCTGCCCACTGTCACCCTGCAGACACTTGTGTTTCCTAGTGGAAATGAAATCCTTAAATCCCTCAGAGCGGCAGGGTCAATATTTGCACTGGATTTGCACTGAGCCTATTGCAGAGCTGGGGGATTAAACTGGAACAGGGGAAGCTCAGGTTAGATATAAGGAAGAAGGTCTTTACTGGGAGGCACAGGTTGCTCATAGAAGTGCTGGATGCTCCATCCCAGTGTTCAAGGCCAGGTTGGAGGGGGCTTGGGCAACCTGGTCTAGTGAGGGGCATCCCTGCCCATGGCAGGGTTGGAGCTGGATGAGCTTCAAGGTCTTTTCCAACCCAAGCCATCCCTCCCATGGCTCTGAACTGCATCCCCCGCTCAGTGGGGTGGCTTTTGTGGTGCTGTGCCCCACTGCCTCTCCTGACTCTGCTTCTCCCCACTGCAGCCGAGGTGACTTGTGCTCCCAACCAGTTCCAGTGCGCCATCACCAAGCGCTGCATCCCCCGTGTCTGGGTGTGCGACCGGGACAACGACTGTGTCGATGGCTCAGATGAACCTGCCAACTGCAGTAAGAAACCTGTGCAGGGATGGGGGGGGGGGTGTCCACACTGAAACTGGGAGCTCCCCAGTGCCTTTGTGTGCTGCGGGCCCCTGTGGGCAATGGGTGATGGTGGCGATGATTCTGCCTTGAGACTTCTCCCTGCTTGCAATGGGGGGAGTGTTCCAAGCAGCGATGCTGCAGTCGGCTCCATGCTGCTGGCACAAGGTGTTCATGAGCCCTGCCCATGCTAACCCCACTTGTGCCACCCCGTTCCCCCCATGCAGCACAAATGACCTGTGGTGTGGATGAGTTCCGCTGCAAGGACTCGGGCCGGTGCATCCCAGCGCGCTGGAAGTGCGATGGGGAGGACGACTGCGGGGATGGGTCCGACGAGCCCAAGGAGGAATGCGGTGAGCAGGGGCTGGGGAGATGAGCCCCGAGGGCACCGTGGGGCAGGGAGCCCTATGGCAGGGCAGTGCTGATCCCATCCTGTCCCATCCCAGATGAACGGACCTGTGAGCCCTACCAGTTCCGCTGCAAGAACAACCGCTGCGTGCCGGGGCGCTGGCAGTGTGACTATGACAACGACTGCGGGGACAACTCGGACGAGGAGAGCTGCAGTATGTGCTGCCTTCGAGCCTTTGCTGTGCTGGGAGCTGGTGGAGAGTGCTCCAGATCCCCCCTTCCAGCCCCAAGGCCTGCCAGTGCCCCCAGCTCTAGAGGGGCGCATCGATGGATGGGTGCTCGGTGCCAGGGCTCTGCCTGCCCCAAGTGGGACAGGTAGAAGGGAGGAGGTGACCCCAGCATCCACATGGGCCCTGCCACATCCCCGAGGGGCCGGGGCAAAGCCGGACCCTCTCCCCACCATCAGCTCCCACCCGGGTCCTGCTGTCTCCCTGCCGCTCTCGAGGGTGCAGCTTTCTGTTTTCTGTTGCTTTCACATCGTGAGGTTGAGTTTGTGCCATTTCACTTCATCTTATGTTTTTCTCCATTTTCACACTGTCGTTATGGGGCACGCAGAGGTAGGTTCCTGCCAAAATCTTTCTAATCCCATGTACAGTCCCTCTCAAACAAAGGAAGACCATGAGTTCTAGGTGAGGGCAGAGGGGTCGGGACCAGAGAACCCAGCCGGATTTATCCAGCATCAGCACCAGCATCTCCCTCCACTGGAGCCGCAGGCGGGGAGGGTCCAACCCTGCTGCCTCCAGTACCGGGGCCCATGCATGGCTCACACTTGGCTCCAAAATCCATCCCCTCCTTGACCCTTCCTGCTCCAGCTGGACACTCCCTGCCTCCCTTTTCCCCTATAGTCCTGTTGGCTTCTGCTCTGCGGCCAGAGCGGCCGCCTGCCCCACATGTCCTACACCAGGGCAATAGGGAAGGGAAGGATCCCAGTGAGAGCCTGCCCTCCTGCAGGCAGGTTTGGCACTGCCTGCGTTGGTGTTGGGCTGCGAGGGCTCTGTCCCCATGCCATGCAAGGAGGGGACGATGTGCCAGCACTGCTAGACCTGGCCATGGGAGCTGGAGGGCTGGTGGAGAATGACCTGGGGGGATACATGCAGCAGGGAAGCTGCCAGGAGCCGGTCTGGATGGCCATGGTACCCCCAAACACCCCCGTTTCCCTGCAGGGAACTGGGATGGGAAGGGGCTGGGAGGTGGCAGCAGCCGTGCCCCTCTCTGGCCGTTCCCCAGCTCTGCTTGCACCCCACTCTGTGCCTCTGGACCTGTGTCTGTGTCAGCCTGTGCCCCCCTCGCAGCCTGCCTGCAGCTCCCACTGAGGGCTCAGCCTGTGTCCTCTGTCCCCAGCGCCCCGACCCTGCTCTGAGAGCGAGTTCTCGTGCGCCAACGGCCGCTGCATCGCCGGCAGATGGAAGTGTGATGGGGACCACGACTGCGCGGACGGCTCCGATGAGGTACGGTCACCCTGTGCGCCGCTGGGGACCCGGCCTCGGCCACCTCCCAGCTGCAGGCATGGACCGGGGTGCTGCCCCATGCGGGGCTGTCCTTGCTCACTGCTGTCCCTTTGCCTTTCCCATGCAGAAAGACTGCACCCCGCGCTGCGAATTCGACCAGTTCCAGTGCAAGAACGGGCACTGCATCCCCATGCGCTGGCGCTGCGATGCTGATGCAGACTGCATGGACGGCACCGACGAGGAGAACTGCGGCACTGGGGGTAAGGGCAATGCTGAGGGTGTCCCTCGGGGCTGGTTGTCCTTGTCCCCTCTTGCCTTCTGTGTCCCCAGTGCGGGTGGGAGCACTCTGGGCATGCATCCGAGCGCAGGAGAGCCCCCCGGCTATGCTGTAAATTGGAGCTGTGCTGTAAATTGCAGTGTAAATTGCGGTGCCAGGCTGGGGTTTTGGTAGCCAGGCAGCAGCATCTCACGTGTCTCCTCCTGTCCCATTGCTGTCGCAGTTCGCACGTGTCCCCTGGACGAGTTCCAGTGCAACAACACGCTGTGCAAGCCCCTGGCCTGGAAGTGCGATGGGGAGGATGACTGCGGGGATAACTCGGATGAGAACCCCGAGGAGTGCTGTGAGTGATGCTGCGTTGCCTCTCCCCATTCCCCGGCGTGTGCTGCAGGGGCAGCAGTCTGAGGGGTGGGACTTTGTGCCAGGGGGTGATGCTGGGGCTGGCTATGGGGAGCGGGGCTGGGCCAGGAACTGGGCAATTGTGTTTGCTTCAGTCTCTTTGCTTTAGTCTCCGGAGCCCGCTCGCCCTCGTGGGACCGAGCCTCCCCGGAGGCCGAGGCCGAGCAGCGGCTCGTGACAAGCGTGACAGCCCGGCTATGGCGTCTCCTTTCACCGTCACCGTTTGTTTCTGTTTGCCGGTGCAGTGAAATTCCAGTGTCCCCCCAACAGACCGTTCCGCTGCAAGAACGACCGCGTGTGTCTGTGGATCGGTCGACAGTGCGACGGCATCGACAACTGTGGAGACAACACGGATGAGAAGGACTGCGGTGAGTGGGGCTGCCTCCGGGCACCGCTCCGCACCCACTGGGGGTTGCAGAGCCTGGTGCATAGTCCAGATGCTGGCACTTGCTTTGCCTCATTCCCCAAAGCGGGTGCTGGTGTCCTTGGCTCTCTCTGCACCGTTTGCACCCTGTGGCTCTGATGGGGATGGGTGCCTGTGGACATGGAGCATCACAGCCACAACCCCTGCTCCTGCAGAGTCACCCACGGCCAAGCCCAAGAGCTGCAGCCAGGACAAGAACGAGTTCCTATGCGAGAACAAGAAATGCATCAGTGCCAACCTCCGCTGCAACTTCTTCGATGACTGTGGAGATGGCTCCGATGAGGAATCCTGCTCCCATGGTGGGTGGGCATTGGGGTGGCAAAGGTGGGGGACACACTGGGGGAGCTGGGAAGGTGCTGATAGCTCATCCCCCACTGCAGACCACAAGTCGTACGACTGCATGACCAACACCACCATGTGTGGGGATGAGGCCCAGTGCATCCAGTCGCAGTCCACCACGTACTGCACGTGCCGTAGAGGCTTCCAGAAGGTGCCAGACAAGAATTCCTGCCAAGGTACTTCCCGACACTGATGGGTATGGTTTGGGGTCAGGCCGTTGGGTTTATGGTTGGGTTTTGCCCCTGTGATGGGGCATCAGAAATGATGTCCATGGGGCATGGAGAGAGATGGGGTCTCCCAGTGCTGGGTGGGCACCCTCCTGTTCTCCCCCTCACTCCCATCTCCCATTACCCAGATGTCAATGAGTGCCTGCACTTTGGGACCTGCTCCCAGCTCTGCAACAACACCAAGGGCTCCCACGTCTGCAGCTGCGCCAAGAACTTCATGAAGACGGACAACATGTGCAAAGCAGAAGGTGAGGGGGGAACGGGGACCCCGCTTCCCTCCCTGCGCCTTCTCCCCATGCACCTCTGCCCACACCAACACCTCCTCTCCATCCGCAGGCTCCGAGCACCAAATCCTCTACATCGCGGATGACAACAAGATCCGGAGCATGTACCCCTTCAACCCCAACTCCGCCTACGAGCCGGCCTTCCAGGGCGATGAGAACGTGCGCATCGATGCCATGGACATCTACGTCAAGGGCAACAAGATCTACTGGACCAACTGGCACACGGGCAGGATCTCGTACCGGGAGCTGCCCGCCTCTTCCACCGCCTCCACCGCCTCCAACCGCAACCGGCGCCAGATCGACGGCGGCGTCACCCACCTCAATGTGAGCTCTACCGGGGGACACGGCGGGGGGCACCGGGACCGGGCTGTTGGCATCCTCTGCCCTCACCTCTGGTGCCCTTTGTGCCCTTCGCAGATCTCGGGGCTGAAGATGCCGCGGGGCATTGCCATTGACTGGGTGGCTGGGAACATTTACTGGACGGACTCGGGGCGGGATGTCATCGAGGTGGCGCAGATGAAAGGCGAGAACCGCAAGACGCTCATCTCGGGCATGATCGATGAGCCCCACGCCATCGTGGTCGACCCGCTTAGGGGGTGAGAGGCTCAAGCCCTTTCTCCTTTGCCCAGCCCTCACTCTGGCTCCTCTTGCCACCAAGCGCATCCGTGGTGAAGCCAACTCCTTGGGTCGTGATGGTGATGCTATGGGGAGAACAGGGGAGGATTTCCCTGCCCATGGGGCCTTGCAATGTCCTCCTCTTCCCCTCCTTGCCCCCGCACCGGGAATAACCTCCCTGTGTCCTTCGCAGGACTATGTACTGGTCAGACTGGGGCAATCACCCCAAGATCGAGACAGCGGCTATGGACGGGACCCTGCGCGAGACCCTGGTGCAGGACAACATCCAGTGGCCAACAGGTGAGCACAGATGGGTGTTGAGGGGGGCACAGGGGTGGTGAAGAGCTTGCAGGGGGGATGTAGAACCCACCCGTGCTGGGGAGGGTTGCCCATGGAGCTCTGAGCCCCATGGCAGGAGTATGGAGGGGCCATGACTTGGTCAGGAGGGGCTCGGAGGGTGGCTGGGGGGCCTCAACCTCAATGGGGGGGTGTGTGTCCCCTCAGGCCTGGCTGTGGACTACCACAATGAGCGGCTGTACTGGGCTGATGCCAAGCTCTCCGTCATCGGCAGCATCCGGCTCAACGGCACCGACCCTGTGGTGGCCATTGACAACAAGAAGGGTAAGCTGGAGGACCCCAAATGGGATCCAGAGTCCCTCATCAGCCCTGTCCCAAGGCGGTGAGCAGCTGAGTGGGCCCCCTCTTTCCTTCCCTAGGGCTGAGCCATCCTTTCAGCATCGACATCTTCGAGGACTACATCTATGGAGTCACCTACATCAACAACCGCATCTTCAAGATCCACAAGTTTGGGCACAAAGCTGTCACCAACCTCACGTCTGGCCTCAACCACGCAACCGATGTCGTGCTCTACCACCAGTATAAGCAACCAGAGGGTGTGTGCGGGGCCCGGGACCCCCACCCTGCTCCTGGGGTGGGAGGGAGATGCCATCAAGTGGGGTTTGATCTCTGATGTGGGGCATTGATGGAGCTTGGGCACACAAGCAGGGGGCACCTGGATGGGTGGAGGAGGGTGGATTGGGGAGGGCGCAGCTGCAATGGCAACCCCAGGGTGTTGGGGTTTGCACTAGGGGAGATGCCCTGAAGCTGCTGGGGGGAGCTGTGGGGCACCCCACATCCCCCCCTTCCCTCTCGGCAGTCACCAACCCTTGTGACCGCAAGAAGTGCGAGTGGCTCTGCCTGCTCAGCCCCAGCGGCCCCGTCTGTACCTGCCCCAACGGCAAGCGCCTGGACAACGGCACCTGCGTGGTCATCCCCTCGCCCACCGTGTCCCCCGTTGGTAGGTGATGGGGAGCAGGGAGCAGGAAGAGGGGGATGCTCGCACCCGAGCGCGGTCCCGCTCACCTCCATCCCTCTTAGTGCCCACCACCGATACCTGCGACCTGGTGTGCCTCAACGGCGGCAGCTGCTTCCTCAACGCCCGCAGGCAGGCCAAGTGCCGCTGCCAACCGCGCTACAACGGTGACAAGTGCCAGATCGACCAGTGCTGGGACTACTGCCAGAACGGGGGCACGTGCGCCGCGTCCCCATCGGGTGAGGGCCGAGCCTGGCGCTCGGGGCTGCTCCTGGGTGCGTAGGGAGCGATGCTGATGGCTCTTGGTCCTTCAGGGATGCCCACCTGCCGCTGCCCCACCGGCTTCACGGGGCCCCGGTGCAACCAGCAAGTGTGCACCGACTACTGCCTGCACAACGGGAGCTGCACCGTGAACCAGGGCAACCAACCCAACTGCCGCTGCCTGCCCACCTTCATCGGGGACCGCTGCCAGTACCGTGAGTGCTGCCTGCCCAGGGCGAGGGATGCGATGCGCTGGGGCTGGGGGATGCTCTGGGGAGAGCTCGGGGTCCTCGATGGGGCCGGGGTGCGGAGGGAATGGTGTGGGGCTGACCCCATGTTATCCGCTTGCAGGGCAATGCTTTGACTACTGCGAGAACGATGGCGTTTGCCAGATGACAGCCAGCGGGGCCAAGCAGTGCCGCTGCCCTCCGCAGTTCGAGGGTGCCCAGTGCCAGGATAACAAATGCTCCCGGTGCCAGGAGGGCAAGTGCAGCATCAATAAGCAGAGCGGAGAAGTGTCCTGCATGTAGGTGCTGGGGGATGCTGGATCCAAGGGGGGGAAGAGGGGATGTGGGGTGCAAGGGTAACTGTGTCCCTATGGGTGGATTGGGCAGAGCTGGGATGCTGGATTCAGCGCGGGAGACACGGGAGCTGCGGGCATCCGGATGTGCTGGGTTTGGGGGGGGA
Organism: Neopsephotus bourkii; assembly: GCF_033783945.1. Classification (NCBI taxonomy): domain Eukaryota; kingdom Metazoa; phylum Chordata; class Aves; order Psittaciformes; family Psittacidae; genus Neopsephotus; species Neopsephotus bourkii. The sequence continues at coordinate 155,432 of NW_026901922.1, forward strand.
TGCACAGGGCAGGCCTAGGGGTGTGTGGGGGGGGTACCGTGTGCCTGACCCCCTCTGCCCCACAGCTGCCCCGATGGGAAGATAGCCCCGAGCTGCCTGACCTGCGACAGCTACTGCCTGCATGGCGGAACCTGCTCCATCAGCGACAAGACGCAGCTGCCCCAGTGCCTGTAAGCACTGCGGGGACAGCGGGTGGGATGGGGGGTACGGGTGAGCAGAGGGAGATGTGACTGACAGACCCCCATCTGTGTGCCCCCCTGGCCCCCAGGTCTGTGCCCCCCCTCTGCATGCTGCCCCCCAGCCCTTGCTAACCCCGATGCTCTCCCCATGCTCTCAGGTGCCCGGTGGGGATGACGGGGACGCGGTGCGAGGACTTCATCGTCAGCGAGCAGCAGAGCAGCCGTATGTGTGGGGCAGCCCATGGGGCCCGGTGCCAGCCCCGGGGGTGGGATGGGGGGGGTCAGGGTGCGTCTTTGCTGCTGATGTGACTGCACCCGTGCCTCTCTTCCTGCAGGAACAGCGTCCATCATCATTCCCATCCTGCTGCTCCTCATCCTCCTCTCCGTGGTGGCTTTTGTCTGGTACAAGTGGAGGATTAAAGGGTGAGTGTGGGGGTGCCAGGGGTCCAGACAGTGGAGAAACCCTCCTTGGAGGGCTTGAGAGCCTCACTGAAGAGGGGTTAAACAAGGGGGGACCACTGGGGAATGGGGACCACTGGGGAATGGGGGCCATTGGTGAATGGGGGCCACTGGTGAATGGGGACCACTGGTGAATGGGGGCCACTGGTGAATGGGGGCCAGTGGTGAATGGGGACCACTGGTGAATGGGGGCCACTGGTGAATGGGAGCCACTGGTGAATGGGGACCACTGGTGAATGGGGGCCAGTGGTGAATGGGGACCACTGGTGAATGGGGACCAGTGGTTAATGGGGACCACTGGTGAATGGGGACCACTGGTGAACGGGGGCCACTGGTGAATGGGGGCCACTGGTGAATGGGGACCAGGGGTGAACGGGGGCCCTGTGCTGGTGGCACTGACCCTCTCCCTGCCTCCCCAGCGCCAAGGGCTTCCAGCACCAGCGCATGACCAACGGTGCCATGAACGTGGAGATCGGGAACCCCACTTACAAAATGTACGAGGGGGAGCCCGACGACGACGTGGGGGAGCTGCTGGATGCGGACTTCGCCCTGGACCCGGACAAGGTGAGGGGGGGGGAACGGGGCCATGGGGGCACAGCGATGCTGCACTGGGGCCAGCGGCAGCGATGGGGACTGTGGAACCGGGGCAATGGGGGCACAGCGATGCTGCACTGGGGCGAGCAATGGGGACTGCGGAACCGGGGCCGTGGGGGCACAGCGATGCTGCACTGGGGCGAGCGGCAGCGATGGGGACTGTGGAACCGGGGCCATGGGGGCACAGCGATGCTGCACTGGGGCGAGTGGCAGTGATGGGGACTGCGGAACCGGGGCCATGGGGGCAGAGCGATGCTGCACTGGGGCGAGCGGCAGCGATGGGGACTGCGGAACCGGGGCCATGGGGGCACAGCGATGCTGCACTGGGGCGAGCAATGGGGACTGCGGAACCGGGGCAATGGGGGCACAGCGATGCTGCACTGGGGCGAGCGGCAGCGATGGGGACTGCGGAACCGGGGCCATGGGGGCACAGCGATGCTGCACTGGGGCGAGCGGCAGCGATGGGGACTGCGGAACCGGGGCCATGGGGGCACAGCGATGCTGCACTGGGGCGAGCAATGGGGACTGCAGAACCGGGGCCATGGGGGCACAGCGATGCTGCACTGGGGCGAGCGGCAGCGATGGGGACTGCGGAACCTGGGCAATGGGGGCACAGCGATGCTGCACTGGGGCGAGCGGCAGCGATGGGGACTGTGGAACCGGGGCCATGGGGGCACAGCGATGCTGCACTGGGGCGAGCAAGGGACTGGCGGCATGGGGGCACAGCGATGCTGCACTGGGCGAGCGGCAGCATGGGGACTGCGGAACCGGGGCCATGGGGGCACAGCGATGCTGCACTGGGGCGAGCGGCAGCGATGGGGACTGCGGAACCGGGGCCATGGGGGCACAGCGATGCTGCACTGGGGCGAGCGGCAGCGATGGGGACTGCGGAACCGGGGCCATGGGGGCACAGCGATGCTGCACTGGGGCGAGCGGCAGCGATGGGGACTGCGGAACCGGGGCCGTGGGGGCACAGCGATGCTGCACTGGGGCGAGCGGCAGCGATGGGGACTGCGGAACCTGTGCCCCCCCCAACCGCCATCCGTTCCCCTCCCTGTTCCCTGCAGCCCACCAACTTCACCAACCCCGTCTATGCCACGCTCTACATGGGCGCCCACAACAGCCGGCACTCCCTGGCCAGCACGGATGAGAAGCGGGAGCTGCTGTCACGAGGCGCGGATGATGACCTGGCGGACCCCCTGGCATAGGGGCAGGATGGGGGGCACAGACACCCATTGCAGGAGGCGGGGGGGGCCGGGGGGGGGGGGGCCGAGAGCCACTGTATAAATGTACAAATGAAGGATTATTACTTTTCTATGTGAGCAGTATTATTACCTGTATATTCCCCGGTACCAGGCCCCCGGTGCCTCATTGCCAGATCCAGCTTTGGTTTCTTTTCAGTCTCTTTACACTTGGATCCCCCCCTCTTTTTCCCCTTCCCTCTCCCTCGCACCCATGGGGCGGCGGGGGGGGCAGCACAAAGCTCTAGGGCTGGGGTTGATGGGACACAAGGGGTGATGGTGATGTGGGGCACAGAGCAGGGGCCGTGCGCTCCCCTCCTCTCAACCCATCTCCCCCAGACCCTGCAGCTCCTCTATCCGGGGGGGCCCTGTTTCCTTTACCCCCCCCCCCCAAAATCCACTGCTTCCTGGGTCCCCCTTCTCCTGCAGCTTGGCCTCTGCAACCTGGCCCCCTTATCCCCTCTCCCCACCTTTTCCTCCATCACCCCCTAACCACCCGGCTCTGCCCGACTGTTACAGGGGGCAGGGATGGAGCCCCCGCTCCGGTGCAGGGCTGAGGGTCCCCGGCCCCTCGCTCTGCTCTCGCCCCATCTCCAACATGCACATTTTTTAACAGGAAAACAAAAAAACCCGACAAATCCATGGAAACGACCTGGCTTTTATAGTAGAAATAAACAAGACGCATGTGGGGGGTGGGGGTGGGTGTTGGTGGGGATGGGGGAGCGCGGGGGGGGGAGGGGTCAACCCCATCCTTTTGTTGGGGGGAAATGTTTTAATAATAATTTTTGCTGGATTACTTTACAACTAAAACAGATATTGTTATAAATAAAATTTTTAAAAACGGAAGCAGGCTGATGGTTGTGGGCAGGGGTTTTGGGGAGGGGGGGCAATTGGGGGGGCGGGGGGGGGGCATCACTCTGCCTTCACACAATCAGAGCCCCAAAGGGCATCATAGATGGGCGCTGTGAGGGCGGAGGGTGGCGGCGCTGATGTTTCCCATCCCCAAGGGAAAAGGAAGGGGGGGGTTTCTTGCGTATGCGGGGTTGTTCCCCCCACCACGGGACCCCGGAGCGCCCCCGCCCCAGTCACCGGTCACCGATGCAGTACCGGGAGCTGCCACCAGGTGGCAGCACCGCCCTCGAGAAGGGAGCTTGGGGGGGGGCGCTGCGCTTGCACCCTATGAGCGCGCCCCCACGCGGCGGGCAGGGGCACAGCCCCGTCCCGCTCCGCACCGCCGAGGGTCTCCGGTCTCCCCCTCCGGTCTCCCCCTCGAGTGTCCCCTCCACTCGTGTGCCCCTGCCCGGCTGAGCCTCACCCCGCTGCTGCTGCCCCAGCACCGAGGGCCGAGGCGGGGGGGGGGGTGGCAGCAGCACCCGCACCCCCAAGCAGAGGGCAGGGCCGGATGGGGGCTCATGGTGCTGAGCTGGACGGGGCGAGCGCTGTGCTGGAGGCGTCGAGCCGTGCCATGAGCCAGGACGGCGGCGGTGGTCGGGGGGGCAGCCCAGGCCGTGGCGGGGTGATGCTCAGCACCCTCCTTACCAGCACCCACCTCGCTCGCACCGGCCCATACCCCCCCCCCCAGCCTCGCTCCGCGGGTGCGGATGTGGATGCTGCCTTTGAAAAGCCCCAAACCGCTCTGCAAAGGGATCCAGCGCGGCCTCAGATCTATTTCAATACCGGCTCTTTGTTCACTTATCGGTTTCTTATATCTCCCCTAGAGGGTTTTTTTCTCCCTTTCCCCCTTTCTCCCCCCCCCCCCCTTTTTTCCTTCTTCTTTTTGCTTCAAATGTCTTTATTTCTTCAAATCTTCATTCGTTTCCTCTCACCATCCCTCTGCCTTCCCATGTTTAGGCCCATGGGGTGGGAAGGGTCTATCCAGGACCCCAAGTCCTCTTGCTGAGACCCTGCTGAGACCCTTATGGACACCAGGACCCCACTGCAGGCATCCCCAGTCGCGTTGGGTGCTGGGTCGAAGGGTACCTGGGCTATGCTGGGGTTCACTTGTGGCCATGGGGCAAGCGGGGTGAGCGCTGGGATTGTTGGAAGTGGGATACAGGAGCCGCTGGCAGCCGGGAAGCGGGGCCTGGCACTGGCTCTAGTGCCAACCGGTAGCACTGGCATGGAGTCAGCAGTGAGCCCCCCCACCTGCACCCTGGCTATGGACCCTGGCATGGGGTGCATGGGGCGCTCAGCGCTGCTGTGGGGCCATGGGAGGACTCGCATCTCCCAGCTCCGCTCCCTTCCCTTCCTCTCCCCTCTCCATTTCCCTCCCTTCCCCTTATTCCTCCTTTACCTTTATTCTGTCTCCACACGTCCGTGAGGCTCTGCAATGCCCCCCCTCGCTTGCCCCCAGCCCTGGCGACACCGCAGGCCCTGATGGCGAGTGGAAAACAATAGGGATAACAGTGATAATGGTAATACCAATAAAGTGCAAGTTCTGGGGAGGGGGGATCCCGCTGGGGGGGGGATGTGAACACCTCGCACATCCTCCCAGGGCTGGAGGGATGAGCACACGCGTGGGTCCATGCAGTTTGCATGGCCAGCCTGGGATGCTGTGTGGATGTGTTTGTGTGTGGATGCATATGTGTGTATGTATATATGTGCATGTATATGTGTGTATGTGTATGTGTGTATGTGTATGTGTATATGTGTGCATGTATATGTGTATATGTGTGTATGTGTCTATGTATGTGTCTATGTATGCGTGTATGTGCATATGTGTAGTATGTGTGTATGTGTGTGTATGTATATGTGTATATGTGTGTATGTGTATGCATATATGTGTATATGTATATGTGTGTATGTGTATATGTGTGTATGTATATGTGGGTATGTGTATATGTGTGTATGTGTGTATGTATATGTGTGCATGTGTCTGTGTGTGTTCACACTGTGAGGGGTGCAAGGCTGCCCCCCAGACCCTTTCCTGGAGGATGCTCCCCCTTCTCTGCTGGAGTCTTTAAGGGGGGACCCAGCAATGGGGAAGCCCCCTCCCCAGGTCAGGCAGAACCAACTGCCCCAGTGCAGAACCAGTGGGGTGCTGGCATCACCTAAAAGGGGGGGCAAATCCAGGGGTATCGCAGGGTGCTGGGGTTTCATCGGGTGGGGGGGGCAGCCCCAGCTTTATCTATGAGTGCAGGGGTCTCCCAAAAGTGAGGGGGGGACAATCCGGGCTTTATCCATGGGTGCGGGTGTTTCCCAAAAGCAGAAGCCAGGACCAGCGCTCCCCGGGATGCAGGGGTCTCCTAGAAGGGGGGGTCTCCCAGAAGCGGGGATGGGGGGGGTAGGACCAGCGCACCCTGGGATGCAGGGGTCTCCCAGAAGCGGGGATGGAGGGGGGTAGGACCAGCGCACCCTGGGATGCAGGGGTCTCCCCGAAGCGGGGATGGGAGGGTAGGACCAGGGCATCGCGGGGTCCGTCCCCTCCCGTCGCAGCCGCCCCGGGGGGTGCAGCGCAGGGTCCCGGTGCCCCCGCCCGGTGCCCCCCCCCCCCGCGGGGGCGGCGGGCCGGGATTGGCGGGGCTCGGCGGAGGCACCGCCCGGCCCCAGCAAGTCTCCAACTTTCTTCCTGCCTCCCCCTGGCCGCCGCCTCCCGCCTCCGCCCGCCCTGCGCGCTCCGTCCAGCCCGGGAGCCCCGGGAGCCCCGCGATGCTCCGCCGCCGCCTGCCCCTGCTCGGGCCCTGGCTGCTGCTGCAGGTACCGGGGCACCGGGCGCGCATCCCCGGCAAAGTTGCTGCTACCGAGGGGGGGGGACGGCGGCATCCCGGGATGGGGGGGGGGGGGGTACAATCCGTGCTGAGAGAGGATGCTGGGGAGACGTGCGGTTTGGGGGGGAGGTCTCCGGCAGCCACGGAGATAGCGGAGATTAAGGGGGGGGTGCAGGGAGGTGAATGGGGGAGTTATGGGGGGGGGGGTTCTGCTCGCCCCGAGTTGCAGAGGGCGCGGGGTTGACCCACGGGGGGGGTCCCCGTTAGTGCAGCACCGACCCCCCCCCCCTCCACCCGGTGCGGAGCGCGGGAGGCGCCGTCTGGCAGGTGCGGGGTGGGGGGGGGCAACGAGAGGCGCGAGACAGAGCGGGGGCGACCGCGCGTGGGTAAATGCGGGGGGGGGGGGGCACAAGCACCCCCCCCTTGTGTCGGGGTGAGGACCCCCCCCACTGTGTCGGGGGATGGGGGGGGGTCTCTGCACCCCGAACCGGGCTGGGGGGGGGTACCCCGAGGTGGGGAGCGCTGGAGCCACCTGCAGAGGTGACGCCTCATTCGTGTCGTGACTCGGTGCGGGCTCAGCCCCGGTGCTGCCGGGGCCTTCGTCCTCCTTCGAGGGGGCCCCCTCCCAAAGCTCCGACCCCCTCGGGGGTGCCCCTCGGTAGTGGTCCCGGGTACTCGATGCTTCCCAGGGCCACTCACCCCTCCCACTGCCATCTCCTCTGGGGGCTCCATTAATCCCTGTGGTGCTCATGAGCAGGGGGTGGGATTCGTGCCCCCCCCCCAGCCCAGCTATGCCGGGGGGGGGCTGCACTCGTCCCCCAGCAGATCTGATTTCCTGACACTCCATTTTTACTTTGGGTCTTCCATGGATGAAATCAAAGGAGTCAATTCCCTCTCCGGAACTGGATGCACATCAGGGACCCCCCCCTCACCCCCCAGCACAATCCTACCCCCAGGCAAAGGCTCCTGCAACTTCTCTCTGGGTGCCCATGGGTGGATAGATGGGAGGGGGCTGCTCTACGTGACCCCCCCTCCTTCCCATGTCCATCTAACACAGAGTATCTGTCGGTGCTGGAGGTGCTTCAAGATGAATGGGTTTGTTTTGATGGAATCGGGGGCTGGGCACTGCCTTTCCCCCCCCCCCCATCCAATCCCCACCTGCACAGGGGCACTGATATGGGGGCGTGCAGTGGGGGCCAGTGCATGAGCATGGGGAATGACCCTGGGTGATGCTGTTGAGGGGCAGCGAACCCGAACCCCTTCATGAGCCTGGTGGCATAGGGCTGGGGAAGGGAAATGGGGCAGCTCCTGCGCCTCTTGGTCTTGCTGGGGAGAAACTTCCCCAGGGGGGCCCCAGCGGCTGCCCCCAACCCCAATCACTGCACCGGAGCTCCCCAGTGATGGGAGCAATGGGGCAAAGAGGCGGACGTGGCTGCACAGCGGGTACCAGGGTGGGCTTTGAGAGCTCCTATTGCCGTCTATGTGTGTGCATCACCCCCCCTCGGCCCCCCACCCCTCATGGCTGCTGCTGACCCCGGGATTTGCCTTCTCCTTCCCCACGCCTGAGCTCGGGGTGGCAGCGATGCTGCCCATGGGTGCTTGCCCTGCCTCAGCCTTCCCCTGTTGAGGCTTTAGATTGTTCTCTGCTCACTGAGTGTTAAACCCTGGGGGTCCCCCAGAGCTCTGCCTTTCCCCTGGGCTGGGCCCCCGCAGGGAGCACCCAGGAGAGAGGCACAGCAGGGCAGGGGCAGGCTGTAGCTCCGAGGTGCTTTTACCAGCTCGAAGGGGTGTTAATTTAGCAGAGAGGAAAGGCAATTCCCGGCCAGCAGCCTCCCGGCCTTGCCGCGGGGCAGATGCCAGCCTTGGCCCTGTGGTCCCTGCTGCCCGAGTGATGGGCATGGTGCTGAACGGGAGCCAGAGGGGTTGAGGGTACCAAGGCCCTGGAGCAGGCAGGAGTGGGAGAGTGCAGCCAGGCTGCCCAGAAGCAGAGTGGGATATGGTGGGGCTGGGACACTGGGTACCTTCCCTGTACCTCGGCAGCAATGTGCCTTCCCATCACCCGCACCGTGCCTCGGTTTCCCTCCTTCAAGGCAGGGAGGTGAGATTGCGGGTGTCTGTGAAGCACCTGGAGTGTTGCTGGCAGGTTTTCCTTCCTGGATTAACCCTTTCCAGGGAAATTCTGCTTTGAAAGTGCCTGTGGCCATGCCGGCGGGATGCTGGTGGTGCGGGATGCGGGATACTGGTGGTGCGGGATGTGGGACACTGGTGGTGGGGGATGCAAGCCGCCGAGAAACTCACCCCACTTCATTCCCTTTCCCTTGCTGTCACCCAGGCGCTGTCACACGTCGACTGGGCTGTTGGCTGACAGATGGCTTTGCTCTTAAGCAGATGCTGCCAGCCCTTTCGGTGCAAGGACACCCCTAATTCACCCTCCCAGCTCCCATTAACAGGGTAGGATGGAACAGTTTCATGGCTCAGAGAGCCCCATTTGTGGCCAGGGGAGGGTAAATGGGGTTTGGGTCTGGCCGGGCGCAGCGCTGCAGGCTCCAGGATGATGCCTGGGTTGGGGGAGCCGCATCCCCCTTCTCGCGGTTGCTGCGGCTCTCCGGAGCTGACCGTGGCTGCGGCGGGTGCTGTGTGCTCAGCATGGCTGAGCTAATCTATCGCCAAACAAACACACTCTGTTATTCCGAAAGAAGGTTTCCAGGCGACTCATTTCCCTTTTTTTAATAACTCTTCCCTGTGGTGCCCTTTGCACCCTGAGCTGGGAGATTCAATAAGGATGGAGCCTGGAGCGTGGCGCGGCTCAGCCTCCCACCGAGGGGGGAGCGATGGCTGGGGACGGGGGGGGGCTGCACCCAGGGGTGCCCCCCGGCCAGACCCGCTCCTGCTCCTCCACTGTGTTCTTCTGGCTGCAGTCCATCGCTGCTTTATTGCTTTCCTCTCCCCCCCCTCTTGTTTTTAATTGCCAGTTTACAGCCGGGGGGGGCTGAGCCTTGTCCCTCTGCGCCAGCTGCACCCCTGTGAGCCCCATTGCTCATCACACCTATGCCAATTAACACCCCCAGATCGATGACTTTTGCCCCCCACCCCTCCGATCACAGCTCCGCCTTCCTAAAGCCCCAATAGTGGGGTGATGCTGCATACAGAAGCCCCCATATTTCCCCCCCCCCCCCTCCTGCCCTGGCCAAGCTCCAGCATCAATGAAGAGCTGCCTGGCTCAGGCTTCGCGCTCGGGCGCTGAAGGTAAATGGCCCAGGAAAGATGAAGCTTCCTCTCCAGCCGCTTGGATTGCTACTAAAGAAATAATCACGTCCCTTTGCCCGTGTTCCCCCCTCCCTGCCTTTTCTCTTTTCCTTCCCTGATCGCTGTTGCAAAAGGAAAAGTCATTGTGGGAGCAGGAGCCTGGCCTGCAGGAAGGATCGGCTGCGAGAGCCCACATGGGGTTCATTTTCCCCTCCTCAGATAAAGCCCTGCCAGACCCCGTTGTGAGCACTCCACACTGTGGCACAGACCCCATCCAGCCACAGTGGTGGCCTTGGACCCTCTCATTCTTCCTCCCGTCTCCCCACAGCACTGAAGCCTCCATCCTGGGTTCCTTGGTGATGCTTTACACCGCTCCGCTTGGAACCTGAGCAAACCGGGACTGAATCTGGCCCTGGAGGTTCCCAGGGGGCTTAGCAGGGACCCCTTGTGCTGAGCTCCTAATGAGAGCCAGCACTCAGCTTCAATGCAACACACCCTGGTAGCTGCATCCCCCGTGATGCCCTTGAGGGTCCCCTGCATCCTTAGGGTCTCTTGGAGGGCTTGGACCAACCTTTTGCTGGGGGACCCACACACACAGAGCCGTATCCCTGCCACTGCTCCCCCCTTTCTCCTCATGGGGAGAATAAATCTCAGCTGGCTCTGGGGATGTGGCAGGGTGGGGGGGCATAGGAACAGAGCGTTTGCCCCTTTCCATTGTGACCTTGTGTCATCGGTAGAGGGGGGAACACGCACAGTGGGGGGGGGGGGAGGAGGAAGGGCTGGAAATGCAATTTATGATCCCGCCTGATACGATCTTATAAAATTTCCCGGGCACACTCGAAATTACATTTCCATAGCTCGGGAGAAGCGATCTCGGTGCGCGCCGATACCTGCCACTTTTATGGCCACATTTATTGCAATAATAAAGTGAAATGGGGAGGCGGGGGGGGGGTTGGAGGTAAGGGCTGCGGTCCCTTTGGTTTGGAGGGGGGGGCTCGGAGGAAGATGGGGCAGCCTGCTGTGCTGTGGGGAAACTGAGGCCGAGGGATGAGGAGGGGGAATGAGGTGTCCTGGTTGGATCAGGAGCGACCCGAGGCTCATCCCTGTCAGCTCTGCCTCTGTTTCCCCCTATGCCATCCATAGAGCTGCCCCCCTTATGCAGTGCCAGATCCCAGTGGCCAAGCCAAGCTCTGGATGGCATCAGGGACCCCTGGCATGGGGTGAGCAGGATTCAATCCCCCCCGGAGCCCATCAGCAAGCGCATCCCCATCCCTCCATCCACCCCTGCGCCCCCTCATCTCTTGTGCCCACCCGCCTGCCCACCCCTCTCCCCCTTCCCGCTCCGTTTATCTCCTCATTTTCCCATTCCTTCTCTTTTCTTCCTTGAGTCCAATGAGTCACACAAGCCCTGAATCCTTTGCCTGCTGCTGTCTCCTCCTTCTATTATATTTTTTCCTTTGCTCTTAACAGCACTTTTCTCTTTCACCCGTGGGGGGGAGAGACCGGGGATGCTTTCCTGCTGCCCCCCCCCCGTCAGCCACCTCCCAGCTCCTGTCTCACCGTGAAGCCCTTAAAAGTAATAAATAAATAAAACAACGGCTGAGAAAAGAAAAGGCAGGAAACGAGTGACAGGGAAAAGGAGCCAAAACGAAAGGAAGAAGGAAAGGGGGGGGGGGGGGAGAAAAAAAGTCCTACTCGGGCTATGAAATATTTATTAGCCAGCGCGTGCCGAGCCCGTTAATAAAGCCCCAGCATTTGCATATTCTCTCCGTCTGCGAGGAGCGAGGTGTCTGTTCAGGGGGTGAAGGCAATCGCATCCATAGGAAGCCGATTCCCCCTGGCTCCTGCCTCCCCAGCCCTTGGGTGAGGTTTGCTTCTGGAGCAAGGACCCTGCTGCGTGTGCAGGTTGGGTGCTGGCAGCCTGTGATGGTGGGGTTGGCTTTGGGGAGCTCATCCAGGCTCTCTCCGCAATGCCATTGGGATGCTGGGGGCCGTGGTGCTGGTGCTGAAGGTTTTGGCTGTGTGGTTGCGGTATGGAAGAGGCAGGGGAAGGACCAAGGAGGTCTTTGTGTGGTCACGCTGAGCTCAGCTCCATGGCAGGATTTGTCCGGCTCTGCAGCAGGGTACCCGTGCATGGGTGCACCCCATCTGTGACCCACTTGGTCAGAGGCTGAGATGGGGGGCTCTTCCCTTCATTCCTACCCCATGCTGTGCCCCATTCCTGCACCTCCTGGTCCCCTCATCCTGCCCTGGTAAAGCAGCAGCATCCTGGGGAGGCTGGGTCTCACCTTGTGCTTCTGGTCCCTGGCTCCCCCCATCTCCACCAGCATCCTGGACCTGGCCCAGATGTGCCCAGTGGCATCATTGCCCTGGCACCAAGATTGGCATCACCAGCACTTGCATTGCTCTTGCGTGTGCACCCAGGAGCGTGTCCAGCCTGTGGGTACCATCGCACTGAGGAGGAGCAGAGCCACCTTCTCCATGCACACCCTGCCCAGCCGTGTGTGTGCACACACGTGGAGCCATTTGTGCACATTCAGCTGCATGCTGAGCAACCGCAGGCATTTGTTGCATTCACTTACACACCCGCTGCAGGCTCTGGGTGATCTTGGTGTGCTCTCACCCATCCCCATTGCACCCCTTCAGCACCCATGTGCTGGGGGCCCTCCCGCAGAGCCCATCGCTGCACCGCCTCACCCTGCCACCGCATTAGCACCAGCTCCACGCCGGAGAGATAAATGGGAGCTGTCAGAGGCACCTTGTTTGCTGCTAACCTTTGGAAATGCCATGCCGCCCCGGGCTGCACCGCACCGGGGGGGGGAGCGGGCCCAGGGGGGTTGTGGCTCAGCACCTCCAATTAATCTCCTTGCGCTAACGAAGGCAGCGGGGTGACAGCGGAGGGACCAGCTTGACCTATGGGGAGACCCCCAGCAGCAGCTCTGGCAGTGACCCCCGCTGAGCTGGGGGGATGCAGGGTGCAGGGGGTGGGGTCTTCAGTGCCTTCGTGGGTGCTCTCATCCTGGCACAAGCAGGGGCTGGTTTGCCTCGAGGTCGTGGGCCTGTTGCCGGGGTGCTGGGAGCCCCGCACCGGTGCTGATGCGCTCCCCTCCCTCCACCAAGGTGACCGTGGGTCTCGGGGGAGCGGCTGACGGCGCTTGGCCCCGCCAGCAAATGGGATGTGAGTGGCCATCACCGCCGGTCCTGACAAGCCAAATTGATGCCGGCACCGAGTCCCTCTGCAGCCACCCCCAGCCCTTCCTGCATCCTTGCTTGTGCACACGTGGAGTGCCACACAGCAGCCCCATGTGTGCACGGGGAAGCGCACAAGGGGCTTGAGACCCTCAAAGCCATCACTGTCGCGGGGTGATGCATGGATGCAGCAGCCTGCGCACGTATGACACACACCGGAACGGCGCATGGGGCAGAGCCCAGCGTGACCCAGGATAGATCCCGGTGCAGCCAGGAAGGGAGGGGGGCTCTGTGCACGCCCATGCAGAGCCAGGAGCACCGGGACCCCCATGGACACTCCAGAGGTCCCTGTGCACGTGTGCGCGCTGCACCCCGACCGCTCGCAAGCAGGAGCATTAATATTTAACGCGAGGTGTGAGTGGGACCTGCCCTGAATGCCAACAGCGCTGGCAGGGTGCAGGGGGTGACCTTGGCTCCCCTCAGCGCTGTCATGGAACAGGCTTGACGTGACCCTGCTCTGTGTTGCCCTTTGCCCACAGGGCTCGGGGTACCCCGTCCTCCTGGGGTGCGGGTGCTGAGGGTCTCCCGCACGCTCCCCATGCTGCCCATGGATCGATAGCCAGGGCTGCATTGGTAGTTGCTGCCCTGCTCTGCAATTCCCTTTCATCCCTTGCTCCCCAGCAGCTCCTGGTGTGTGTGGGGGGGAGCTGCCAGCCCGGCAGAGGGGCTGGGGGCAGCTCTTTCCCTGCCCGTGCCCAGTCTGTGCCCCATAGCCCATCTGGTCCCAACCTCCTGCCCAAGCCCATGGCCCTCAAGTGATGGAGGAAGATGCTGTCAGCACTGCCCCATAGTACGTACCCATCCCCTCCTCACATCCTGCCCCTTCCCCATCCCTACTGCATCTCTGTCTCCATCAGTTCCCCATCACAGCCCCGTTCCTATCGCATCCCTGTCCACATCACCAGCGGCGGATCGTGAATGAAAGAGAAAGAGAAACTGAGGCAGGGGGCCCACGGCGGCTCGTGTAGCACTGCTGGGGGAACTGCTTGCCCTGGCTGTCAGCCCTGGCTGCGATGGGAAGCCCCACGGGGGATGCAGGGGGCTCCTGGGCTGATGAATACTTAGGAGTGGGGTGGAGGGAGAGCGCAGTCTCCCCGGGGCCACCGTCCCCCCACAAAACGCTGCTCTCCGGCCTGGAGGGGGGATGCTGGGGGCAGCCCCTTCTTCCCCTCCCCTGGTTATCTCTGCATCTGCCGGTCCTGCCACGCTCGCTCCCTCTCTCGCTGGCTGGTGAGGGCACCCGGCTTTGAAGCTGCGTTGAAATATAGATAAGGGCAAAGGCAGCAGCAGCGCTCAAAGTGAGACTGGGGAGGGAGCCGGGGGACGTCAGGCCCGAGCGGGGGCTGCGGGAATGCTCAGCCTCTCACTGCACAGCACCCCCATAGCCCCCTTCCCGAGACCCCCAGAGCCTCCTCCCCTGCGCACGGACCGGGCCCGAGCCCCGGTGGCACAGACGAGGGCGAGCAGAGGCTGGAGCAGATTTATGGGCTCAGCCCAGCGCAGGCAGCGTTTATGGGGATGAGGCGATAGATCCTGGAGACAGCAGCGCGGTCTGGCCTGAGGGCCCAGCTCAGCAACTGGAGAGGAACGGGGAGAGCGTGGAGCCGGTGTCCGCGGCAGCCCTGCCCGGTGCTGCTGCATCCCTACTGCGGGCCCCGGTGAGAGCAGCCCCTGCCCGCTCTGAGGAGGGGTCCAGGGGGGCTCACCCCTCCCTGATGGGGCTCATGGGAAGCGGCGTGGAGCCATTCTGGGGGTGCTGCAGGGCGGCTGGTGCCAGGATGGGTCCCCGGTGCCTCCAGCACCACCTGCAGCCCTCGGGCTCGTGTTCAGCGCTGAGGAGCGCCTCAGTTCCCCTCCCCTCCTCCCCACACCCCCCTTGGGATGCGGGTCACCGGGAGCAGGAACTGCCAGAGCACCGGAGCACCGGGCAGCTCGCGGGTGACAGTGATTGACGAGGCCGGGGCTGACGGAGCAGCATCCTGCGCACCAGAGCAGCTGGCAGGGCAGGCAGGGGCACGCCGGGCACCGCGGTGCAGAGCCAGCAGCAGCCGAGCTGAAGGATGGGGAAACAAAGGGGAGGGGGGGGGCTTCCCAAGGTGGGGACGTGGGACACGTCCGAAATGGGGTCTCAGGGTGGGAGAGGTGCTGCTGGCTCTGCTCCCCTTGTGTCGGTCCCGGCAGCCAGACATAGAGCTGCAGCCATGGGGACCCTCAGGAGGGGGATGCTGCTGTCCCATCCCCACTGATGCTGGGGTCCTTTTCTCGACCGGGGCTGCCCTGGGGTGCCAGTGCGCACCAGCACCTCCCTAAGGGGGCTCACAGCTCACCCAGGTTGGAGGGACCAGGTCTCAATCGCAGCTCCCTGCCTCCATTCACCCCACCAGGAATGCGGCTTCTTTCCACCCTGGGGGACCTCTTTCCCCAGACTCCTGGCTCTGCTGGGCGAGGGGCTGTGCTGGTACGGGCTCCTTGCAGCAGCCGGGCGGTTTTCCCTCTGCTGCCCATCATTTATGCTTTTGCTGCCAATTCTGCTGAACGCAGAACGAGGGGTCCCCGCTCATTCCTTGCGTGCCCTCCTCCCCGGCACACAATGCACACAATGCACACAATGCACCCCATTCTCCAGCCCTGTCTGCCCGGTGCAATTATCCTGGAGGGCGGAGTGGCTGCCGTGCAGCCTGGCAGGGGTCTGGCGTTTCAGCTGCACATCAGAGGGGCTGCCTAATGCAATTAGGCTTTACTGGCAGGCAGCGCGGGGCTCTGGTGTCTCCCCATCTCCGGGCATGCTGCTGCCCTGCGTCTTAACAGGCATCACTTGTGGGGCAGGCAGTCATGGGTTGGCTGGCATCCTGCTTCCTCTGGCAAAGGGATGCGGCTGGTGCTGGAGAAGCAGCCCCAGCTCCTGGCATGGAGATGGGGGATGGCATGGGCAGGATGCAGCCACGCTTGCACCAGTGGCACGGCACCAAGGGAGGATGCAGTGCCAGAGGGGTGCATGGTGCTGGGGGGTGCATGGCCACAGAAGGGGTGCAGGAGGGGGATGCAGCGGGCACAGCTCCCCCAGTCTCTGCTCTCTCTTCAGGCGGTGTGTGCTGGGGGCCACATTGCCAAGACCCTGGGGTACCTGGAGCTGGGCACCTCCGGCCTCCTCAAGGATGTTCCCTATGGCACCCTGAAGCCTCCGGTGCTCGACCCTGGGCGGCTGATTCCAGCTGAGCCCCCGCGGGGCGCAGGGAGCCCCTGGGACTGGCAGAAGAACCAGACCACGGGGGAGCTGCTGAGCCCCCGCGCTCGCCGCAAGCCCTCGCTCAAATCCGGCCGCACCAAGAAGATCTTCGGATGGGGCGACTTCTACTTCAACATCAAGACCCTCAAGTTCAGCCTGTTGGTGACGGGCAAGATCGTTGACCACATCAACGGCACCTTCAGCGTCTATTTCCGACACAACTCCTCCAGCCTGGGCAACGTCTCGGTCAGCATCGTGCCCCCTTCCAAGGCCGTGGGGTTTGAGGTGCTGGTGCCGGCCCCACCGCCGCTTTCCCTCCCAGCCCCGCAGCAGAGCACCCTGCCCGAGGGGCGCCCGGCCAAAGCCCTCAATTGCCACGTGGAGTACGAGAAGACGAACCGGGCGCGGAAGAACAAGCCCTGCCTGTACGACCCGTCCAAGGTGTGCTTCACCGAGCACACGCAGAGCCACGCCGCCTGGCTCTGCGCAAAGCCCTTCAAAGTCATCTGCATCTTCATCTCCTTCCTCAGCATCGATTACAAGCTGGTCCAGAAGGTCTGCCCCGACTACAACTTCCAGCACGATAACCCCTACTTTGGCTGATGGCTGCGGGAAGGGGCGGTGGGCACCAGAGATGGAGGCAGAGGGGGACCAGTCCTGGCTGCACAGTGCCCCCCATTGCTGCCGCACCGACCTCCCCTTCCTCACTGGGTGCTGGCCCTAATGCCCGCTGTGTGCCATGCTCCCATGCACTGGGATGGGGTCCCCAGGAGGGTGCGGGCTGGTCGGGGGGCACAGCCCTGTGCAATGGCATCAGCTGGGTGCGTGTCACCCCCGGGGCAGGCACAATTGTAACAGCGGGGGTTTTGGGGTCACAGTGATGGTGCTGGGCAGTCACCCCCTATGATGTGGGGGGGGCTTCACCCCCTATGCAGCCATTGCAGACATACATGCATGGGCGTGTGGACACGTGTGTGCATGCCAGTCTGTGTGTGTGCAAGGGCTGTGTCCCCCCACCCCACGGCCCCTCTCAGGCTGTGGCAGGGTTGGGGGCACCAAACCAAGCCCCCAGATGGAGCCCCCCTCAAATTTGCCCCCCCCCCCTCCCCTGGCTGCTGCCTGTCCCCCACCACTAGTGAAGCAGTACCATGGCTGGTGCCCGGGGGGCCAAGGCCCTTGCTGGGGGCTGCTGCTGCCCCCCCCCCCCCACCCCCCGGCTCTGGGCAGGGACTTCCTCATATTTTTTTAATAAAATTAAAATGGAAAAAAAAAAGAGCAGAAAATAAAGAAAAACATTGGGAAAAAAAAAAAAAAAAAGGAAAAGTGTTGGAGTGTGCTGAGCCCACACCCCCGGGATGCGGGAAGAGGAAGGAGGGATGGGGGGGGTGCGTGTGTCAAGGATGGTGTGTGCGGTCAGGGATGGGGTGCGGGGAGGAGGATGATGCAGAAAGTCACGGATGGGATGCGAGGTCAAGGATGGGATATGGGGTCAGGGATGGGATGAGGAGATCAGGGATGGGATGTGGGGCTCAGGGATGGGATGCAGGGGTCAAGGATGGGATACGGGTTCAGGGATGGGATGTGGAGATCAGGGATGCGATGTGGAGATCAGGGATGGGATGCGGTGGTCAAGAATGGGATACGGGGTCAGGGATGGGATGTGGAGATCAGGCATGGGATGTGGGGCTCAGGGATGGGATGCAGGGGTCAAGGATGGGATACGGGTTCAGGGATGGGATGTGGAGATCAGGGATGCGATGTAGAGATCAGGGATGGGATGCGGGGGTCAGGGGGGCGATGCGGGGGTCAGGGATGGGATGCGGGGGTCAGGGATGGGATGCGGGGGTCATGGATGGGATGTGGGATCGGGATGGGGGGGGGGCGATGGGGTCATGGATGGGATGCGGGGGTCAGGGATGGGATGCGGGGGTCATGGATGAGGGTACCCCCGGCTGGAGGGAAGCTCCGGTTTCCCATCGGGCCCCGCGGCGCCGGCAGCCCCTTTGGCTCCGCCCCGGCAGCTCCCGCGGAGCCCGGTGGGGCGGCACCGGGCAGCGACCGGGAGCGCGACTGGGACCGGGAGCGGGAGCGGGACCCGGACCCGGACCGGCCGGGATCCGCCTGCACCGCGGCCGCCATGTGGCCGCTCCGCCTGGGCAGGGTGAGTCTGGGACCGGGGGGGTCCCCTCCGGGGAGGGCGGGGTGTGCACGGTGCCGGGAGCGGGGGTACCGGTGGCCGGGGTACCCCGGTGCCCGCAGGGTACCGGTGCCTCGTGGAGTCCGGATGCGCAGGCAATGCCGGTGCCCGCAGGGAGCCGC
Organism: Neopsephotus bourkii; assembly: GCF_033783945.1. Taxonomy (NCBI): domain Eukaryota; kingdom Metazoa; phylum Chordata; class Aves; order Psittaciformes; family Psittacidae; genus Neopsephotus; species Neopsephotus bourkii. Next base: position 173,652 of record NW_026901922.1, read on the forward strand.
GGTACCCGGGGTGTTCCGGTGCTCGCAAGCGGTCCCGGTGCACGGTGTGGGTGGGGAGGATTCGGGTACCAACAGGGGGAGGTCCAGGAGGGGGTCGCTCCCTGCACACCCATTTCTTCCGTCTCAGCGCCCCTTTGTGGGCGCAGCACCCATCCGCTGGGTGTCGGGGCAGCGGCACCGCTCCTGCCCACACCCCCACCTCCTTGCCAGGCTGGGCAGTGCCCCCCACCCCGGCCCAGCTCTGCCCCAGCGGACTTTGTGTCCGGCCCAAAGTCCCCGGGTCGGGGACAGGCACCGGCCCTGGCCCCTGCTCGGTGACCGCGGGTGATGCAATGGGGCAGCAGCAGTTACATCACCCCGGACCCTGCATCAGTAAGAGGTCCTCTTCAGGACCCTGGGCTGAGGGGGGGGACCCCAATGCACAACAAGGGGGTCCCCGTGTTGTGACCGGGGGTCTGGCCCTCCCACCCCTCCCATGCACATGCACACACAGCCATGCACACGCATGTGCAGTGCTGCACACGTGCCCTGCACGCGTGGATGTTCTGGCTGCTTCGGCACCTTCCGAGATGCTCCTGCCCCTTGTTGGGAGGGGGTCCCCATGTGCACACCCCGGCAGAACACTGGGGTACAGGGGCACTTTAGGGGGTACAGAGGGGCCCGTGTGGGGTCACAGGGTGTCAGCTTCGCCTCTCCTGTGCAGGCCCTGCGGCGATGTGGTGGCTGGGGGGGTACCTGCAGCCAGCGGGCCCAGCACGGCACCGCTGCGGCCGCTGCCACGGGGCAAGTGCCAGCCTGGACGGGGCAGGAGAGCCTGGCCGAGAGCGACCCTGAGATGTGGGCCCTGGTGCAGAAGGAGAAGGATCGGCAGTGCCGGGGGCTGGAGCTCATCGCCTCTGAGGTGGGGTAGGGGCTGCTTGGGGCAGGGGATGCTCACAGGGCTGGGGGGGGCCCTGCTCAGGTTTGAGCTTCACTGCCCCATCTTTGACCCCTTTTTCCCCCCCCATCCTAGAACTTCTGCAGCCGGGCAGCACTGGAAGCCCTGGGCTCCTGCCTCAACAACAAGTACTCAGAGGGGTACCCTGGCAAGAGGTAAAGAGGGGGAGCCGGTCCTGGGGGTTCAGGGGTCCTCCCGCAGCCAGGATGCAGCTGCAGGAAAGGTTAAGGGGAGCCCTGGGGCCACAGAGCGTGCTTCCAAGGGGAGGCTGTCACCTATAGGGCAGGAGGGGAGACCCCCATCACCACCGCTCCCTGTCACCCCCTCCCTTCCCCAGGTACTACGGGGGAGCCGAGGTTGTGGACCAGATCGAGCTCCTGTGCGAGCAGCGCGCGCTGGAGGCGTTCGACCTGGATCCTGCGCGCTGGGGCGTCAACGTTCAGCCCTACTCGGGGTCCCCGGCCAACTTTGCAGCCTACACAGCCCTGCTGCAGCCCCACGACCGCCTCATGGGGCTGGACCTGCCTGATGGGGGCCAGTACGTACTGAGGGGGGGGAGACAGCCGGGAGCCTGGTGCCTGCAGGGAACGGGGGGCACCCTGCCTGATCCTGCACCTCGGCCTTCCCCTGCAGCCTCACACATGGGTACATGTCGGACGTCAAGAGAATCTCAGCGACATCCATCTTCTTCGAGTCGATGCCCTACAAACTTAATGTGAGCTGAGGGGGGGGGGGAAGGTGCTGGGGTGAAGGGGGGGATCTGCTGGCCAAGCTGTTGATCCTGGTGATGTGAGGTGCCCGAGCTGCTCTGCCATCCCCTGCCCTTCCTTCCCTCCCTCTGTGCCAACCCCATCCTGGTGCCTGGGAGCTGCTGGGGGCAGGAAGGGGCAGGGGCCTTGGCAAGCTGTCCGTCTGTCCCTTACAGCCAGCCACGGGGCTCATTGACTATGATCAGCTGGAGGTGACAGCTCGCCTCTTCCGCCCTCGCCTCATCATCGCCGGCACCAGCGCCTACGCCCGCCTCATCGACTACGCTCGCATGAAGAAGGTACCCGGTGGCGTCGCATCCATCCTGGGTGATGCTGCGGTCGGTGGGCCACAGGGACAACCCATGTGCCTGTGTCTGCAGGTGTGCGAGGAGGTGAAGGCGTACCTGCTGGCGGACATGGCTCACATCAGCGGGCTGGTGGCAGCCAAGGCCATCCCTTCGCCCTTCGAGCACGCGGACGTGGTCACCAGCACCACACACAAGACCCTGCGCGGCGCCAGGTGAGGCCGGGTCCTGCATCCCCCCGGAGGATGCTGTCTGTGGTGTGATGCAGAGGCTGCGGTTCGTGCTCTGGAGGGAACAGGAGGGGCCTATGGGAGGGTGGTAGCGGTGTTGGTGCCTCCATGGGGTGGTGGCAGGAGGAGCGGTACCAGCTCTTCATCACCCCCAGGTCAGGACTCATCTTCTACCGCAAGGGCGTGCGCTCGGTGGATAAGAAGACAGGCAAGGAGATGCTCTACGACCTGGAGGACAGGATCAACTTTGCTGTCTTCCCCTCCCTGCAAGGGGGACCACACAACCACGCCATCGCTGCCGTGGCCGTGGCCCTCAAACAGGTCCGTGCTGGGGTGGTGATGGCTGGGGATGAGATGGCCCAGCACTGATGTGGTTCCCCTTGCAGGCCAGCTCGCCAGCCTTCCGCCAGTACTGCCAGCAAGTGCTGAAGAACGCCAAAGCCATGGCAGAGGCCCTGCTGCAGCGTGGGTACACCCTGGTGTCAGGTACTGCACCGCTGGGGAGGAGGAGGGCTGAGGCTGCAGCATCGCTTGGCCTCAGTGCCCCTGGGCAGCAGTGGGGAGCATGGGTGGGTTAGGAGCAGGGCTGAGGTTGGGATGTGGCAGTGAGCAGAGGGGGGGCTCTGTCGGTCACTCCTCACCCCTTTCCCTTGCTCCCCAGGCGGCACCGACAACCACTTGGTGCTGGTGGACCTGCGGCCCAAGGGCATTGATGGCGCGCGGGCTGAGCGCGTGCTGGAGCTCGTCTCCATCACTGCCAACAAGAACACGTGCCCGGGGGACAAGAGCGCGCTCACGCCAGGAGGGCTGCGCCTGGGTGAGGGATGGGCCCTGCCTCCATCCATCCAGCTCCTTCCCTTGGGGGGATCCCCCCTTTGCTTCACCCATGTGGGACTTTGGAGCCAGTTTCTGGCTTAGAGAAGGGCTGGGATTGAGGGAGCCCCTTGTTGGGGCTGGCCAGCGCAGACGCTGGCCCTGATGGTCTCCGTCCCCAGGTGCCCCTGCGCTGACATCCCGCCACTTCCACGAGGAGGATTTCCACAAGGTCGTGGCTTTCATCGACGAGGGCATCGCGCTGGCCCTGGACGTCAAGAGCAAAACCAGTGAGTGAGCAGCAGGGCCCCCATCTCCCCCATTCCTGGGTGCCAGTTTGGGTGCAGGGGCCTGTGCCCCAGCTGGTGCCAGCCTCCCCCCTTGCTGCAGTGTGTGTGTGTCATCCCCCCCCATCCTCCTGCATCCCCAGGCAAGCTCCAGGAGTTCAAGATGTTCTTGCTGCAGGATGCAGAGACGCAGCAGCGCTTGGCTGCCCTGCGCCAGCGCGTGGAGACCTTTGCTCGTGCCTTCCCCATGCCCGGCTTCCGTGACCGCTGAGCTGGGGCTTCAAACCACCCTTTGCATTCCCCTCTCCTCTTTGTCCCCCTGTAGCATCTTTGGGCGCTGCTTCCCTGGGGTGGGGAGCAGCGTCCCCCTTCCCCATCCTGCTCTCAGTGTTAGGGTACAGAGACACCCCCCTAGATAATGATGGGAGAGACCCAGGTCCTCGCTCCGACCTCTCTGGCCAAGCAAATCTTGCACTTTTCTAGGGGAAGGGGGTTGCTAATAAAAGCAGGGCAGAGCTGGTTGCTGTGGAGGTGTTGTGGGTGCTGAGCTGGGCAGGGAGAAGGCAATGATGGGGTGTTGTGGGGTGCAGTGTCCCTGGGGCCCCTGAGCACTGTGCTACGGATGGATGTGGGGCATGCACCCACTGCCTGCACTTGTGCCTCAGTGTCCCCACCGTGGTGCTTTGCTGAGGGCAGGAGGGAGCTGGGGATTTACACTGAGCCCTGGAGCGTGACACCCATGCCCAGGCCCTGGCACGTCCCCCCCTGTCACCTGCTTTGTGTTTGCTGGCCAGCATTCAGCACTGCCATAGCCAAACCAAACACCCCATAGCTCAGGACCGGGGCTGTGCACACATGCAGGGCACGCACATCCATCCGCGTGCGTGTGAGCGTGTGTGACTCCCTCCATCCCATCCAGCCCTTTTCCCTCTCTGGAGGGGCCGGGATGGGCCCTGGAGCGTGGGAGAGAGGAAACACAGCACCCAGGGGCCATGAACCGCTGCTTCCAGTGGGATGTGAGCCCCCATCCCCGCCTTCAGAGGGGGGAGATGGATGTCTCCTGCGTTCATGGGTCTGGGAAACCGTACAGGAGCTGTTTTTCCTGACCCACTCCCCACCCCAAATAGTTCATTACTGTGCTATGAGTTTAATGTAGGCAAGACAGGATGGTGACAGCAGGGTGAGCGCATCGCTCCGACAGTGATGTGCTTTATTGCAGGTTGGGGGCCCAGCCCCATGGATTGGGGGTGCTGGGGAGGCAGCGAATGGCGTGGAGCTGTGGGGCAGGAGGGGTTGATGTGGGTTGAGGCAGAGCTGCCCCAGCACATCCCAGCGCAACTCAGAAACTGGGCCGCTCCTTCTTGAGGCTCTTGTAGTCGGTGGAAACTGCCAGAAACTGGAGAAAGGAGGGATGTGATGGGGGAGGAATGTTCCCTCTGGCCCAAAGCTCATGGTGCCTCTCCCCCTTCTCCCCTGAGGGGGTTTTGCCTTAACCGCAGCCATTTCCCACCCCCCTAGAGGCCCCCAGTTCACCCAGTGCTCACTTTATACTGGTCCGTGGGGCTCAGCTTATTCCAGGGTTCAGGATTATTCTTCCGATCCCAGCTGCAAGGTCATGAGCATCTATAAGGGGGGGGGGGGGGAGACCACCACCCCCATCACCCCCATTTTTCCCCATTAATGCCCCCAGCCCTCTGATGCTGCTGTGATTGGGGTGAGGAGCTGGTTGGGGGGGGGGAACCAGGCAGGCACATCCCTGCCCAGGCTTGTGCCACGGCCATGGCCTGACTCACCAAACCACAGCCTGGCAAGCACCATGGCACCGGTGCTACGTGCAGGGGTGCACATCTGCCTGCCCCCCCCCAGCCACCCCATCCCTCTGCCCCGCTGAGCTGGTGTTGCTCAGATGAAGCCATCCCAAGGAGGACACGTCCCGTTGTGGGAGGCCAGCAGCGCTGTGGGATGGGTCCCTGGAGAGCATCCCCCCCCACTCCCCCTCCATCCTCCTGCAATCCGCTGGTGTTGGCCAAGAGCAGAATTTTCCATCTGGGAAGATGTGCGTGCGTGCACGCTGGGGATGCGGTGTGTGAATGCAGCCCCCCAGAGCTGTTTCATAGCATCAGTGTGCTGGGGAGAGGGATGCTGCTGTTGTTTTCTCCCCCCCCCCCTCACACGCACACGCTTCCCCCATCAAAGACAAGGTGCCTGGATCTGCTAATTGCCGTGCTAAGTACCCTGGGCAGCTGGCGTCAAACGGAATCAATGAGCGTTTTACCGGGAGCAAACAAATATTAGAGCGGCATTAAGGCAGCGTGGAGCTGCAGGGCCACTGAGCTACGGGGGGAGAGAAGCAGGCTGGTGTGCTGCAGCGTGCTGTCTGTCCTGTGCCAGCCCATCCGCTGCCGCTCCTCAGCAATCCATCCTCACACCTTGCCTCCCGCTCCTTTCCCGTTCAGCCTTGCACGCTTTTCATCTCTGTCCATCCCTCCCTCTCTGCCTGGGTTCCTTCTCCAGCCATCCATCCCACTGGTTTCCCATTCTTCTATCAATCCATCCCTCCCCACACGGTTCCCCCCCCTCTATCAGTCACATATTGCTCTTATCTGCCTCGTCATCCTGCCCCATAACCTCTCTGCATCTCTCTCCCGGCCAGAGCAGCAGGATGGGGGGACCCTGGTCCCTCACTTCCCAAGTGCCTCCCTCCGGGCACTGCTGCACCCAGCTTTGCTCACCATGGAGGGTGTCAGAGCCCATCCAGGAGCCTTGTGCACCCCAGGGACACCCCGCCCCATACCTGACATCCGGGCTGTACAGGGCCAGCCTCAGCAGGTACAGGACGGCACTGCCCATGCCGACACTGATGAAGCCAATGAGGGGAATGAGCTGCAGAGAGAGGAAAATGAAAAATACCCCAATGAAATGAATATTTATCAGGCCGACTGGAGAGTGAAAGGGAGAGCTGACACACCGGGAGATTTACAGGGGAAATATGGCAGAGCAATCCTGTAGCTGGGCTGCGGTACACAGTGTAGCTGTCAGCTTGAGTGACTGAATTAAAAGAGGGAGAGAAAAATCGGCTCGTGTTGGAGAGGAATTGGATTTGGAATGAGAAATCGCTTCCCCTCTGCCTGCTGCTGCTGCCCAGTGCTGCTGGTGCTGGCTGGTGCGGCCATGGTGTGATGGTGCCCTGGTCAGGGGCTGAAGCTCAGGATTCCTCCCAATGGGACTTGGTCCTGCCCCCCCCCCCGGCCCTGTGTCTTTTCCCACCACCTCTGGATGAGGAGGGTTCAATCCATCTTCCCCTGTGTCTGCAGCAGGGATGGACTGGGATCACTGGTGCCAAGCATCACTCAGTGACCCCCTCCAGGAGCTGCCCCAGCCCCATAGAGGGTGACCCAGGGGGGGTCCCTTCACCCTGCTCCGTGTACCCAGGGTTTTGCATCCCTCCTTTGCAGGGCAATCAGCTCCATCTCCTCGTCTCCTCTTCCCCCCCGCCTCTACTGGCGCTGCCAATCCCCAGTGCCCGGGGGGACGTGGCCTCAATCGGAGCCGAGCCGAGGCTGCTTTGACCTCCCCCAAATTGCAGCGGCCCCCGTGCTAGGGGAAGGCGGGCGGAGCGTAATGAACCTCCCGGCAAGCCGTGCCCCTGGGAGGCCGAACCGCAGCCGGCTCCTCGCCGTGCCCATTAGCACGGAGCGGGGCTCGGGGGCTGGCGTGCGCTGTGCGCGCTGCATCGCCGGCAGCCGAGCCCCTGCGTTGTGTTCGCTGGAGCAGTGAGCAAGTGTCCCCACATCCCCCCCAGCCACCCACTGCACCATGACTCAGGTTCCCATCTGGATGAGGCATAGAATCCCAGAGCGGTTTGGGTTGGAAGGGACCCGAACACCTTCCACTGGACCAGGTTGCTCCAAGCCCCATCCTTAGATGAACAGGGTCCATCCAACCCCCTCAGTTCTCTGCCAAGCACCTCCTTATGGGGAAGACCCCTCCGCAGCCAGATGCATCTCCGTGCCCTGGCTGTGCCCCCCCATCCTCTCCCAGCGCCCATGCCCAAGCCAAGCCGTGCTCGCAGCGGCTGCTGGAGCAGCGGGCAGATGCCAGCGCCGGTTCGGGGGGTTAGAGGCATCAGCAGATAATGATCTTCGTGCTGCGTGCGGCTGGGTGCCAAGAGGAGCTGGCAGTAGCCGCTACCCAACCGCGCCGGCTAATCAAGACGAACTCCACAGCGCCGGGAATTGCTGTGTCTGGTGGAGGAGAGTCGGGGCGAGGGGTTCGTCTCACCATCTGCTGCTGACACCTTCTGGGTAATTAATGCCTGGGAACAATTAAGGGTAGGGGAGCTCGGGGAGCCGCGCATTGCACAGGCAAAGGGGCTCTGGGGATGCAGGTGCAGGCGGTGGGCCCTGATTCCCCCCCCGCAACACACACACAAAGGTAAAGAAGGTGTATTGAGAGCTTGATCTTAAGCATCCAGAGTCCAAATGCTGCTTGTGTGCCTGCAGTGGCTATTTGGGGGGACCTGCTCCCCAGGACCCCCATCTCCCAGCCAGGTTTGACTGCATCCACTCAGCACTTCCAGAGTGGGGATCTGGCCCTGTTCCGACCACTCCAGCTCCCAAAATAGCAGGAAGGAGGAAAGAAATGCATGGAGGTGTTGGGTGAGGTGGGGGCCCTGTGTCTGCATGGGATATGGGCGAGCATCCCTCCCATAGGGAGCGGATGGTGGGATGCAGCCCCAGCCTCTGATGGTACCCGAAAAGCACCCACTGAGCCGTGCAGCCCCCGGCCATGCCAGACGAGGTTTTACTCCTGTGCTTGACCATCACGGTGCTCCAGGGCATGGTGGGGACATTAATCACTGCCATGCAGGCAGGCAGCCGGGCGTGCTGCCGTGGGAGAATCTATTGCCAGGTGAAAGTGCTGATGTACCTGCCCGGTGCGAGCTGGAGCTCATCACCTGGAATGGATGACACGTCCAAAACTGCCCCAGCAACCTCTGCCAGCAATAATCCTGCTTAACGGCACCGGGCACATGCCAGGATCTTCACATACAGGCACCCAGCATCACCCTCCCCTTTACATGCACTGGTTGGGGGCCTCTCTGTGCCCCCCCCCCCTCAGCTCATACACCATCCTCTGCCTGACAGATGGGGAAACCTTGGCAGGAGTGAGCAGAAAAGCCCCAAATTGCCCCATTTTGCACACACAAACACACAGCAGCCCCGGTCTGTGCTGTCCCTCCATCCGCTCCCACCAAGGGCATCAAAAGCACCCAGGAGCACCCGCTTTTCCTTGGGAGAACCCAGCACCAGGGTGCTCCTGCTCCAGCCCAGGCTCCCTCCCAAGTGCCAGCAGCGCCCGGATGCTCAGCCATGGCTCATCCTTTCCACCCTGGCTGCTTTACCGCCCCAAACCCAACTGCCAACAGCTTACGTGACTTCCAGCCAGTGCTTGCTCCTTAACCCTCCCCAGGCCACCAGCCCCTGGCAGGTCCCCAGCCTGCTGCTGTCTCGGGGGGGCTCTGGTTTATAAGGGTTTGAGCATCTTTGTACATGAAAACCCTCAGCAGGGGATGGGGCCAGCTCTGAGCTGAAGGGATGGGAGTTGGTGCTTCAGACTGGGGCTGCTGAGGTGAGTGGGGAGGGGGATTGATTCCCCCCAATCCAAGATGCCCCCCTGAACACCCACAGCAGGGGGTGGACATGGAGCATCACCCCTCACTCAAGAGTGCTGGTTGGGGTAAGTAAACCTGTGGGTAAGAGTCAATGCACCCAAAGCCCAGCCCTGGCCCCTTACAGTGCTGGATGGAGCGAGTGGGGCAGGGTGGCCTCATCTCTCTTTAGTAAAGGGGGGCCGGGGACCCCCAGGCTTCCCTGGAGGATGCTGTGAGGGCCGGGAGGACAGTGCCAAGGGGAAGGTGGCACACAGGGACAGCCTGGGGAGCGGGACCAGGAGGCTGGGATGGGGTTTGGCAAGAGGGAAGAAAAGGGGGGGCTGGCAAAGGGTGCAAAGGGCAGGAATTGATGGAGGAGAGAGAGGGATGTGATGAGAGAAGGGCAATGATGAGCCCGGAGGGATGGAGGCTGTGGGGGTCCCTGCGAGGAGGAGGGGGGCAGAGGGATGGGGAGGATGGGGGGTCCCTGGGGGGGGGTGACTCACTCCGGGGTGTCTCTTGACGTGCCGGGAGAACATGGTTCCGAGCAGGGGGCCCTTCATGGCGAGGGTGCGGGGCAGGTCCGGCCGCGACAACGGATCCTGGAGTGCGGTCCGAGGATGGAAGCTGGGCAGGAGACGGGAGGGAGGCGTCCGCAGCAGGGCGGGGAGGGACGGGGCGGGACGGGACGGGACGGGGATCCCAGCCCGGGGACAGCATTGAGGGCTGGAAGGGGAGAGGGAGGCTGAGGAGCAGGTCCTGAGCTCCCCAATGCCCCTTCCAGCCGCTCCCGATAACTGCGTTAATGACGAGCTTTGCAATGGGATGCTTGAGGCCCCCGCGTGCTGCTGGACCCCAAACCGCATCCGTGCCTCAGTTTCCCTCTCGGTGCACAAGGGGCTGGCCCCTTCCCTCCACCTTCCCAGGTTGCTCCGCACCTCCCTGCCAAGGCGAGGGATGAGTCGTGTGATTTGTTATGACAACCTCGCTGATGTTTGCTGCCCCCCTCCAACCTCCCATTTATGATAAATGACACAACACCCCATTTACATTTAGCAATGCAAATCTCCCTGGCGGTACCAGATGCTGCCGTGCATATGGAAACCAGCTCTTCCTATCCACTGGCTCAACAAAAGACAGGGGAGCTGGATGGAGCAGGGACTCGTCCTCCCTGACCATCACCGTGTGCATCTGCATGAGCAAAGCCTGGCCCCAGCCCTGGGCAGAGCATGGGGAAGTGGCAAGCGATGCCCATGGAAGGGGATTGGAACTGGATGGGTTTAAGGTCCTTTCCAACCCAAACCATGCCGTGATTCTATGATGGTGTCACACACGCAATGGGCACAGGCCAGGCCCTCTCGCACATCCCTTCCACTGAGGGCTCAGTCCCTCAGCAGATCAGGCTTTGCTCATGCAGATGCATACATGAACACATGCACAGGCAGCCAACACACATGGCAAAGTGGCAGCAGGCTCCTGCACATACATACATGCACATATATATACATACATGCACATACACACATGCACATACACATACACACACACACATACACATACATACATGCACATACACATACATATGCATACACATACATAGATGCACATACACATACATATACATACACATACATACATACATGCACATATACATACATACATGCACATACACATACACATGCATACACGCACATACACATACACACACATACACATCCATACATGCACATACACATACACATGAGCTCTGGCAATTCTTACCACTGACCTATTGTGCTTTTGGCTGGGAGCCTCCAGCCCAGCACTGCAGCCTCCAAGTCCCCCCCAGCACCCTCCCCAGTGCAGCCCCATCCGCTCCACTCATCCTCACCTCAATTCTTCCAGCAAAGCATAAAAGGACAAAGGGGAAGAATTGCTCTGGAGTGTATGGAAATAAAGAAGCCAGGCCTGAATCGCAGCCAGCGGCGCCGTGTTGAGCCCTTTGTTGATCTAATTAGAGTTTTGAGATGGGATTGATTAAGTGCCACTCCCCAAGCCCGAGCACATCCTGCCCTCAGCATCCTTTGCTGCAGCATAGGGGCAGCAGACATGCCCTATGTACACGTGTGTATGTGGTGGGACTCACACGCAGTGTCACAGAGCACAGGACACAGGGAGCCAGGTCCCATCGCAGCCAGGTCTGCTTTGGAGCATCCTGCATCTCTGCACCATGGACCGATGCAAGCTCCTGGCTCCCCATGGGTAGGCCCCGGCTTCCCATGGAGATGCAGAGGGATTCCCTGCCCACCGAGCCCAGCTGGCTCCATGCTCATCAATGAGTGTAATTAAGAGCCAGCTTCATTCCGTGCTTCCCTCTTCGGTGGTGATGATAGCGCTTGGCCCCACAGCTCAGGGCTCAGCCTTGCAGGGTGCTGGGGGTGCTGCTCTGCACCCCTGGACCCCCCCAGCAAACAGACTCTGCAGGAGCTGCTCCTCATTCACAGTTGTGATGGGTCAGTGCTTTGGGGCAAAAACAAGCCAAGATCCTCCCTATAGAGACAAGCACCCACGCGTGTGCACGCCTGCAGGCACGCAGCAACACGGATGCGTGCATCCGGGCAGCTCACGCACATACGTGTGCATGGATGGACACCTACACGTGTACACCCCAGCAGTGGGTGTGCATGGGCACACAGGCATGCACACACCTTGGTATACTGATATGCTTGCACGTGTACTGGTGCCCCCCGTGTAAGGGCTATGGGGAGCTGGGAGGACAAATGGGGGGGGCACTGGCGTGGCTGTGATTTTACAACGGCTCCAGAGATATTATTCAAGATGAAGGAGAATCACGGCTGCTGCGAGCGAGCGCGGGGAATTCATCATCGCGAATTGGGTGCCCCCCCCCTTCATCCCCCCTCCCGCCCCGACGCCGCGGTGATGAAGTGCTTCATTAATAGGAGATGCTGCAGCTTGGGGCTGAACGTGCCTGCACCTGAGCGTGCGTTTCCTTTGGCTCTCAGCCTCTCTATGCCCCCCCCCGCCTCAGCCCCACCGCTTTGGGATGAGCCACCCCAAACCCTGCCCCCTTGATGGCGACACGAGGTCACCCCTCGGTGCTAATGGGGTGCCCTCGCTCAGGCTCTGCCGGTGCTGCCGGCGCTGTAAATCTCAGCGGCTCTTGGCAGGGCGCGATGGAGCCCGGCATCAAAAATTCATGGCAAGTAAAGCAAACAAACAATAAACAAACAGCCCATAATTAAACGCCGGTGAACGGGATGGATTTCATCGCCCTACAGAGCCCCCTGCACGAGCATCACGGAGGGCATCACTCGCCTACGGGCGCTCTCGTGTTGTGATGCCTCGCACAGCCAAAGGCTGCTTGCCCCTTGCTCTGAGCTGCTGCGTGATGCTGTGCGCATCCCATGATGTCACGGATCTCTGGTGACATCACAGCGCTCCTGCCCCGGCCGTGAGGAGGAGGCTCGGCACCCAAGTGCTGGCCCTGGCACCATCCATCACGGGTGCACGCTTCATTTGTAAGTGGCACCTTCATTTAAAGCGCTATTATCACCTTAATTCCTGCCATTAATCACACGGCGCTGTGCGATGAGCACCAGGAGAGCCCATCCCGGACCCACAAACGCTGCAGTGTGTGTGTGTATGGGGGGTTGACACCATCCGAGCGCCCCACGACTCTGACACCCCCCTGTAACGCTGCCAAAAGGTGGCTGAGGTGACCCCCACCTCTGTGCCCACCAGCTCTAACGTGAGGCAGGGGCTGCCTTTCCCCATGGCAGCATCCTGGAGGGGACATTGTGTCCCCAACCATCACCCCATGGCCTCAGTGGGATGGGGTCCCTGGCTGCAGGTTTTGGGGTGGCGGGGGGGGCACACATCATCTCGATGGCAGCAGGAAGGTGTTTCCTGCACCCGACCCCGCAGTTAAGCACCCGCTCGGGCTCTGCCCTCGGTATCGATCTGAGTTTTTCCTCCCATAATTCGCTGAAGAAAAGCCCGAGCCCGGAGCTGTGATTTCCAGAGCCCGGTTTATAAATAACCGGGGTCAGCAGCTGCCAATTGCCGTAATGCTGCCTTGATACAATTTAATAAACATAATAGCCTCTTCCTTCATTGTGACAGAGACACTGGTGGGGCCGGCGCCGCGCCGAGCACGGCTCAGACACGCACACGGCCCCGACACGCTCCGCGCCTGGGATGCGCGCACGTGGCCGAGGCACGCATGAACGCGGCTTCAGACGTGTGCGAAGCGGAGCCACACGGGCACACGTCTGATGTGTGTGTCCGTGGGGGTGATGCACGCAAGCTGCATGGCTGCGACAGGCGTGAATGCGGCTTGGACACGCGTGCTCATACCTGGGACACGCGTGCGCACGGCTGGGACACGGGTGCACAAGGCTGGGACACGCGTGCACACGGCTCGGACATGCGTGCACACGGCTCAGACACGCGTGCACACGGCTGGGACACGTGTGCACACGGCTTGAACACGCGTGCACACGGCTGGGACACGCGTGCACACGGCTCGGACATGCGTGCACACGGCTCAGACACGCGTGCACACGGCTGGGACACGCGTGCACACGGCTGGGACACGCGTGCACACGGCTTGAACACGCGTGCACACGGCTGGGACACGCGTGCACACGGCTCGGACACGCGTGCACACGGCTCGAACACGCGTGCACACGGCTCGAACACGCGTGCACACGGCTGGGACACGCGTGCACATGCCTTGAACACGAATGCACACGGCTGGGACACGCGTGCACACGGCTCGGACACGCGTGCACACGGCTAGGACACGCACACGCGTTCGACAAGCGCGTGCCCGCGGCTGGTCGTGCTCGTGCACCAACGCTCTCCCTCCGTCGTCGTAGTTACCCCCCCTCCGTGAACGTGCCCCCGGGGTCCCCGTCCCGCCCTCACAGTGGCCTCCGGCCGTGCTCTGGCGCCCTCTCGTGGCCGCGGATCGGGACCTGCACCGGGTTCGGGACCGGGAGTCACCACCGCCGCTACCGGACACTATGCGGGGCACCGGGACAGGGCCTGGGGCTCGACCCCGCTGGTCCCACTCAGGATGCTCCGGGGAGCCCCGCACCGGGAGCCTCAGCCCAGCCTCCCTCGGACCTGGTACCGTGGCTGCAGGCCCGGAGCGGGACCCCCACACTGAGGAGCACCCGGAGCGGGTCAGGGCCCCATCTCCCCTGCCCTGCAAAGCCCCCAGCAGCCCCCCCCCTCCTCCGGCTCCCCGTGTCCCACCCCCAGACCTGCTGAGTGATGCCAGAGACTCCAAAATCAATTCCCATCCCCGCCAGGACACGGCGAGAAGGCAACAAATCACAGGCACTGCTCCGCAGCCCCAGCGCCTCATTTTTCTTCCTGAACTCCATAATAAGAAATCAATGGCAGATGCCGCACTCCTGATGCATCTCCCCTGGGACAAGCGAGCCCTCACCCTCCCCACCCAAAGCCTGAACTCATGGGTACCCCCCCATGCCTATAGACTAGAGCACCCTCATGCCTATAGACTAGAGCACCCCCTCACCTATAGACAGGGCAGCCCCCTCCTTGCCTATAGACTAGAAAGCACCCCCCAAAGGCTTCCCCTATTGTGGGGGCCAGGCTGACCCCAAATCACAGCAGGTTCACTCCATCCCGCTGCAGCCTGAGGTGCCATTGGATCATTGTGAGGGAGCCTCATGGAGGTTCCTTGCCCCATAGCCCAAAAGGATGGGAAGGACCCCAGGGTCCTGCAGGCAGAGATTTGGGGGGGGGGGGGGGCCTTGCTGTCACGCGGCAGCTCCAGCAGCTGCAGAAGGGCCTGGGCTTGGGGAGCGCTGCTCCAATTAGCTGTAATCGCGCTTCCCCGCAGCGCCTGACACCGAAAAACCTACATCATTACCAGCAGCGACAGGGAAGGCAGGCCCATGCGCTCCTGCTTAATTGAGTGTTTACAGCCCTGCGAATGGGTGGGGCAAGAACAGCTCTATAGGAAGGCAATACACACACCCCACACCCCCCCCACACACAGAGAAGAGATTGGGGTGATGGGGGAGAGCGCAGCCCAGGCCCCTCAGCAAGCCTTGAGCTCACGGCTCGCTGCTGGCAGAGCCAGGCTGAGATCCCATGGGGGGGGGGGTCACTGCATGCAGAGGTGGGGATGGAATGTGGGGACAGGCTGTGGGGCTGGGTCATAACAAGGAGGGGGAGCCATAAAGGAGTGACAGGGACCAGAGCCCATCCTGCAGCCAAGCTGAGATCCCATGGTGGGGGGGTCACTGCATGCAGAGGTGGGGATGGAATGCGGGGACAGGTTGTGGGGCTGGGTCACATCAAGGAAGTGGAGCCATAAAGGAGTGACAGGGACCAGAGCCCATCCTGCAGCCAAGCCCCAGTGGACAAAGCTGTTTTCTCCTCGTTAATCTTTCATAGCACGATGATCATTCTGCTTCGATGCATCGCCATGGACCCCATAACAATGAGCCATGGGGCCAGGCCAGCCCAGGCTGCCCCAGTGCTGGGAGACAGCCAGGGCCAGGGGTGTGCAAAGGGGCACAGCCTGGGGTGTTCCCCCAGTGCCAGAGTGGGAACACGCTCCCCTGTGTGCTCATACAATGGGGACCACACACCGAACATGCACCGACACGCATGGAGATACTCAGTGCATGGATGACCACAAGCACATGCGTGTGCACATGGCACATTGCCCACTTCCCGGGAGGCCTCGCGGCATCTCCCATCTGGAGGTGCAGGAGCTGGTGGTACCCCTGCCCTTCGCCCTCTTCCCACCCGGAACCAACCTATGGGATGGGGCAAGTGGGTCTGAAAGGGGCATTTTTCCATATCCCCAAACTGGGAACACTGGAGGGGTTTTGGGAATGTGGGGCACCAACGTCCAGGAAGAGCTCTTGGGCAGAACCTGGGTGCTGAGCCCTACATGAGGCTGTGCCTTGGCTCACCCCAAAACAGGGCTTGAGAGGACGAGGAGAGGGGGGGACGTTAAACCCTTCCCTCCCTCCTGCCACCTTCTGCTGTGCCCAACTTGAATCGCTAATTCCAATGAAGCCAGGCTGGATTAATTTTCATTTCCCCATGCAAATCAGTGCTAATTAGGATGGATTTAGTTCACATCGCAGGGGCTGTGGGGACAGCCCTCGGTCCCCAGCCAGCCTTTGGGGTGTTGCAGCCGCAGTTGACGAGTTGGGAAGGCAGACCCCGCAGTCTGGAGGTCAGGAAGCAGGGAGGGGGCGGCAGGTAGAGCAGGGATTGCTTTGGAATGACGGCAATGACACAGCACAGCATCTCCCCCCAACCCCAGCCCCTCACCAGGGCATCCAAACCTGCCCATCCTGCTCCTAGCCCTAAGTGTTACCGATGCCCCGATGAAGGCCGGTGTGGGATGCTCCTGGACCATAAGAAGGGAAGCTGATGGGGCAAACACGGGTGCTGGGGAGCGCAGGGGGATGTCGCCACTCAGGGAATGAGGAGCCCCCCCCAGCTCTTTGATTGTTTGAGCCTCCTCCTCCTTTGCCAGCTTTTGAACTCATTAGCACTGCCCGCAGGCTCCTGTTCACGCAGCTTGGTCTGGAGCCCAGGAGGACTCAGAGCGAAGCCAATGCAAGCTGCAAACGGGACCCCCCAGGCGCAGATAAACCCCACAGCCCCAGGGTCCCCAAACTCCTCTGCTCCCCCTGCGGCACCGGGGAGCTCGGGGCAGCCGGGAGCAGGAGGGGGGGGGCACTGCCTTTGCTTGGCTGGGTGAGTGGGGGGCTCGGGGGAGCCCTTATGCTGATCCCTGCATGGGGGAAAAGCATAAACAGCCCCGGAGCTGTTCCCTCTCCCTGCGGCCCGGATGTGGGGCCAGCCGTGGGGCAGGATGCTGGCCCCAGAAGCTCGCACACAGCAGCATGGGGAGGGGGGACGAGAGCAAGAACCCAGGGGCAGAAGGAAGAAGGGGGCTGAGCTTGGGGGCTGCAGAGGACTCGGTGCTGTGTGGGACCACGCCTGCTGTGAGGCCGGAGACAGTGACAAACAGCCAGAGGCGCTGCCTGCCTCCTGCCCTCATTAAATCCCCCCTAACGAGCTGAGCACTGAGCCCTGGGGCCCAGCTGGACTCGGAGCTGGTCATTACTGCTGACAAGGACCTGTCAAAGGGGGAGATGTGGTGAGCTCCATCCCCCCCCGCCCCGCATAGCACAATGGAGTGGGACACAGCCCCCCCCCACCTCAGGACTGGGGTCACCTGTCCCCCAACCCTTGGCCATGCTGTTGCTTGGGGATGGGGTGGACTCAAGGCTGCTGGGGATGAAGGGAAGGAAGGACAGGGTCTCGAGGGGACAGTGATGATGCTGATCCAGCAGGGAAGTGAGCTCTGGACCCCCCGGATTTCCCCCTCCAAGCTCCTCTCCCACCTGGAGCAAGGGACATGGAGGAGGATGAGGAGCAGGAGGATGAGGAACAGAAGCACATTCCCCCCCCTTCCGCTTCCCACTTGAGTCCCCCGGCAGAGCCGCTCGTTCCCGGGAGCACCCTGGCACAGATAAGGAGCCCCGGTGATCCCCAGGGCGCGTTTAATCTGGGACAGGACAGTTATTGGATAAATACCATGAATATGTAAATTGCATTTATGCTGATTTACGGCTGGGGGGGCAGGTGGGGAGCGGAGAGATGGGTTACTTTGGTTTAATGCATTTATTTCCCTGCCTGGAGATGGAGAACAATCTCGGAGCGCTGCATCTGCCAAGACAGAGGAGGTGATTTAGGCAGAGCCGTGCAGATGGGAGAACCCCAGGGCTGGGATGGGAGGTTGGAGCGGGGGGAAGCAGCACCCCAACACTTCCACCTCCCACTGCACCCCTTGGGGCTCAGCATCCTTACAGGCACCCCCAAAAGGGTGTGCAGGGGGTGGCTGCCTCCATCCCCTCCGTGCCAGCGCTGCTCTCCCGGGATGATGTATGGATCCAGCACAAGATCCGCGCTATTCCAATTAATTCCCGGGCCTCGCAAAGCCTCCTGACCTTTCACGAGCCGCAGCGAGGAATTGAGGTGATTAATCTGCTAGGTCGGGGTGGCTCCTCCACTCTGACATCCCCGTGTGCTACATGGGGTGGGTGCCAGACCCTTTGCATCCAGGGGGCTGCTGAGCCTCCGCAATCACAGCCCCCTCTCTACACACAGCTGGGGCACGGCCAGATGTGGACTCGACTCACTCCTGCTTGTACCCCCCCTTGCCAGAAGCATCTGGGATGGAGCTGGGAGGGGGAATCACACCTTAACTGATGAACCCAATTAGATCCTGCACCTAATGACGACCACCCCTCCCCACCCCAAAGCAGCCCCCCCTTCACCCTGGGGCAGGGCCAATTAACCAGATGACTGTAATTAAGTTGTTCTCTTCAGCTGCTCAATGAGATGGAGCCCTCCCCGACTTCCTTGGGCGGTTCTCCCCCCCCTTCCCCTCCTTCTCACATGCAGCAAATCAGCTTCAAACCCCCCCCCCCCCCCGCAGGGCTCTGCAAATAAATAAATAGCCACTCCTGATAAAATTAACCGTATGAGGAGCCGCAAATGAGGCGGAAAATCGCCACCGTTCCGCATTTAAGAGCTGACAGGAGGCCGGGAGGGAGGGAGCAGTCCTGGCCCACCCCATCACCTTGTAGCCCTCCCATTGCCACCGGTCCTGCACATCTGGCAGCAGCTGCTCCAAACCCACGGTGCGGACCGGGTCGCCCCCATGGCCAGCAGCGACACACCCAAGGTTGGACCCGCGGGGGGGGGGGCCCGCTCTTCCCTTAAACCCCCCTCCTGCAGTGGCAGCGTTGACACGGGAGGAGAGCACGGAGCTGGCCCCTGCTATAAGGGGGGCGGTGAACTGCGCGCCACCCGCCAGGGGGCGCCGCATCTTCCTGCCACTTCATTTGCATGCGGCGCGGGAGCCCACGCTGCAGCAGTGCCCCCTCGCGGTGCGGCGGGGATGGTGCCGATACCGGGGTACCGGGCGCACGGCGATCACCGCTTGCAGCGGTCGGGATAGAGGATAACGGGCTGCCTGTCGCCATGGCGACGGGCGGGGCGAGGTACCGGCCCCCCTGTCGCCGTGGTTACCGTCGGCGTCACGGCTCCGGGACGTCACGGGCTCCGCCACCGCCCCCCCGGGGCAGCTGTTCCTGGCTCGGTGCTCGCCCTGCGCGGTCCAAGGACTCGTCCCAGTCCCGGCACCTGTCGCTCCGCAGCCCCTATTCGGGCCCCAACGGGCCCGGTGCCAGCGCTCGGGAACGGGGGATGCGGCCCCGGGGGGACGCGCGGGGGGTCCCGGCCCCCAGGAATGGAAACCGGGGCGAACGCGGGGAGGAGCAGACGTGTATTGATAACACAGGGGTACACAGCCCAGAGCCCCCCCCCGCCGCAGGAAGGGGGGCCCCCTCCTTGCACCCAGTGCCTCCAATGGACCAGAGCTCCCCCCGCAGCCCGCTCCTGCCATGGTCCCCACGGAGCGATGGGGCTGCCGCCCGTCCCCATTCCCATCCCGCTCCAGCAGCTCCATCCCTCTGGCCGGAGGGGGGGCCCTGGGCGCTGTCCCGCTCAGATCTCCTGCAGGAAGTCCACGGGGAAGAGCCCCACTTTGCGGCCGGTGTAGACTTTGACGTAACCGTTTACCTCCTCCCCCTTCTGCACCACGATCTGGGGGCAAAGGGGGTGATGATGGTGACACCCCATAGAGCTCCCCCCCAGGGTGGGAGCAGGGAGGACCGAAGGGCTCCTGTCTCACCTGATCCTTCTTGAGCGTGATCTGCCCGATCTCCCTGTTGCCCACGAAGGAGCGCGTCACTTTGTGCACCCGCTCGCCCGCCCGCACCCGGATGATGAAGTTGGGAGGGAAATATCCAACTTTCTCCCCGATCTTCCCCTGGAAGGAGGCAGTGGCTGGGTGCAAGGTGAGGGTCGGAGCCACCCTGTGTGACCCCCTCCACAACCAGCCTGCACGCTGCGGGGTGGCATGAGGACACGATGTGCTTTAAGCGCTGCATCTTTCCCCTCTCTGCCTGTAGGATCTCAGCCTTACCCTCCACCACTCCTCATTGGAGTCATCAACCACTGTGATCTTCTCCCCAGGCCTGCGAAGGGAAGGATGGGTTTAGAATGAAGGGGTGCAGGGACCCCTTGTTGCTCCCCTCCTCACCCCTGTGCTCTCTATGTGGCTGGTTACTTACGGGAAATCCAGGTCATCCTTCTCCAGGGCTTTGAAGCGATAAATTGCCACGAAATAGTGAGACTGGGGGAAGCCACCGCGTGTCCCTGGCTGTAGCTTCTTGCTCTATGGGAGCAGGAAAAGGGGGTCGGTGCCCCAGCGTTGCTGAAAGCCCCAGGGAGATCCCTGCTGCCTGTCCCCATGCTGCTCCATAGTGTGAGGGTGATGGGTACCTTGTCGTCTGTTGGGCTCTTCTCAGCCTTCTTGTTCCCTTCAGAGGTGCCTGGAAATGGGAGGATGAGGGGGTTACATCTCTCCTGGTGCTGCCTCCCAGCCTGGAAGCATCCCAAGGAGCTCCAGGTCAACAAGGGGAAGCCCCTGAAGTGAAGACCCCCACTTCCTATGGGGCAAAACCCACCCAAGTGAGCCCCCCCATGAGGGTCCCCCCTGCTCAGTGCTCACAGCTCAGCCCCCCGATGCCACAGCACTCACCACCCTCCGTTTTGCCTCCTTGTGGCTTCGTGGCCTCTGGTTCCTCATCCATCATAGCAGCCAAAGGCTGCAAGGCAGAGAGCCGTCAGGGGGTGTGGGTTGGGCAGGGAGTGGGGTGGCCATGGGGTGCTCACTCACGTTTTTCTTCTCATCCTGCCCTTTCTTGCGCTCCTTGTTGGCCATGATGACGCCCGTCCGCAGCGTCTCGAACACGGGGTCGCTCCTGTCGGCTGCTGCAGTGGCGCAAGGGATGGTGAGAGGGGTTCGGGGTGCACGGGGAGATGGGGGGCACCCAGCACCCTACTTACAGAGCTGGTCCTTGATGCAGAGCTGGTCACTGTAGAGGGGTGAGCTGTACGCCCGGCGGAAGCCCGGGGGCTGCAAGGGGGAGGGTTAAGAGCATCACTCCCTGCCCACACACTAGCAGAGGGGATGGAGAGCACGGGGGCACGGAGGGGAGCACCCCTAGGGCCAAGAAGCACCAGAGCACGGGACCATGAGCAGGAGCACTCACGATCTTGCCGAAGCAGCGCTGCATCTCCACGTAGGTCTGGCAGTGGTGGTGGATGTTGGTTTTGCAGTTCTTGCACCTCAGGCCAAACTTGTTGTTGACTGACAGTGTAAGGGGTGGGGTGGGGGGGTGGAAACGAGAGGCAATGTGACACTGCAGCTGCAGGGACGGCTGGGCTGGAGCCCTCGCCAGCCTTGGCCCCCAGCAGCCCTCAGCACTCACGGACAATCATGCGGGCACAAACATCACAGAACTTGGGCTTTTTGAAGTAGTGATCTTTGAACTTGTGGGGTTTGTCATTGACGAGTTTCGGGGGCTCAGGGGGCGGCTCGGGCTCCTCTTCTTCCTCCTCCTCCTCATCCTCATAGATGTAGAAGATGGGTCCCCCTGAGGGGCTGACCAGCTCCCCATTGGGCTGCGGCTCTGGTGGTGCCTCCTCCTTGGGTTTTTGCTGGAAAAGCTGCTTCAGCTTCTGTAGCTGCTGGGCAGGAGAGGAGGGATGCACAGGGCAGGCATGTGGGGTGAGGCCGGCAGGCAGAGGACCCAGTGCCTGGCTCCCGGCCCCTTTGCTCTGACCTAGAGACTGCTTCATCCCCAGTGAGAAGAGACCCCGGGCATCCTGAGGCAGAAACCGTGAGGATGGGGACCCTTCTCCCACTAAAGGAGAAACTGTGACTCCTGAGCATGATGTGGATATGGGAAGAGCCAAGCTGGGAAACGCCACCCAGTTTCCTGCTGGATCAGGAGCCCACTGGGCATCCCTGCTCCCACAAAGCCTCCTGGGGCCAAGGCACAGCTGATGCTTGGAGGGTGCCTTCCCCACCCACCCAAGCTGCCCTGTGGGTACCCACTTACCCGGCTTTTGGGTTTCCCACCTGAAGCAGGTGAAGCTGGTGGCTCCGGCACTTCCTTCTCTGTCATGCTATGGGGGAAAAGGAGATGTCACATTAGCTGGGGCTAACTCCCATTGAAGGGTAGAAGCAGCCCAGACCTTGCTGGGTGAGAAGCATCTTCAGAGCTGCTGCCTCCCTATGCCCCAGCACCATCATCCCCAGCAAAGGGCCCATCCTGTGCAGGCTGGAGACTGGGCTGCTGCTTGCTCTATGGATGCTGCGAGCCAGACCCTGGGCTACCTGCATGTGTCCAGACATCTCTACCTCATGATTAAACTGCAGTGCTACTCTGGGCCCCCCCAGGACCAGCACATGCCTGTGGTGCTGCTTGGCATCACTGCACAGCCCTGCTTTCTTCTCCCTGTGCTACCACGAGGGCAGGATTTGCTCCCGCATCCCCCAAACATGCCCAGTCTTGCCTTTGACTCCACCATCCCCATGGTCCCTCTACCCAGACATCACTATTTATGGTGATATCCAACACAAGCCCCCCCCATGCCGCCAAGGAAACCAACCATCAGGGAAAGAGCAATGGGGACCAAGGAGCCATGGGACAAGGGGGTGCTGCAGAGGCAGAGCCCTGGGCTCTGGCATCAATAAGGAAGGGGCTAAAAGGGGGGGGGGGGGTGAGTGGCCATGGCAAGGGGTCACTGCAGAGGGGATCAATCCCACTTACACTGTGCTTGGAGCTCTCGCCCTGTGATGAAGAGCCCCTGGATGGGCGGGCGATGGTGGGGCCTCGGCAGGTCCGGAGCCCCCAGGCCTGGGTGCCGGTGCAGGGAGGGGGCAGCGGCCCCGGTGCTGTGCGGTGCAGGAGTGACAGGGCAGAGGGGAGCCGACAGCTGAGCGCGGCCGGAGGCTGACGCCGGGAAATTGGAGCCCATGCGGGAGGCGGAGGGGAGCGGGGCCAGGGGAGGCTCTGGCTATTTGCGTTAGTGGGTTGCTGGGCGTGCCAGAGGCCACCCCCCCTCCCTGGGCAGCAGTGCCGGGGCACGCCAAGGGCTCCAGCCTCCAGCTCCTGTTTGCACTGGTGCTGGAGGCCCTTGCAGCCGGGAGGGGAGAAGGGGAAGAGCGGCAGCAGTGGGGTCTCTGATGGCTGCCCCCGGACCTGTGTCCCTGCCAGGTTGTGCCTTAGCACCAAGTGTGGGGCTGGACCCACCACCCTGTGCAGGCGGCTCTTACCTCTCCATCCATGCTTGCTTCTGCTGGAAGTCCCGTGGGGTGCTGCAAGAGGCTCCATTGCTGCATGCAGTGCTGTGGTGAGGGTGACGGCACCTGCAGGGCAGGAGGATGCAGCGATGCCTTCACCTACCAGCTCCAGGGCTGCTTCCCTGTCATCAGGAGGAAGATGTTGCTTCCTGGCAGGGGATGCCCTGTGCCCCCCTTCCTGCACTGCACAGGGCTGTGAGTATCTTACAGGGAGGACCAGCCCCTGGTCAAAGTGCTGGGTGCAGCATCCACCTGCCTCCCCAAGAGGCAGCCCTTAGCACTGGTACTGGCAGAGAATGGGAAAGCAGTGTTAAAGTGATGGACAAGTTTTCCTTTTGTTTGGTTTTTTTATTTAAAAACAACCCCCCCCCCAATAAAATAAAACAAAAACAAAAAAATCCCCCCCCCCACCCCCAAATAATAATCAGATTAAATAAAATGTGCAGTGAACATACCAATTCAACACCTGTATGTGTGGTTCAACACAGTGCTTAACAAAACAACATACACAGGGGAAGGTGGGCGGGCAGGGGCATCACTCCAAAAAATAATAATAATAATAATAATTAATAATAATAATTAAAAAAAATCAATTTCTCGTCTCTTAATTCTGTCCATATAAATATATCCATGGAGGGCAAGAGGAAGGAAGGGCAGGAAGGAAGAAGAGGAGGCAGAGGGGATGCCTGCAAGTCCAGTGTGCTCTGTGTGCCTGTGCGTGAGCCCTACTGGGAGCTGGCACGCTCCAGCACCCGCAGGTCATAGTTCTTTTTGGCCACACGCAGCTTGAAGCGGCTGAGGGAGTTATTGAGGCGGAGGGAGGCGTTTTGGGCAGCCAGCGGGCTGGGGAACACGGCCACGATGGTGTATAAGGCAGCGAGGTCACTGTGCCTGCCGTTCTCCAGAGTGCCGCTGCTGTCCCTGTCCCTGCCACCTCCATCCCCGCGGCGCCCCTGAGTCTCTTTGAGCCACTGGATTTTGGCCCCGGCCATGGCGAGCTGGGTGAAGAGCTTGTCGGCCTCGGTCCGTGTGATGCCCTCGGGCAGGTCCGTCACCTCCAGCACTCGGCCCAGCACTGCAGTGGGGAGACAGAACGTGGTGGTCGGGGGGGTCCTCACCCAAGTCACTGCTACTGTACTAAGCTGCCCCCACCTTCCTGCTTCCTGCATCCTGACCCTTTGGATGCCCACATCCCAGTCCCTGCATGCTTCAAGAGGAGGCTGCTGCTTCCCATTTGCTCCAGCCCTCCTTGCTTCCTCTGCCTGGGCATGGCTTTCCAGTCAGGGTGCTATGCCCCAGCTTCCTACCCTAACCCTTGGGTACCAGGGAGCCAACCCACCTCTCCTGCCCTCTATCCATGGGAAGGGAGAAAGACACCCATGGAGGAGTGGTGTGAATCCTGAGCGTGACACTGCTCATGGTGCTCAGCCCACGGACAGATCCCCTTGTGTCATGCCCACCTCTTTGCCTCCACTCTGTGGTACCCAAACACTTCTGCTGCCTCTTGGCTCCAGCCTTGGCTTTTGGGCTTAGCAGAGGGCTGGCTGAATGGATTCTTTGCTAATATTAACGTGGCATGTAACGAGCACGCCAGCCGCAGGGAGAGGGACAGCTCTTAAAGGGCTCCCTCCAACCAGCTGCTGGTGGTGGTGGTGGTGACGTGGAGGTGACACAGGGGACAAGCCTGAAGCCCCCATAGAACCAGTGAAGAATGCATCCCCCCCCGTGCCAGCTGGGGGCAGAGATGGCATCTGGAGTCTCTGCCAATGGCAGCTATGCCATGCAATGGGGACTGCTCAGTGGGTACAGGGTGAACTGCTTGAAGAGGGTCACTTGCCTACATCGCTTGTCCCAAGATCAGTGGACGCTGACTTGAGGGCTTGTCTCTTGCTCCGGTTTCCATGTTTCATTCCAGTCTGCCCCTTAAAGAATAAACCCAGCAGAGTGTCACCTGAGGAGACACTGTGGCCTTACAGTGCCCACAGAGCATCCTGGGGAGGCCAAACTCGACCAGGCCATCACTGTGAAGGGGGATGAAGACACCAGGATGAAGCTTGCACCCTCGGCACCTTTGAGGTGACACCACTGAGGTGACACCATGCTTGGGTGAGAGGAGATCCAAGGCACAGCCATGCTCCCAGGACACTCAAAGGACCTGGGGCTGACACTGCTTCTGGGTAAAGCTGGGAGCAGCACCAGGCTCTAGGGAAATCCATGGACAGTGGCAGTTCTATTGGATGGATGGCATGGGGTAGGCAATACCTAACCAAAGGGTGCCCAGGCACAGGGCAGGGAACGGGGTGGTCTTGTTCTGCTCCCAGGCCCATGGAAGGGTGGCTGGGTGCAGCTTAGGCCTGGTTTTACCTGGTGTGCATTGTAGTTGGGCTGGTTGTGGAGCAGCGGCGGGGGACAGATAGACAGGTTATACTGCAGGGGCTGGCCCAGCAGTGAGTAGCGCCCATCACCTGCAAAAGGGAAGCAAAAGTCTGGGGGGGTCCAAAGGAACCCCAGGGAAACCCCAGCTCTGTGCTGTCCCCTTACCTTGTGTCGGGCCCATGGGCCGGGGGAACTGGGTGAGGACAGGGAGGGGGCTCAGCCCCGTGCAGACACTGTTGAGGTTGGTGACGGGCGATGGTGTCGGGGATTGGGTTGGGGACGTGATGGGGCTGTTCAGTTGGGTGCTGGCCTGGGGGAGGGAGAGCGTTAGAGAGCGCCTGTGATGGGTCCCTCTCCTGCCTCATCACCATGGGGTGATCCCACCCCCATCTCCCAGCCCATCCAGACGGCACGGATGCTGGGGTCCTCTGTCCCGCCAGGCTGCTCCCGCAACAGGAGCTGCCTTCCTCCCAGTCCTCTCAATACCTGAGCACTGGTGTCTGGGTTGTACAGGTCTCCTGGCTTCTGCCCCCGCTGGTCCAGGCTGTAGTACTTACAGTGGCTCCACTGCACCACAGGGGGATTTTGGGGGGCCTGGGGGCCATTGGGAACATTCAGCTGCATCACAACCACGCCAGGGCCTGATGGAGACACCCCTGAGGAGAGATGAGAGCAGTGCTACTGCCCAGGCTCTGTGCACTGCGGCTCCTGCCCACTGCAGAACAAGAGGCAGCCAGCCTGGAGCACAAGTCTTGCACCAACCCAGCCAGCCTGGGATGCATCGCTGGAACCCCAGTTCCTCTCATCTACTGCTCCCTGGTACCATGTGCTGTTCTGGTGACACTGAGCCAGCAGATGGGGTCAACAGCCCACAGCAGCTCCCTTTGCCTACTCCTACCCTGCCCACATGGCAAGGAGGTGCCAGGCCAGCATCAGCTGCTGTGCCATGACCTGGAAATTCCCAGTGGGCCATGGGATGGTAAGACTAAGGAAACCCATTGCACAGAAGGTGTCAGACTTCACAGAACCGCAGACTGGTTTGTGTTGGAAGGGATCTTAAAGCTCATTCGGCTCCAACCTCCTGCCATGGGCAGGGGCACCTTCCATGGAGCAGCTTGCTTCAAGCCCCGTTGTCCAACCTGGCCTTGAGCACTGCCAGGGATGGGGCAGCCACAGCTTCTCTGGGCACCCTGTGCCAGCGCCTCAGCACCCTCACAGGGAAGAGCTTCTGCCTAAGAGCTCAGCTCAGTCTCCCCTCGGGCAGGTTCAAGCCATTCCCCTTGGCCTGTCCCTACAGGACAGCTCTGTTCACTGCAGCCCCTACAAAACCTGATCCACTTTGTGCAGAACCAGTGCCAATGCTGACAGTGACCACTCTTACCTGAATACTGCTGCTGCATCTGTGGCGGGCTGCAGGGTGATGGGGACTGTGGCATCTGATACTGTTCAGAGCCAGGAGGCTGAAGGAACCCCACTGAAGGGCTGTGAAGCAGAGAGTGCTCTGGTGAGGTGCTGGGAGCTAGGATTGGGCAAGCCCAAGAAGTGACCAGCATCTGTGGTACCCAGGCACCTCCCTGAGCTGCAGGAGCAGGATGCTGTGCCCGTTCCCTGGGGCAGCAGGACCCCTTTCTCCCCAAGGCAGGTCAGAGATACAGAAGCTTTACCTGGTGCCATTCTGCTGGGCAGTTGGGATGACGCTGTAGTAGATGGGCACCCCCCCAGTCTGAATGCCCCCCTGCACAGACTGGCTGGCTGGTACAAGCACTGGCTGCTGGAAGGGCTGCTGGACCACACTCTGGGACTCATTGGCCATGGGAACCTGTGCAGGGAGGAAACAAGCAGCACTATGTAATGACAGGTAACATGGAGCAGAAGCATGGAGAACTGGCCCCAAAGAGACACCAAGGAGACCCATACAAGGTAGAAGAGATGCTGGACGGGTGGCTACTGCAGCCCAGAGCAAACTTGCCCAGGCAAAGGCAGCACCTCCCAGTTCTTCTTCAAACACAATGGCAAAGGGACTGACTGGGACTCAGTCCTCAAAGAACGTGGGACATCCTCAAGGCAATGTCCCACATAGATTCAGATGCAGACAAGCATCTTCTCAAGGTAAGTCTCCACCTTTGGCTCCACCATGCAGACACAGGAGGAGGATGCTTCCCACACAGCCCCCTTCCCAAGAGCCCCTCATCGGAGAGCAACTGAAGCCTACCTGGTACGAAGGCAGTGGAGTGTACTGGACCATCAGACCTTGCATCTGGCTCCCCATATTGCTCCTCTGGCTGCTGAGGAGGCCAGGGGGCTGCGCCTGCTGCACTCCCATCATACTCTGCATCTGGCCACCCATGCTGTTCCTCTGGCTGTTGAGGAGCCCAGGGGGCTGTGCCTGCTGCACTCCCATCACACCGTGGTACGTTTGCTGCTGGTTGGACATCATTGGCTGTAAACCTATCAGAACAGGGTTTAAATGGAAGAGCTTCCCAGCTGGCCACAGGAGACAGCTTGAGACTCGGCAGATGAGGTCCTCAAATCCTGCTTTGCCCCATCTCTTGCTAAAAAGTGGGAAAAGGGCTTCCCTTATGGCAAGTGTGAAAAGACCTTAAGGAAGCTCCTGGCTTTAAATCCACCCTGGGAGACCTCAGTGCATGTTACACACCAAGAGGGAGGGAAAGGACTGGAAGGGCCTTTGCAGCCAGGCCAACTTCCAGCTTCCCTTTGCACAACCTGGCCCTAGGCAGTGCATGGGAGATCCTGAAGAACCAACAAGAGTTGCAGATAAGGAAACCATGCCCCTTGGGCCCCATTTCCCCCTGGCTTACCAGGCTGCTGGGACTGCTGAGGGAGCTGCTGAGTGCGCTGGGAGCTGTAGGCCACTGGGTGACTGAGAGATCGGTATTGCTGGCTGGAGTTCGGGTACTGCCCGGGAGGGTAGTAAGAAACCTGAATCTGTCAGAACCAAGAAAACACGGTGCTGAGAACACAAGAGGGATGGGATCAAGAAGGCTCGGTCCCCAGGACCTGTTTGCTCTCTCACCTTCTGCTGAATGAAACCAACCAAGTGATAGCTCCTCAGGTAATCAACCCCTTCCTGCTCCTCCCAGCCTCCACATCCAAGCCTTTCCCAGCCCAGCAGTGCAAGAGCACAGTAGGTACAACTCTCATCACACCCAGAGGGAACAACCTTAGAGGTTATAACGCCCTGCAGGACCCCAAAGAGAGCTTATAGGTGTCAGCCCTGAATTGGTCACCGAACCTATGAGCCAGGAATGGTCAAGGGGGGTCCCCAGGCAGGTGCCCC
The DNA here is from genome assembly GCF_033783945.1 of Neopsephotus bourkii. Classification (NCBI taxonomy): domain Eukaryota; kingdom Metazoa; phylum Chordata; class Aves; order Psittaciformes; family Psittacidae; genus Neopsephotus; species Neopsephotus bourkii. The sequence continues at coordinate 202,596 of NW_026901922.1, forward strand.
AGAGGGGCAAAGAGGCAGAGGTCACCCTGCTGTGTGCTGACCCCAAGCTTGGAGCCCTGTGTGCTGGCCCATCACAAATAAGCAGCAGAAGAAGCAGAGACCCACTCTCAAGGCGCTGCTCCCCTGCAGCCCCTCTCCTCATAGAGGTGCACATCCCCTTTGGGCTTGTGGGTGCTCTTACTTGCTGGGGAGGCTGAATGTAGCCCTGGGGCTGCAGCACCTGCTGGGTGGGGGCCGTGTGCCCTGAGGCGGAGTAGTTGGAGGTGGGAATGGGCTGCCCAGGGGTTGCCATGATGAATCCTGTCTGCTGAGGATGCTGGGAGATGAGGGATGACTGGAACATCGCCGAGGAAGGATCCGGTGCTTCCGTAGAGCCCTGTCGGCTGAGGCTGATCTGCCCAAAGGGGTTGCTGAGTTCATCGGCCTGCATTGGGGAGAAGTGGGAAGAATGGAGGACAACAGCGTGGAGGACAACAGCTCTGCAGACCCCTTCTCCCTCCTCTGTGGGGAGGAGCCCACCCAAGAAAGGTCCCCAGAAAGGAGCCACACACCAAGAGCACTCTGCAGGATGGGGGGGTAGAGGCATGCGTGCTGCTTGCAGGGCTGCATGCTCAGCAGGCACTGGTGACAAGCAGGGCCCCACACATGCAGGGGTGGTCCCAGCCCAGGGTGTGCCATTCCCAAAAGAGATAACATGGGCTGACTGAGACCACAGGGCAGCCACGGTCCTTGGACCCCAGTTCTGGGCACAAGCATCACTTCTGGTGGAGCTTTGGCACTTGGTCTTGCCCAGGCTCTTCCCATGCTCATCAGTGCCTGGCCCTGGTGGGTCTCACAGTCTCAGACATCCCACTGCCTTGACCCCATGGCAGCACAGAGCCTCAATGAATCCCAAACCCACTGGGTGCAGTGTCTGCAATGTACCTGGTTAGCAAAAGCTCCCACAACACCAAACACAGCACACGGGTACAACAGAGGGAGTGCAGAAGAGGAAATGGGGTTTATACCAAGTTGTACTGCTGGGGTGGAGAGACTGGCAAGAGGACCTGGGGGCAGGAGCTCGGAGAATACTGAACAGGCTGCAGCGCTGGGACCGGCTATGACCAGCAGAGAAGGGAGCAGAGTGGGAAAAGGGGGGGAAGGAAGGACAGAAGGAAGGAGAGAAAGAAGGAACAACAAGGTTAGTCAAGTGAGCCACCTGCAAACACAGAGGGGGGCATTGCAGAGGGTTGGAAAGCAAGGAGGGCAGACCAGGGGAGCAGTCACCTCTCTGTGAGGACACACATCCCCACCCCTTGCTTTGTGGAGCTGCAAAGGCTGATGCTTGTTGATGATGACACTAACTCAAGCACCACATACTATGCTTTGAGCACTGAACTTGCAGGTGCACAGTGTGTTTTCACATCTTTCACCACACTCAAACACAGCAAAGCTTGGTCCTGCACTATCAGAACAGCCAAACAGTAAAAGATACAAAGGAAAACCTCAGCAAGATGCAGTGATCCTGTATGAGCTCCAGAAGCTTGCTGGGTGTTCAAACCTCAGACGAGCCTCAGGAACAGAACAAAGTATGCAGGAACAAGGGCTCCATCCTCAGGATTAGCCCTGCACGTTGTGGAATGTCACTTGGGTTTAACTTAGGGAGGGTCTGGAGAGTACCAGACCCAGGTACAGCTCCAGGTCTGCCTCTTCCAAGGACACGAGGTGACCACTGGGGAAGCTCAAACCCAGCTACTGTTTGTGACAGTCCCTCACCAGGATGGCAACTGGTTCCAGAACATGACCCCACCGCAGCAAAAGGCTATAGATCCCTTGCCAGGAGAGCTGCTGGCCTGAGCAGATACAGAAGAGGCTGGCAAGCTGTCACACAGCATCATCCACAGCCACAGCAAGGCCCCATAGCATGGAGGAACCGTCACTCCCTAACAGGCAGCAAGTGTGAAGATACCCAAACCCCACCGGGCAAGTGTGAATCCAGAGCACCCTGGCTCTGTTTCTACCTCCCCGCTGGGTGCCCAAGGAGCTTATGGAGTCCCTGGATGCTGTGCAGCAACTCACCTGGGATATCATGTGGTTGCTCATGGCTGGCTGCTGCTGGGCTGCAGGTGGAAGTCCCTGGGGCTGTGGTGGTGGCTGCTGGGGTGGCTGTGGTTGAGGCTGCTGGGCTGTGCAGGGTAGGAGGCCACGGCTGGGCTGTGAAGAGGGGGATTGGCTGCATGCTTCAGGGGCACCTAGTACCAGACCTTGAACAGAGAAAGGCATGGCAGGGTTGGTACCTGAGAGAGAAAAACATGGGTTTGGTGATGGGGGGTAGATCCTGTCACTACCTCCTGCACTGCAGCCAGATTAGAGTCTCTGCTGTCCACATGGTAGCTGCCACAGGGGACAGGGTGAGCAGGCTGCAGGCTAAGTCAGTTTGCCTCTCTTCACAGCAAACCAAGGTGCTGACACTCTCAGCACTCCAGGTTATGGCACCTCTCTCATCGTGTCTGTACAGGTCCACAGCTGGTCACAGCTCCTCCCCCTGCTCCATACAGGGAATGCGACCAGGATGCAATCACTGTTCCACGCTACAGCCGTGACTTGTAGAGCTGCTATTCCCAACAGCGTGCTCGCTTCCCTGACCCCACTTTAGCACCCACATTCCACACTGGGACACAGCAGTCCTCACCCATAGGTCTCAGGTAGTTGCTATATGCCTCAGGCCTTCCACTGGGCAGAGGAGCCTGATGTTAACAGCAGCCCCTGCCTGATGCAGGGCTCTCCACCTCAGCACGAGGCAGAGATGACAGCATGGGATGCTGTCTATCAGGTACACTCCTGTCAGCTCAGTACCCTAAAGCAGTCTGTGGGGAGAAGCTGAGTTGTTCCCAGTCACAGCTCAGTTCTGTGGCTTAGACACTAACTACATTGGCATGACCTGTTCAAGTGCTTGCCCTGAACAGAGAATCCTATTTTATGGCCTCACAGATCCAGCACATGAACATCTTTTGAGTACAAGCCTAGGAGATGGAAGGCTGGAAGCAAATCCTTCCCATGGGAGGAAAAACGGTTTGGAAGGAGTGCAATAGATGCTGCAGGGCACCCAGCTGGGAAATGCTCTCCTCACTATTTCAGTCTCACTTCCAGAAATAAAAGGGCTGTGAAACTATTGCTTGATGCCCAGTAGCTGCTATTTAATGAATTCTGCCTCTGATCTACTGCATTGCAACAGCTCATCTTCAGGCATTCTGCTAAGGATGTCTGTATCAGCAGCCGCATGGTGCAAAGAGGGAAATAGCTTCTGACAGTTGCCCAAGGGCTAAATGCTGAGATGGGAAAAGAGCCCCATAGTCCTCAGCACTTCTCCCCCACAGAATAAATGAGGATACCAAAGGTGGTGCTTGCTTTTTCCTTCTTGCTCCCAAGTGAAAATTCCTGGATGTTGCTCACTGACATTGCACAGCAAAGGTAACCAACGTGGCTTCTCATTTAGCACTGCACCACTAAAATCATCAGATCCCAGACTGGTTTGTGTTGGAAGGGACCTTAGAGCTCATCCAGTTCCAACCCCTTGCCACTACACTCTCAGAAGCATAGTGAATCATATGGAGTGAACGCTGTAGGCAGATACCACTAAATGCAGTTGTTTGATGAGATAAATTGTGTGTCTGATGAGACAGCCTAATTGGTGACACACTTCCCTAGCCCTCCTTTGTTGGAAAGCAAGGGAAAGGGCCAGATGGTTCACCCTAACTAAAGGTGCCTTAGGGCTGTGAGGGATTCTGGAGAGCAGAACCTGTAGCACAGCAGGGGAGAGAAAACAGCTCCAGGTTATGGGATTAACCAGTGTCCTCTGTCTTGGGGAGCTGTGCTAAAGGGAAGGAAGATCTAACAGGGGGTAATGAAAAAGCAGATGAAGCAACCAGCATATCCCTGTCCAGGTACTGGATGTATTCAGATGATGCCAACCATGTCCCATGCCCAAAGCATCCCGAGCCCCAGTTCCCCAGCCCAAAGACCATGAACAGTGCAGTACCTGCCCGGGGCGTCCTGCTGGCAGTGCTGCCTTTGCTGCTCCCAATGCTGTCCCCCCGTGTCAGGATGGAGATGCCACTGAAGCTGCTGGCTTTGGTAACGGGTGGTCGCAGGTTGCGGATGGAGCCATCGGAGTCTGTGCTGCTCCACGGCCGAGGTTCCAGCGACTTTATCTCGCTCTCAGTGCTGCTCTGGCGGCTGCCCGAGGCCCGGCTCAGACTGTCCCGGTTGCCCCTGCAGAGATGGAAGGAATCAGACCGCACATCCCAGGGCAAGGGGCAGCGGCAGGACCTGCAGCAGTGCTGCCACACTGCGGGGGGAGCCCCAGCAGCAGCTGGCTGGGACACAGCACATGGGCGCTTTGCATAGGGACCTGACAGCAAACACAGGGGCACAGCTTCCTTGGGCATGCACTAGGAAGAGCCAGGCGCTGCTGATGGTCCTTGGTGTGCGTTGAGAGCTGGCTCTTGGCCCTTTTCCCTAACCAGATCCCCACCTGGAAGAGATGCCAGCAGGGTCAGAGCATGATCCCTTGCTAAAGTCCTCCTTGTCTCACAACAGGGGCCTTGAGATGAGGCTGATTGAGCCCACTTTCCACACCAGCCCTGGTGAGTCTTTCTGCTCAGCTGGAACACCTATGTGTGGGATGTTGCTACACCCAGCACCGTGCTCCCACTTGATCACCCTCCCTTAGCCCCAGATCTGGCTACTTTACAGGACTTCAGAACGAACCAGCACTGCATCCTAAGCGGTGAGCCTGCTTCCAGCTATGGCTCACAAGCACACGAATGGGTTCCCAGGTCTTTGCCAAGGAGGAATGGAGATGGCAGCACCGGAGGAGATGCTCCCATAGGGCTGCAGGCTGAGCCTGGCAGCAGCTCCACACAGTTGTGGAGGGGAAAAGACAGGCTTGGAAGAAACTTCTGAAGTGATGTCCCAGGCTGCTGGGAGTATGGGAGAGCCAAAGCAAACACATCCCTTGGGAAACCTGAACAATGGTTATATCCCTAAAGAGGTAAAGGAATTGGACTATGCAGACTCCTGCTTTTCCTACTCCAGGCATGCTGTCACACTCTTGCCTTCCAAAAGCACTGCCCCAGCAGCTTCAGCCATGCCTTTCTCTCCCTCTGCTTTACTACAGCCTGTTTCCAAGTGTGTCCACCAGCAGAGAGCTCTCTGCAATCACATCTGGGCTTCAGCAAGTGGAGGATGTACTGCTCCATATGCCTGGCCCAAGGTGTATTACTCTGAATGCTGGGTTTTGAGGGTGGTAAGTCTCTGGAGTTCACACTGACATCACCTCCTGCTCCTGAAGAGCTTGTGAATGCCTGTCCAGAGCTCAAAATGGTCCAAAGGCCACACATCCTCCCTCTCTCTGCTATGCAAAGCACAAAACAGACAGCAGGTTAACCAAGCTCTTTAGGGACAAGTCAGAAAAGCTCCTGGAGCAGCCCTGGCTCCTAAAGCTGCAATCCCATCAGCAACCATCACTGTTCTGTGATCCCATGAACACCACTGCCACGTGTGGACCCCAGGACCCAGTCCCTGCAACTGTGCTGAGGATATTCGATTTTCCACAGCAGCATCCCTCAAAAGAGCCGGAGCCATGCGACAGACTGAGAGGAGCAAAGCTGCTCCTACACTCACATAGATCACAGAATGACTTGGGTTGAAAGGGACCTTAAAGCTCATCCAGTTCCAACCCCCTGCCACGGCCCAAAAGCCCCTCTCCAGGTTTCTTGTTGCCCCTTTAGGCACTGGGAACTGCTCTAAGGCCTCCCCAGAGCTCAGCAGAGGGGCAGGATCACCTCCATGAACTGCTGCTCATGCTCTGGGGGTGCAGCCCAGCACATGGGGGGGATCTGGGCTCAAGTGCACACTGAAGTTGGGTCCTGGGGAGCTTCTCCTCACCCAGAACCCCCAAGTCCTTCTCCGTAGGGCTGCTCCATCCAGTCTCCCCCAGCCTGTGGTTGTGCTTGGGGTTGCCTCCTGTCATACATGGAGATGCTTCACCTCTAGAGCTTTGTCTATGAAATGAGAGGGCAGCAGGCATGAAGGCTTTGATTTTCATGCTATTCTTTATCCCCCTTTCAGCAGCCTCCTGCAGCAGGTGACTTGTCACTAACTCCATCCTTCCAACCTTTTCATCCACAGGAAAACTACTCCATAAGAAAACGCTGCTCAAATATGCTCCCAGTGCCCTCTGCACTGGACTCTGCTTGAAGTGGAAGCCTGAGACACTTCATTGCCACCATAAGTAATCCAGCCTTTATAATCAGGGATTAGGAACAACCCCCCCTATCTGGATGCTGATCCCTGTAAGGGCAGGGGGTTTCTTGGAAGAGAAGAGGCAGAATGGTTTAAAACTGCTGAAATCCTCTGGCTTCCCCACTCTTCCCTGCCATTCCCACCTTCTCCCCCCCTCCATTTCCATCGATGCCTCAGTAAAAAACAGAACTCAAGAAATGGATGCTGCAAAAAAAGCCAAGGTCAGAAACTTCACAAGCAGCCATGCATGGGGTAAATTCCTCAGCAGGACAAGGTACAGAATAAGTCACAGAGAGATACCTAAAAATCTGCCTCCGTTTGTGAGAACTAGGAGAAAAGGCTTCTTTGGAGGTTCTGTCAGTTAACATCAGAAAAAAGCATCATTACAGAGTCATGCAGTCCTCTGTAGAGAAAGGCAGAGCTACAGATAGCATCTGCTGAACAGTACTGACCTGCTGTCGGTGAGATATCCATTCTGGCCAGCCTGGAAGCACGGGAAATACATGGAGATGGGAAGGAAAGAAAGGAAAGACTTAGTAACTTTGGAAGCAACAAAGCAATTTCAAAGCAAAGAGGAGCAAAGCACTAACAGTATGGGACTTGAACACAGTTTGTGTTGTGCACCAGTTATTCAGGAGTCTTGCTGCACACCAGGCCCACTCGGCTCTCCATCCAGGCCCATCAGAAACCTTTCCTGGTACCTGTGACCCTGAGATGTCTCAAGAGTTGCAAATCTGAGTCCTCAGCTCCCTCCTTCATTGCTTTAAGGCAGCTTTGACGGTAGCTTTGTCAATGGAACAACCAAGGCCAGCCATACCAAGGGTCCTTATTTGATAAATGCAATTATCAGAGCCATGTCAGAAAGGCAGAGGGCTCAAAGCCAGCTCAGGCCACCCTGCGAGAGTCACCCCTACCTCTGGAAGTCAGAAGCAAAGCGCTGGCTCAGCCCATGAACACAGAGCAAGGGTAAGTACATGCCCATCCCATGGTGTGCTAACACAGGGCAGCACGTGCTCCAGTCCAGGACTACAGGCAGGGCTGCTTGCTAACCTGTCTGGATGGCTTTGGGCCTGTGCATGGAAGACAAGTCCCTGATCACAACCGGCTGGAGAGTCACTGGCTGAAGCCTGGTGACTCAACGCAGCTCAGCACAGCAGCTGCCTTAACATCCTCCTTGGGCAGGCACATGGCAATTCCCATTAGGATGAATGAAAGGCGTCTTCCCCAAGGTGCTCAAAAGCAGCAGGCAAGGAGCTGGACTTTGAACGTGATCCACGGCAGATGGGCACTTGGAATGGGCCCTGATTCCATCACTTGGCACAGCATGGAGAGCTGCCTCCAGCTGGCAGACAATACTCAACAGAGCAGAGCACAGCAGCCTCTCTGAGCCAGATGTGAGCAAGGAACACAGCTCCAACTTAGAGGAGTTCCATGTAGGGAGCAGAGATTTCAAGGAAGCAATAACCAAGCTGGACACTCCATAAGAAAGACAACAAACGTACTGCCCAATTCATCCTGTAAAGGCACAGAGCCCTGCCTGATACTCCAAGGCCAGCACTGCTTGGTCAGGAGGTCGAAGTTGCAGCTCCTTTCAGATTCATCCATTGATTTGCTAGTCATCCCAGAAATGCCACTGCTGGGCAGCAAGGAGCAAACCTGCCCCCTCTGTCAGTCCCCACACGTGTAGTAGGCAATTTAGGGAAGGAGCAGACGGGGGAGTGGAGGTGTAGCTCCTCTATCTCAAGGTCTTAGACATCTTTGGTAGGAGTTGGAATTCAACCCTAGGAAGACCACTTGGAAATGGGTAGAAAAGGCACTGACAAGATCTGACCTCTCAGTATAGTCAAGGCCACCTTCTGCCACAATGTTCCAGGAGGGTACCTGGCAAGTGAGTCATCCAAGCTTACCTCTCGTGCAAATATCCGCTCCCTGACCCGCTGATACTCTTCCTCTCGCTCTTCTATAGATTTGCTCCTTCTCCCATCCTGCAAGGGGAGTCTGATCTGAAGGGACAAACACATCTCAGCGGGTCAGCAGTTGCCAATGGGAGCAGGGGGCTCAGTCAGCTGCTGGCATTGTTATGCAGCAGTGTAAGTGGATGTGGATTACGAGTGCGTGCGTGATGCCTGGATGCAGTGACACAGCCTCTGCCTTTGAACCTACCTTCCAAACACCTATGTCTAGGGATGAACATCCTGGAGGTCTTAGTGCACTCCACCTCCTGGATCAAGCACAACTACTCTGGCCTGATTCAGAAAGGACAGATCAGGAATATCACCACGTGCTTCTGGAAGACTGTTCCCAGGGGTCAAAGGCTAAAGGCCGCTCTTTGGAGCATATGCCAACACAGCAAACTCCTGCTCAGACATGAATTCTGTGCTTCATGGGTAGCTGCATCACCTGCAGAGTGCCACCATGGGGAAACCAGAAACTGATGCTGATTGCAATGACCAGCTCCCCAGCCTGATGACTTAAGTTCAGCAACATGACCCAAAGGCAAGGGATAGTGGTATTCTGGGGTGATGTAAAGATAGGAGCTACAAGAGCAAAGAGCCTGAGATCCCTGGTGAAGAGGTCTCCTGTCTCTTGCCTCTCCTGCCCCAGTTTTGACGTTCAAGAGTCTGTCTGACACAGGCTGGGAACGCAGCCACAGATGAACAAGCTAGCTCTGCATTACGGGTCTGGTGCCACCTGAGACAGCCCGAGGGCAGCCAGAGATTCAGGAGGGTTTTGAGCTTGGATGACTGGCAAAAAGCGTTGCATTTTGCCGATGGTTTCCTTCCAGCAGCACTCTGAGTCCTGTTGACTTCGCAGCTGGACTCGCTGCAAGCCCCAGGAAGGGGTGGGAGAGATGCTTGGCAACACAGCTCTGGGGCATTTCCAAGGGAACCTTAGCAAAAGGCTTCACCTTAAAGCCTGGCCCAGCCACCAGATGATATTCAGGGTACAGGAAAGTACCCCCCATAGAATCCACACAAATTCTTCATGCATTTCCACAGTATTTTGTCAGGTTTTCAGGATATAGCTAGATGCGGCTGCTTGGGTGGGGTGGAAGCTTCTATTAAAGAAGGTTACTGCAGGAAACCCAAGAGAAATTGAGAGTTCTCAGCTTAGAGAAGTCACATTTGACTTTCACAAAGTACGGAGACACTGCATTACCACCCCTTACCTGATTATCATCTCGGTCCATGCTGGTATCATCTCGTTTTAGGATGAACCTCTGCGGGAACTCTGCATTCTTCTCATCTTTGATGTGCTCAGAGAACCTCTGCTCAGGGCTGCAAAGGAAGAACCAGCCCTTGTTAGAAGGGGAAACGCAAGGCACAGAACTGTCTCCCTAAAGCCACTGCTTTGCAGGGATTAAGGAGGTGTGCAAAGGTGTTTGTTGTGTTAAATCTCTCCTTTGTGAGGGCAACAGGGCTCCTGCCTCTTCTCTGAGAGCTAGAGAGCTAGGAAGGGCTTGCAAATAGGACTGGAAGTGAAAGATTCTCCTCTTCTAGAGAGGGGACCTGCCCTTCTTATGGTGGCAAAAGCACATGGTGTGGGATCCATCCTGCTCTGGACCAGGGCTTTGCATCAGGTAGCCCCATGGAGGGAAGGGGATTCCAGCCCAGTTGTTCTCCCCTCCTCCTTCCCCCTTACATTCGTGTGTTACTGGTCTTGTTGATAATGACTGCCTTCCCAGTTTGGTCCACGTTATGGTCCATGCCAAAGTAGGCAGCTACCCGGTGCAGCAGCATCCGATGGTATGAGGTCATCTGAGGGAACTTCTTAAACTGATTGCTGAGAAGAGGGGAGAAAGTGTTAGAATTTAGGAGGCTTTGAAACAGACAGTGATCATATGACAGCAAAAGAGAGATCAAGGCTGGAGATGCCTTAACCAGATCCCACATCAGACCATGGCACATATCCCAAGCAGTTAGTCACGAGTCAAGTCCTTGTGTAAGGACAAATGAAGGTGGAGGATCAAAGCCAGGTTGGACGTGGATTGGAGCAGCCTAGTGGAAAGTATCTCTGCCCATGACAGGGGGTTGGAATTGGATAGGCTTTATGGTCCCTTCCAACCCAAACCTTTCTATGACTCTGTGAAGATGTACAAACAAACAGGCCTCTTCCCAGTGTGCCCAAAAGACATTCCATACTCTTTTGCATGACACAAACACAATGATCACTTACTTGTTATCACTAATAAATTCCAGAATCTCCTGTTCTAACTTTAGTAGCATCATTCTATCCCTGTCAAGAAAACAAAAAGGAAAAGGCCACTTTTAAAAAGTGAAATTCTGCTTTCTCTGTGTGATAGCCCTTCCCTGTGACAAACACAAATACCTGGAGCAAGCAGCCCTGTTAACCAGGCTTCACACACCCTCTACAGGAATGAACTAAGAAACTCCACATTTGTTCATATATAGTAAATGAATTGGCACATATCTGGCAGTTTAAAGCTGTCTTATTCCGTCGTAGGCTTTGGGTAATATTGACTCTCTGCTCTGCTGGAAGCTCCACTGGTAGAGACTCCAGCTTTGCTATTCCTATGCCAGCATTTGGCTTAATTCTATTTATTACTGACACAGCAGTGGTTTCTTTTGAGGCTGGGATTTGACAATCAGTTACAGAAAAGGTTTTCAAGTAAGCAAGCTTCCTTCCTGCTTGCATTCAAACAAACACTGTCTCTCCATCATACACAATTGATGTTCTGCTTGACTGTGGTATATCAAATCACAGTTGTCCTTTTTGTTTCTACACTGCCCCAGCTCCAGTAACACCTTCTGAAAGGTAAAACACACTTGCAGGTACTTTCCATAGCTGCTGTAATGCCCCCTCCTCCCAAGACACAGAAACATCCACACGTGCACACAAACTCCATGGCTTTAAGAGTCAATCGAAGTGTTCAAGGCCAGGTTGGACAGAGTCTTGGGTGACATGGCCTAGGGTGAGGCATCCATGGCCATGGCAGGGGGGCTGGAACTGGATGATCTTAAGGTCCTTTGCAACCCAAACCATTCTATGGTTCATTGGTCACCAGGTACTCCCTCCCTTCACTCCATTAGCAAGTGGTTTTAGTGCGAGGGCACCTACCGTGGGTTTTTTTTCAGCGTATTTACTAAAAACTCATGCAGATCTATCCCAGTGGAGTCTGTATATTCCTGGCTGGAATCTGAAAACAACACAACAGCAACAGCAGAACAAGTTAACAAAACACTGCAACAGAACAGAGCAAAGGGAAGAGGTGCGTGTCTTCCTATCCCTACAGGGAACTGAGCCTCATCCTCAGCACTGAGTATCCATGACAGGAAGAGAGGAAGAAAAGCCCACCTTCTTCAGGCTGGGACCTGTATCACCTGGGCTCGAGCCCAGTTTCTAGCACAGGCTTTGAACACAACCTCTAGGTCAAGTGTCTCCATCTGTACAATCAGGACCATGTCCCCTTTCTGCCATGGGCTGCAGGAGCATTGGTACAAGGCAGCAGGATGCCAGAGAGAGATGAGGCCAGGTCATGGAAGGAAACCTTGTCCCTAAACCCAACCACCTGGAGAGTGCTCAGGATATTCCATGTTATTATAGCATATTCTGTACAAGCAATTTCTGCACCTTTGATACTGGGTGCAGAACCCTATTCTTTCCCTCTCCCCACAACCCTTTGTCATTTGAAAGCAATCACAGCAAAACCAGCGAGCAAAACTGAACCTGCCCCAGTGCAGAGCTGCTGTCTGTACAAGGACTTCAGCTGCGATTTGCTCACCAGATTAAATGCATATCTTTTAGCCATTTCTATGCCCCAAGATCACACACGCAGGACTGGACAGCAGAAACTGAGCTGACCTTCTTGCAGCCTCACAGCTTGCCACGTGTGGCAACTGAAACTGGAAGCAGAAGTCCTTATGGTGGGTGCTCTTGGGTTTGCATCTGCACTGTTAAAAAGGCACCAGATCACTAGGAACGCTGCAGGAAGCCTGTAAGTCTGCTAGGGCATGTGTCAATCTAAAGAAATCCTTCCCCTCACTCTGCAGGCTCTGCTCCAGAAAGGATGTCATAGAAATGATACAGTCACCATCGAGCACCTCACCTCGAGACAGCATTTTCCTAGGTGCCTTTTCTTTATTCTTGTCTTTCTCTTCTTTCTCAGCCCCATCTTTCGTGGATTTCTCCTCTTCCTTGTCAGAAGGGCAGCTAACGTGCAACTGGATGATATCCTGCAACAAAAATCCCCAGGCTGGTTTGAGTCACTTGAACATCCCCTGGAGCTGGGACAGCCAGCACTGACAGGCATGGGATTCAGGTCGTGGATGTGAGCCATTTCACAAGCAGCCCCATTCTAAGAGCAGCCAAAGCAGTCTCTCTCCCTACCCTCTTTCCAATGAAAAGCCTTTGGCAGGCACTGAGGGGACTCTCAAGAGCATTTGTCACTGTTGTCACTTGCCTGGATCACCTCAGAATCTAAATCACACACTTCCCTATCTGAAGCTGATAAAATGCTGTTACAACCTTGACTCACTAAGGTGAGCCCTGCACTATTTCAGGAAGACTTTTCTAAAGCACCTCCCTGACTGCTGCCCACCTCCAAGCTCCAGCTTCTTTGGCACTGCCCACAGTGACTACAGATGGGGATCGCCTCTTTTGCTCTGTGAGCTGGCTGCTTTCAGCCTGAGCATCAGGGAAAGGGCTTGGATCAAATCTTCCTTCCCATGGCCAAAGTACCATTCCATTTTGGGGGCATAAGCTTGCACAGTGTTAGCAGTTGTGGGTGCCCAGGGGGTTGATGCTGATGATTCCTTGCATGTATGAGGAGTACCCACAAACATAACCCATTCCTTCAAAAGCAGTTTCTTGAGGAAAATTCCTGGCTCTCAGAGGACAGGACATCACTTCCAGCAAGGCAAGGATTTTCCAGGCTTCCCTGCACCACAGCTTGTCTTATTCTAGGCCTACCTGTGACTCCAGCAGCCCATCTACAAAGGGGCTAGACGATTCTTCACACACAGCCAAACTCCTGACCAGTTTAAGCTTTGAATTAGACTGGAAAAGAAAGAGGACAGTTAAGACACTGCAGCCAAAATACACCCACTTAAGGTCATGATGCTGCACTACCAAGCCACTCACACAGTCAGCCAGGTTGGACACAAGCTTGGGCAACATGGTCTGGTGTGAGGTGTCCTTGCCCATGGCAGGGGGTTGGAACTGGATGATCTTAAGGTCCTTTCCAACCCAAACCATTCTATGATTCTATTGTATCAACCAGTCACATGAGATCCAAGGGAGGAGCAACAATAAGGAGAAAGTCTTTAGGTGCACACGCATGTTCTGCCTTATGTATGGCAGTTGTACCTAACTCTGTCTTTTAACTGGAGGGTGTAACATGCCCTGTGCCCCCAGTGACACCTCTGAATTTCACTTCTGGTGTGTTGGGCTCTGGGGAAGGAAAATGAGTGGCAGTAAATAGCAGCAAACAGTTCCTTCATGTGCTAAAAAGGAGCACTCCTGCTCCAGTGCATGGCAAGTGACTGTCCTGAGCCATCACATGCTGCGTGTTGCATCTGCAGACAGGAGAGGCTTAGGAGTACCAGCCTGGGATCACGACTCAGTGCAGGGTGGCCACAATGAAGAATGGGACATCAGAAGAGGTCATACCTTGGCTCTTTTCCTGGCATGTCCATGGCTTGAAGTTCGCCTCTATGGAAAAAGGAAAGAGAAGGCAGGAAGCTGAATGTGGGGGACTCCCCCAAGGGACCACCCCCTCATCTGCACTTACCTGAGACTCCTGGCGCACGCTGACCTCCTCCCCGCCATCCTTCTCCACCTCCTCCTTGCTCGGTGACCTGGATATGTATTTGGTTTTGTTCACAGATTCCTCAACCACCTTTTTCTCTGACTCCTTCATTATTTCCAGAGACTCCTGGGCTGTGTGGCTGTTGGACATCTTCAGAGCCCTACGACGCAGCAACGGGCACCTGCCGAAAGAGGGGAAGGGGGTCAGGTGCTGTAACACAAGCTCTTGTTCATACAGGTTGTAACTTCCTTTTTGAGCTGCATACAAAGACCCCAAACCAAGCACCCTAACGACAGCACAACCCCTTGGATGAGTGGCTCAAGGGAACCTTGCAGGAGCTCCATAACTCTCACCAAGTCTCTGGAGACATTACCTGGGCAGAACAGTCTCTGAGACACACAGGTCCCCAGAGCAGGCATCAAGCCCAGTAACTTCTTTGATATGAAAATGATTCTCCTTTCCAGGAAAGGAAGAAGTGATGTAGCTCAAGGGTTCAGAGTGAGGGTGCTGCAAAGGGGGAGCTGTACTCTGCTCCGATGTCTCCGACAGCAACTAGGTCAGAAAAGGAAGCACTTGCTTGATTTACTCACCAGCCCCCCTATAACAAGTTTTTAGCCCCAAGCACCTCAGAGCATGGTAATGGGATCTTCTGTCATCATACTACAATGGAACTTTGGCATCACAAGGGGAATATCATCAGCTTTCCCTCTCCTCTTCCAGAAAAGACAACTCAGAGCCACTGAATTGACATTTGTCGGCTGCCCCCTCACAATACAGCATCTATCCCCAGCAGCAATCCTGCAGGATGCTTCCCTGCACATATATTTCAATGAAGGTATGTGCATTGCTAGTGCTTCTCAACAGTGATGCTTTCGAGAGGAGGTTTCCTTCTGGTATGAATGAATCAGCCCTGCTCCCCCAGGACAGACGTGGGATGCAGCAAGGGGGTGGCAGACGAGCTGCTGCGACAGACAGCGGCTTGCAGAGAAAGTGGAAGTTCAGGGGACTCAGTGGGGTGGGTGGGACTGAGCTGAGCCCTGTCAGGGACATGACAGAGATGATGTGTTCAGCTCTGGGGCAACACCAAAATGATGTGGAGCTGGTGGAGTGAGTCCAGAGGAAGTCATGGAGGTGCTCCTAGAGCTGGGCTGGTTCAGCCTAGAGATGTGAAGGCTCCTTAAGGAGTGACCTTAGAGCAGCTCCAGTGCCTAAAGGGGCTGCAGAAAACCTGGAGAGGGGCTTTGGACAAGGGATGTAGGGACAGGACAAGGGAAATGGCTTGAACCTGCCCGAGGGGAGACTGAGCTGAGCTCTTAGGCAGAAGCTCTTCCCTGGGAGGGTGGTGGGGCACTCTCCAGGTTTCTTGTAGTCCCTTTAGGCACTGGTGCTGCTCTAAGGTCTCCCCAAAGCACAGGAGAGGGGGAGAATCCCCTCCCTGAGCTGCTGCTCACACTCTGGGGATGCAGCCCAGCACATGGGGGGGTTCTGGGCTCAGATGCACACTGAAGCTGGGTCATGGGGAGCTTCTCTTCAACCAACATCCCAGAGTCCTTCTCCTCAGGGCTGCTCTCAATCCATTCTCCGACCAGCCTGTATTTGTACTTGGGATTGCTCCGCCCCAGGGGCTGGACCTTTCATTTAGCCTTTTAGAACTCCATGAGGTTTGCAGGGGCCCATCTCTTCAGGTTGTCCCAGTCTCTCTGGATAGCATCCCTTCCCTCCCGTGTATCAGCTGCACTACACAGCTCCGGATTACCATCAAACTTGCTGAGGGTGCAATTTTCAGACTCAGCTCAGGTCATCAGTGTTAATGGAGTAGAGTTTTACTACAGAGAAGGCTGCAGAGCCTCACTGCCAAGAAGAAATCCTGACACAGCTATAACAACAGCAGCTTTCTTCAGGCTGGTTATAACATAGAAGGAAAGCATACTTAGAAACAACGTACATCCAACTGCACACTAAAGCAGAGTTAAAGTGCTCTGAGGGCTAAGAAATAAACATCCTGAGGCTGGTGATTCACTGGGGGGGCAGGACAGTCCCCACCACATTGCTCGGGTGGACAATCATGTCAATTCTGAGCACTGGGAGCAGATGTAGGCAGGATGAGCTGGACCAGCCCAAGGGAGGTTTGCTGGTGCAACTGATAATTCACCCCAGTAAGCTGTGGCCTTCAGTGTTTCACTTCACCCCTCTGTCTAAGGCTTCAGTATCAGCATCATCTATCACAAAGTGATGCCCGCACCAACAATTTGCTCATTGGCTCCGGAGGCAGCCAATGAGAATCGCAGCTCCATGGCAACAAGGCTCTGTCGCTAGGAGCAACCGGATGAGTTTGGGGGTGATTTAGAGTCCCCCCCCTCCCCATTCCCCTTCCTGAGCACAGCGTCTGCTGTAGGAAAAGGTTTTCACAGGAAGAAGTGGAGGCGGCTGCAAATTCAAGGCATTAGAGGCTCCTCGGTTCTCCTGCACCAGGCAGCACAGCGCTCCCTGCCTGCACAGAGGCTTTTGTCCTCCCCTATTCTGCCAGGGCACCGCAGCTGGTAGGGGTTTTGCTGTGTTAAAGCACAGATGTAACAGGAGGCTGTGATTCGAGGCTTTGCTTATACACCCAACGAGGGCCACACCACAGATCCTGAAACACCTCCCTGGGTTCGGGGTCCAGGCTGCTCTGCAGAGTGGAAGCTGCCTGCACAGACTCTGCTGACAGGGGCATCCCACAACAGGTCCGAAGCCTCGGCTTGAAAGCAAACAGGTAAAGAGCCTTTTGAGTACACTGCTTCATCAAATCACAGACTGGTTTGTGTTGGAAGGGATCTTAAAGCTGCCCACAGGCAGGGACACCTTCCACTAGAGCAGGGTGCTCCAAGCCCTGTGTCCAACCTGGCCTTGAGCACTGCCAGGGATGGGGCAGCCACAGCTTCTCTGGGCACCCTGTGCCAGCGCCTCAGCACCCACAGGGAAGAGCTTCTGCCTAAGAGCCCATCTCAGTCTCCCCTCTGGCAGGTTCAAGCCATTCCCTTTGGCCTGCCCCTACAGGCCCCTGTCCCAGGCCACTCTCCAGGCACCTTGTAGCCCCTTCAGGCACTGGAGCTGCTCTAAGGTCTCCCTGGAGCCTTTTCTTCTCGAGGCTGAGCAAGCCCAGCTCTCTCAGCCTGGCTCCAGAGCAGAGATTCTGCTGTTGGGGAACACAGCACCCTAACAGGGGCAACAGTTTGACCTAGAACTAGCACTTGGAGCAGTGAGAAAGCCCCAACACCATACCCAGGCACACTCATAAACTGCAACTGTCAACCTGTCTGGAGTTCTTTCCACTGTTTTATTACCAGTTAAAGAGGGGGATTTAATTCCTCACTCCCATTCTGTTCCTACAAAACCTAGCGAAAAAAAACCCACCCAAACCAACCCAAAACCAACAGGAAAAACCAATCAAATCCAACCCAAAGCCCAGGAGGCCACTTGTATCTGACTGCACCGTGCATAGGCTCCCAGTGCTTAGTCACTGCCTTATATCTTAATCTCCACCCCCACATTACATCAGAGGTGAAATGATGATGCAGATGGAAAGGTTTGACTCCAGGTGGAAATAACCTTATAGGAACAAGGAGACAGGAAATGCAAGTGAGATGCAAAGCCCCCTCAAGTACAATTCTGGAGCATAACATGAAGCCTCCAGCACATCCCACCCAAACAACTCCAAGGAGGGAAAAGATAACACCAGTTAAATAGGAACAGAAGAGCCGGAGCCTGGAGAGAGGTGTAATCCTGGAGCACTTCTTCATTCTAAGTACCTCTAAAAATGCTGTTCACCAGTACAGGTGCATCTGAATTATCACAACATTCAAAGCAGAACAAGTGATTTCTTGCCCCTCCAGATGTTCTCTCTCAAGACAGGTCTTCACTTCCTGCCCCAAAGGCCACTCTGTTCTTTTTACGCAACTTAAACTGCTGCCTTTCACAGCAGTAGCTGAATACCAGGAGCAAAGGATGGTATCTTCCACTTGTAACTGAGCCCTGAGCCTTCAGACTGAGAGCAGATATTGAACCAAGGAAGGATTCCCTGTACCAGTTAGGAGGGTATCCCAGCTCAGAAGCATCCTTACCACAAGGACCAACGCAAGGGGAGAAATGGCCTGTCAGTGAAGCGACACAGATCCTGTTCCTCTGCCAGGAATACAGAGGTGGCAACGTCCATAGCATCATGCAGTCAGCTGCCATCACTGAGTCAGATCTACCAGGGGCTCACAGCCAAAGGAGAACAGCAAAATGACAAAGGAAAAGTGGGTTGAGTTTTTCCCCCCCCTACACCAGGAAACTGCTGACTGGGGATAGCAGTGGCAGGAAGAGTCACCATGTGCAGGAAGCTTCAATGCAGAGTTGACCGATGTGCTCAGAGAATCCAGCTTCACTGCCTGCATAGTCGGGTCCTTGCTTCTGACTCCTGGAGCAGCCTATATGCTATGCAAGACCAGAGCTCCCACCTCATTGCTGCTGCGAATAAGTTGATGACACAGAAAGAAGGCAATCATTGGATTCAGGCATGCTGGAGATCTCCTGGGGAAGATAATGCAGTTCAGCACCAAAGCCAGAGGCTGTAAAGATTCCCAGATCCCACTGCAAGCCTCCTCCCCATCCCGATTTGGCTTCCTGCTCCACTTTTGAGGCATGCTTCCTTTTATATACACATCGAGAGGAGAAAATGGTGCATGGAAGGAGGTAGCACATGAAAATGCAAGTGAGCAACCACGACAAATGGTTAGGAAACAGCTTAAAATAATGCATCCGTTATTGCCCATTATGGAACCATGCACTGGAACAGCTTTTATGTTCAAGTGGCCCAACAAGAAAAGGAGACTGGAGGAAAAGGAGATGGAATTCTGCTTGCAGCACTCAGCATCCGCAGTGGAGCCTCACTGCTCCACACCACCTCTTTGCCAGGCAGTTTACTTGCATTTCCAGCTCTCCAGTGGGAAGCACCAGACTCGAATCAGCAATGCAGGGCATTCTCTGCTGCTCTACAGCACTTCTGGGTACCAAAGAATCTCTGAAGTACTTGGAACCGGATGAGTAAACTTTGCTCACACCTATGCTGATGGCATGAAGAAAGAGATGCAGAGAGTTTCTGCTCCAGTTATTAGATGCCCGCAGCTTTACGTGCCTCCTAGAAAGGCTGAACAGAAAGGACAGCACTGGGAGAAAGGAACCTACTGCACAACCACCATGGGAGGGTTTCCAGGAGGAGGAGGAGGAGGTCAAATGATACTGAAGAAAGTGGGTTTAAACAGCCTCAGGCTTCAAACTCCCTTTTACTTGAGGTTCACAGCCACAGAAGCCATCTTCAGCCTAAGTCAAAGGGGTATTATCTATTTGATGTTAAAACCAGACAAACAAAACAGTGATGCTGTTCTCTTTCCGTTTTATTTTGGGAGCTGCAGTGAACCCTCTCCTCCTTGCTGGGAATTAAAACCAAACCAGAAACCAGCTGAGAGTGAAAACATGAGAGAATGACAGAAGCCATAGACACAAACGGCTCGCCAGGAGGAAGGGCTCATGTCCAGTCCCAACACAGCACTTGTGGACAGCTCCTCTGGGGGTCCCTGGGCAGTAAAGACAAAGCCAAGGTGAGCATCTCCCCATCAGAGAGTTCCCTTCTCCATTTGCCCTGGTTTTCCTTTCCCCATCACGAGCTATTCCTGTCTTCATCTGAAGAGCAGGGAACTGCTCCTGTGACGTCAAAGCAGTTTCCCAGCAACAATGAAGGAGGGCTGTCCACCACAGGGGTTTCCTGAAAAGCTAGCATGGAATGATCCACCTCCTTTTCACTGTGTCAGGATGCAATAGGAGAGCATTGAGCAGGAACTTCTGTTAACCCTTCCCCAGCCCAGAGGAAAACCCTGACATATCCTAACTTTTCCAGAGAACCCCCAAGCAGAATTCCTTCCACCTGAACCCATCCGCAGTGAAATTCCACATCAAGTAGGAAAATCCTGCAAGAGATGGAGGTGGTAACCAGGCTCCAGCAGAATGCCTGGCATTAGAAAGAGCTCTTCTTGTGATGGACACAAGCTCAATAGGAGTGACCAGCGTGCAGCTGCAGCACAAAAGCCAACAGGATGCTGAGGAACATCAATATAGGCATCACCAATAGGGATAAGGATGTCATTGTCCCATTCAGTGCCTGCTGGGCCATACCTGGAATGCTGTGCTCATCCCTGATATATGGAAAGAGATGGGGACAGGCTGAGGGAGCAGGGTCTGTTCAGCCAGGAGAAAAGAAGTCCCAAGGGAGACCTTGTCACCATAGTCCAGGATTTAAAAGGTGGCTACCAAGAAGACAGAGGCTTTTGACAAGGAGTCACACGGAAGAGGGGAGCTGGGCACAAGAGGGGGAGATTCTGGCTGGATATAAGGAAAATCTTTCCCAATGAGAACAATCAGCCATTGGAATCATCTCCCCAGGGAAGTGGTGACTCCCCAGGGGTGGACACTGTTAAGATGTGGCTGGACAGGGTGCTGGACATCCAGTCTAGGTCATGCTTTGCGTAGGAAGGTTGGACCAGATGATCCTTGAGGTGCTTCCAACCTGGACTGATGGGCTTCTCCCATTCAAAAAGCAGGGCTGCTATTGATATCCCCCTGTTTTCAAGGCTGATGCTCCTGCTTCCCACCATGCTGATGCTGAGCCACTTGACACACTAGAGGGCAAAGGGGTACACAGCAAACAGAAGACATTGAGGCTGTTTTCCAGGTGGGATCCAGAATCGGAGCTGATCATTACACAGAGCAGGGAATGATGATGATGATTTAAAGGATAAAAAGTACAGCATCAACTTAATCTTTTGGCTCCCAGCTGCAAAAGTTGGACTTGACAGAGAAGGAGGGTGAAGAGCAAGTAAGGGGTAAGGTGTTCCCCTTCCCACTGTTCCCACAGCCTTCACCATTCACTGCAGTGGCTGCTCCTGCTGCTTGCAGATCCTCAAGCCACAAGCGGTGCTTCCAGTTTAATGCTTCTTTAAACTGGAAGCATCCTATTTAAACTGGAAACATCACCTGAGGCTTGAGGATCTGCAAGCTGTGACATTTTAAAGACACGAAGGGAAAGGAAACTGGTCCAACACACCTGAACAAATATCCTGCAGGAGGTAACACCAAGCCTGACAAAAGCAGCTCCTACATCTCAAATGAAGGGAACATCATTTCCAGTACCCTGAGGTTGTTTTAGGCAAGACCAGGTGATGAACCTGTGTGAGAAGGCAATGAAGGCAACCTCAACTCCCGGCTCAACTAAACCCAGCTCAGTAGTAGGTTTAAAATGATTAAAACATGGGGTTAACATATATAGGTGAACACAAATATAGTCCTACAGAACACCGAATTGCATAAGCTGACCTGAAACCATCCTGTGGCTCATAGCCCTGAACTAGCCAACCTTTCTCACCAGCTAGCCAGCTTGAAGCAAGTAAATCCTCTCCTGTATAACCCAGCAGAAGAGCAGGAAGCGTTTTGTCTTGGCAAAGGAGAAACTACCCAGGAGCAAGCTGCATAACTGCCGAGCTACGACACAAGGAGAACCCATGAGACCGTCACGGGGAACTCCTTCATGACATGGGAGAGTGCAGTGTGCTTGCTGGGGATTCCCCCGCCGTCGGTGCATCCCCTGCATCACAAAAGGAGGATGGAGAAAGCTCATCGCACGCTCTCCACTCTCGCAGAGCCACATATGCATTTGAGCACAGCACCATTTTAAATGAACCCCAGCAAAGCAGCAGAAATCCTGTCACTTACTCACCCGAGATGAACGATGTCGGCTCCCCAGCCCTGAAACACTTGCATTTATAGCTATGCTGTATTTCACACAGTGTGGGTACGGGGAAGAGGGGAAGGAAAAGTCTCCAGTCAATCTCTCTCAAGCCCAAAATAACTGAAGACTTAGTCTAAAAATAAACTCACCGCGGTGGCTTTGCACTCTCAGCAGGTCATCTGTCCCCTGATGCCAACGGAGCCCTCATCGCCACGACCAGCTCAAGAGGAACTTTGCCAGGATAACATCGCTCCTTCGAACAGCTCCCAGCCCTCACTGGAACGCTGGTGATCCTCGCTGCTTCTACAGCAAGCTAATTGCTCTGACAAGCAGCTCTGAAGCAAAGCAGAGCCCAGCTGTTGAGAGGGATGTCAAAGAGAGCTCTGCCAATAGCCACATGCACACACCCCCCTTCCTGCTCTCATTCAAATACTTCAATGGAGCTGCCTCCGCACAGCCCTGCACAGCCCCGAGAAGGCTTTAAAGATGCAGCAGCCCTCCCCTGCCAGGCACAGGGGCAACGTGGATGGAAGGGCAGGAGCAAAGAAGAGAAGCCCCAGTCACCATCGGCATCCTCCTGAAGAGTTCAAGTGTGGGGACTGTGCTCTGCAGAACACCCTACGCGTGCCGAGGTAGGTCACGGGCAGCCTTGCTTCACTCCCATCACTGCTGCCACGGGGGCAGTTTGTTAATGGCTTCATTGCAATGCAGCTGGGTGGTTTTTTCCATAGTGCTTGATTAAGAAACAAGAAACGCAAATGGCTCTGGAGAGGTTTGAAACCTCTCAGCCTCCTTCAATTCTCCCCCAGGAAGAGGTTTTCCATCCCAGACCTGGTGACCAGGCTCACAGGCTGCGACCAAGTCTCTTCTCCATGCATTAAAGCTTACTCATGAGCACCTAAGGCAGAGGCAGGTTCCACAATGGATCTCAAGCACATCCTGTCCCTCGCCAGGCTCAGATGCTCCTTGTTGTTGGATTACAGGAATGTTCTGACTATGGCTCTAAACACTGGTCAAGAGCAGGCAGGAATCAGGGTGAGGGCACTGGGGGGGTTTAGCCTGGAGGAGGCTCAGGGGGCACCTTACTGCTCTCTACAACTGCCTGAAAGGAGGTTGTAGCGAGGTGGGGGTCTCTCCTCCCAAGGAACAAGGGATGGGACAAGAGGAACCGGCCTCAAGCTGCACCAGGGGAGGTTTAGATGGAGCTGAGGAACAATTCCTGCCCCAGAGGGTGCTCAGGCATTGGAACAGGCTGCCCAGGGCAGGGCTGGAGTCACCATCCCTGCAAGTGTTCACAAATGGTGTAGATGAGGCCCTCAGTGCCATGGGTTAGTGGTGGCCTTGGCAGTGCTGGGGAACGGTTGGGCTTGATGAGCTTAAAGGCTTTTCCAACCCGGTTGATTCTCCAATTCTTCTGCACCAACGGCTCCCACTGGGTAGGAGCCCATCCTAGCAAGACACAGCCAGAGCTAAAGAGCATCTGCCTGGGGGCCAGCACCGACTTCAAACACGAGCCTCAATCAGAGCTCTTGAGGAGGCTGCTTGATCAGGCTGAGCTCTGGCAGCAGAGCAAGAGGTAGCAGGGCTCCTGTGCAAAGGAAAAGCCTTGCAGAGAAAGGAGGTGACGATGAGAAGGCAGGCTCGGCCTTGGGCTCAAAGAGATGAAGAGGCTCGAGTGGGACAGTTGAGATGCACAGCATTAACTGACAGCATCCATGGCAAATCGCATAGTGCGAGGCTCCAGTTTGTAAAGCAGCCTTGCTTTGCAAAGGACTTCAGCTGAAATGTATGCATGAGCTGCTGCCTTAACCTGCTTCAGAGCCTTCTGAACCAAGCCCATGCAGAAAGCGGGTGAATATTCCTCCTCTTCCTACTGGATGTGCTGGGATCCCGGCTCCACAAACAGCTCCTCGCTTCTGCCCACAGCAATACCCACATTTGAAGAGGGGGTCCCATGGCTACACAACCAGAGAGAAGGGAACAACAGAGGGGCAAGACAGAAGGGGCAATGAGACAAAAGTCACTTGCAACACTCTACCAGTGGAGGGCCACAATTAACTGACACCCACATGGGCTGAATGCAAAGGCTTCATGGATGTTATATGAGATTTCTCCATTGGCAGGTGGATGGAAAACAGATCCAAAGGATTCAAGCTCCTTTTATGCCTCCTGGTACTGGCCATTTCAAGCTTTTTCCTCCCAGTTCTGTCCAAGGAAAGTGAACCACGACCTCCATGGGCTGCTCAGCAAGAAGTCAGCCTGGATGTTCATGTCCCCCTGCAGAAACCATGTGCTCCTTGTGGCAGCTTGAACCCAGCCAAGCTGCAGGACTCAGAGGGTTTCCCCCTCTTTTTAACTCACCTGGTTGAGGTTTCTTTATTCCTGGGCCCCTGGAGTTTTAGACCTAGAGTTCTGAGCCCTAAAGAAGCTCCAGTAAACGAACAAGCAAAGGAATGGACTGATGCGTTCAGGCACAAGAGCACACTCCAGCATCCCATGCCCATGCTGGGGATCTTTGCTCCACATGGATAGAGCCTTAACATCTCTTTATTTTGCTAAGGAACATCTGTGGTCTGCTGCATTTCCACTCGGGGTCGTTAAGAACAGTTGCTGGCACCCTCTGCTCTGGAGCCCTGCAGTAACAAGATTAGTGCTGTAAAGGGAGGGAACTTTGGCTGCTGTTCTTCCCTTTGTACCTGTTTCCAGAGCTGCCCAGCTGGCAGAGGCGTGCTAAGCAAGAGCATACAACCAGGTTAGGACCCTCTGTGGAAACCCCACTGTCAGTTCTTAACAGCCACATGAAAGCAGAAGGAAAAGCAGCTCACCTAAGCCTAGAAACCCCATCTCGAGCACTTAAGACACCTGGCAGATGGCATTCTGAGTGGGAAAGCTGTCCAGCCCGAGGACACAAACACCTGCCCTACACAGCACAGATGCAGCTTCCTGTGAGCTTGTCCAGCTCATTCAAAGGCCACTGCTTCGAGTCCTCAGCACTTCACCTTCCTGAAGCGTGTGAGAGGATTTCCTAAGCGGCATCTTTCTCCTTAGATGGGGAGAGAGTCAATCTTAGGTGGGAGGAGAAGGAGGAGGTGAAGGAAGAGTGAGTCAGCCCCACCAGCAGGCTGGACCAAGCCTACAGAGAGGGCTCCTGCCTTTCACACCCGAGAGCCACTTGCACACGTAGGTGCATGTGAAAACTAGGTCAGGGAAAGCGGGGCACAAAAGGGATGCAGCAGCTCCAGGTATTGTCTGTGCTCCCAGCTCACCAGGGAACTGCCTGTGCTTCATGTAGTAATAGTGCAGAGCAAACAAAGGGGAAGCAGCAAGGCACATCCCCTCCCTCCCTGCCAAACAATGAGCCCTGGCTCTGCTTTGCCTGGCCCAGCTTCTGCTGAAAGGAGACACATCCATTTGGTAGTGGATATAATCCCATCAGAAGGGGGACACCAAAGTGGTGGCACGGCACTGGTGCAAACTGCACCAACAGCCAAGGACGGGGCTCCCTCATGGGATGGATAACCTGCGCCAGACACTTAGAAAGGAAGAAGAGCACTACCAAGAGACTTAAATGCATTCATCTACCCACCCAGACCAGAAAACTCCCTCTCCCCTTTGAAAAGGAGAAAAAGAGCCTGGGACAGACCCCCTGTTGCAGGTACATCTCGCTTCTGCCAGCCTCAGCTACAGCAGCACCATGGGGATGAGGGAGAGAACTCAATCAGATGGAGAACTGCACCACAGGCTGTGCTTTGGGTTGGACCTGACCTTGCTCATTGCATCCAGCAGCAGGCTGCAATCCCTCATTCGTTACTCAAGTGAGAGGTAGAGACACGCTCTCCAGACAGCACACTCTTCCAAGGACGTTGAGCAGGCAGACTGCAGGGAGATGTGACTCATCTTCAGGGAACTGCCAGGTATACCCCAAGCTTCGAAGGGATCAGCTTGGACAGGGAACGCGCTTAAGCAGCCACCATAACACAACCACCACACCTGGTAAGTCAAAGATGTTCTGTAAGTCCTCCAGGCTTGGTTTTGTAGGTGTATGCAGCAGAAGGCTCGTATCTGGAGTCAAGAAGCAGGAAGGATGAGAACTGCTAGGAGCTACTTCAACATGGAGTTCTATCAACACCCAACCTAGAGTGTGTACCCATGGAAAGGCTGAAAGGAGGAGACCAGCAGAATCCCCGCAGCTAGGCCTGGAGGGAGGATGTTCTGGTCTTCCTCATCCTTTTCCATGGGGCACACAAATGGAAGAGGGGACAAGGAAGTGACAGCGGGAGAAAAGAGAAATGCTGGGAGGCACCCAAGGAAGGAAGGGGAATTAAGTTTAGTGAGTGGCTGGAAAAACCCAGGGATGGAACATCTTGCCCACCTGCTCCTTGGAAAGGCTGTGCTGCCATCCCTGGTGGATAAAGGCCTGGATGTAAAAATGAAGCACCACACAAGGAGCTTTGAGTCAACCTCACCCATAGCCACAGCCTGATGCTGTCCTCTCCTTTGCACACACACGGAGTCTTCTTCTGAGGCCGAAAATAAGAATTTGCCCTTCCTCTTTTAAAAAGGGACCTTCCATTCAAGCCTGCCTCAGCTGAGGATGCATTATCATGGCAACCATCCCCTCCCTGTCTGTCCCAGCCAGAAGAGCATTAAACACATCAAGGTCTGACCAATCCTGCATCAGCCCAGGCTGCAACCAAGCCCCATGGTCCCCTCCGGCCCTTCTCCAAGCCGCGGCCAGCAGGATTTGACATGAACCAAATCTGTCAATGGCTCAAGACAGACACGTGGGCAGTAATGAGCAGTGGGAGAAAACACAGCATACTCCATTCAGCTCCAAACACTGCTAAATAATTCAGGAAGAGAAATGCCGCAATATAGAGCACAGCACAGTTTAAAAATAGAACATGTGCCAGTGCCAGAGGAACGGAGGGGAAGGAGTGAAAAGAAGAGAGAGATGGCATGAACTAAAGCATGTGTGGCAACACACGGGGCAGCCCATGGATGCTGCAGCCTCCCAGCTCTATGTATGGATGCCAGCAGCTGTTTATTTGCTTGCCCTTTAAATTGGGAATCCAAAAGAACTGTTATTCTTGTTATTATGATGAACGTGGCAACAGAAAGCAGGGCTACCCTCTCTGGATCTGAGCCCTGCAGCAAGGCACAGACCCAAAACCAGGCCAGCAGCACATGTGGCAGCACCACAGGCACCGGATCCCAGTGGCCAGGGTCAGGGGCAGCCACTGCCTGTGTGTCCTGCTCATGGGAAGCTCAAACAACGGAGCTTGGAGATGATGTTTTGTCCAATGTTTTCTGCTGGGGGTGATGGTGAAATGGGTGGCCCCTGTTTCTAATGGGAAAGTTAGAGCCTTTTTCCTTTACTCAGCTGTTCTCTTGTAAATCCAGCTACCTTAATTTCATAGAATCACAGAATGGTTTGGGTTGGAAAGCACCTTAAAGACCACTCAGCTCCAACCTGTGCCAGGGGCAAGGACACCTTCCACTAGAGCAGGCTGCTCCAAGCCCCATCCAACCTGGCCTTGAGCACTGCCAGGGATGGGGTACTGATGGTGAAGAAGGCTCCCTAGTTCTACTGCTGACTGAACAGCCCATGTATTCACCTACTGATGTTGGTGCAGCGCTCAGCACTGATGCTTTGAGTTTCACCTACATCTATTGGTGTCAATGAGTTACACTGCTTCTGAAAACCCAACGTCCCTGTTTAAATACACAAGCACCTCTGTGCATCCATCCCATGCTTTGGATCTTCATTTCTGTCTGTGTTCTCCCCAAGGTCAAGTCACAATTGGTCTCCTCATTGGGGTCTGGTCATGAAGCAGGCAGGACAGGATTCTATTTCCTAATAGATGGCATGCCTAAAGCCTCCCCAAAGAGGTCAGCTTTTGGGATACAGCAAGCACCTTCAATAAGGGGGCTCCTGTGTCTAAACTCAGCTCAGGAGAACTGAGTTTCTCAAAGAAAAGGATGTCAAAGGAATATATAAAGATTTTCAAACTTCATTAAAAAAAATATACAAGCGAGCTGCTCTGAGGAGTAGGCTGCATCTGCCCACATACAATAATCATCCCCGAAATTCACTGGGAGGCAGCAGTGACTCAGCCTGCAGTACACAAAGACAGCTTGTGCTCCCAATACATAATGAAACTGGGCTTCAGACAGCATCCTTACTCCGCATGCGCCCCACTGACAACACACATGGAGGGGAATCCCAGCGCTGACAGGCAGGCACGGAAGCAGCAGCCCATCCTCCTGTTGCTGCCCACATTCAGACACAAGCATCTTTGCAGCATCACGCCTCACCTTTGCTGCCATGCAGGAAGGAGCTTGTGATGTCTTGAGCTGGGTTCACTGGGGCTTAGAAATCAAGAGAAGGGTCCAAAAAAGATGGAGGAGAGTGTGATAGATTTGAAGGGGGAGGGAAAGGAACTCTGGTCCTCGACTACATCCCACCATCTTTTCAAATGTCACCTAAGCTCTTATGGAGAAAAGAGGGAGAAATCCATGCATGGTCTGGTTCAATTGCTCCATTGGATGAGTGGATTAATCACACTTCCAGTAAAAACCTTAAGGTATAAAATACTGCAGTTCACCTCCTGCCCAGCGGTCACAAGAAACATGGGGCTTTGCTGCATGTTGGACTGTTTGCTCCCATACTTATGCTGTCACATCACTTACAAATAGGTTTCTCAGAGATGCTTTCTGTGCTGGCCTCAATAACTCCTTCCCTCTGGCATCCTCAGCCTTTATCTTGGAACAACCAGGAGCTTCTATCAGAGCTAACCGATGCAGAAGGCCACTCCTCAAACGAAAACTGTCCCGTGGAATTAGGACTTTAGCAGCACAACACATTTGAATTAGAAACCATTCTACAGCAGCGAGCCAGGCAAGCGAACAACTCCAGGGTTCTCACCCTGGCTCTGCTCTGCCTTTTGATGCTATCTCAGCCAAATCATTTCATATCATACAATAAAATGGCTTGGGTTGGAAGGGACCTTAAGATCATCCAGTTCCAACCCCCTGCACAGGCACAGACACCTTCCACTAGAGCAGGGTGCTCCAAGCCCCTGTGTCCAACCTGGCCTCGAGCACTGCCAGGGATGGGGCAGCCACAGCTTCTCTGGGCACCCTGTGCCAGCGCCTCAGCACCCTCACAGGGAAGAGCTTCTGCCTAAGAGCTCAGCTCAGTCCCCCCTCTGGCAGGTTAAAGCCATTCCCTTTGTCCTGTCCCTGCATCCCTTTGTCCAAAGCCCCTCTCCAGGTTTCTTGTAGCCCCTTTAGGCAGTGGAAAGCTGCCCTAAGGTCTCCCCTCTTACAGACAAGGAAGGGGTGGCAGGAAGGTCCAAGCTCTTGTGACAGTATTCAGAAGGAAGACACTGCACCAAGCCATCCATTCGATGCATCAACTGAGACTGAGCTGCTGGGAACAGGCACACACTTCTGTGTTGAACCTGGATATAACAAAGTCAGTTAGGCAGCAGCCACAAGAGCTTATCAGAGGCCACCTCTCCCTACTGCTTGGGTAGTATCTGCCTCGAGTCTAACTAAAGCCTCCAGAGATCTCTGTTGCCACCGCTCTACTTGGGCTACGTTTATAGAACCAGCTGAAAAGCACGCAGTGCCTTTAGATATCACCACTTCCCTGTTGCCAGGCAGCGGGATTCTGAGTGATCCTAAAGCAGTTCTCCAGAAAGAACACCCAAACTGGATCTACACTAGCTCATCGATGGATGCAGGCATTAAGGAACAACTCACAAGCCCCTCCAGGAGGTGGTACTGTGCTTCCTTCCGCACAGTAAGCAAGTCAAATGTGTTCTGAATGCTTGAATGCTGCTGAATACAGAGGGAAGTCTCTCAGCTGAAGTGCACCCTTCCCTTGTCACAGACCCAGCAGCATTTATCAGCATCACCACTTGTTTCTCTGAGCCCTCCAAGCCTTTAAGACCCACCTCCATCACCTCCAGCTGCAGGCACTTCCAACCCCATAAAATCATGGAATGGGCTGGCTTGGAAAGGACCTTAAAGCTCATCCAGTTCCAGCCTTCTGCCATGGTTCACATTAGACTGTGTCGCCCAAGGCTCTGTCCAAGCTGGCCTTGAACACTGCAAGGGATGGAACTTTTATCGCTTCTCTGGGCAATCCGTGCCAGCTCCTCACCACAAAGAAAGACTCAGACCAGGGTAAAAGTTAAATTCACTTGGCCTACAGGGCTCACTGTCGTTGTGATGTGGGTTTCAGCCTGCTGGGGCCTTTGGATCAGGCCACAAAGATAAGACTGCAAAGAACTGAAGGCAAGAAACACATGCAGGCATGCAGAGCAAGTACCAGAGGCACAGAATACTGGCAAGAGCACTTGCTTACGAGTTTCTCTTCAGCCAAATAAAATAGCTTTAGCCCTTGGAAAAGCCTTCAGCACTCAGGTGCCAAGCTGCATTTCCTGCCTCTTGCTGCACCACTGCACTGGACTTCCTGCTTCAAATCCCTCTGAAAACAGCAGCTTGCTGAGCGATACCAAAACCTGCTGCACTTGAGGAGGGATTGAAAGGCAGCTCCCAAAGCTGCTCCCAAAGCTTTGGCACATATCCTGCAGTGTGGCCTCTTTGGCAGCCACCTCCTCCTTCCAAATAATCAAGTGCTTAAAATGAGCACTGATCTAGCTGAAGTTTAACAGTGCAATGAGATTAAGTATGCCACATCCGCGCATGCTTACACTTGCAAACATCAGTGCTGGGACTCACTAGATCAGATTTAAGGTGCCTTCCCACCCAAACCATTCCATAGTTCTCTGATTCTTCACTCTTTTCACACAACCCTACCCATTTTGCTATGAAAGCCCTTTCTGTTTCTCTACCTGATTCTAGGTAGGAATTAGGTGATGACAGAACTACTTCCAGTTAACCTTTCTCCAAGACACCGATTGTTTTCTTCATCTGTCAGCATCTACCACATGAAGGATGATGAGAAACAGCAGTTAAAATAGGTCTGAACTCTAGGAGACACTGGGGGAAATCCAGGCTGCACTATAACCAGAGAAAGCTTTGATTCACATTACATTTGTAAGTGGGGTGGTGGAGGTGAAGACAGCACTTGAAGAAAGGCTGAGTAGTGGGGTTGCTCCTCCTGGAGAGGGGAAGACCTAACTGTGGCCTTTCAATAATTACAGGGGGCTTAGAAAGAGGGAGAAGACAGACTTTTACCATGGTCTGTAGTGATAGGCCAAGGCCTTAAACTGAAAGAGAACAGGTTTAGATTTGATAGAAGATTTTGTTTTACAATGAGGGTGCCCAGAGAAGCTGTGGCTGCCCCATCCCTGGCAGTGTTCAAGGCCAGGTTGGACACAGAGGCTTGGAGCACCCTGCTCTAGTGGGAGGTGTCCCTGCCCTGCAGGTTTGAACCGAGGAAGGTCTAAGCAAACAAAGCTCCTAAAGAGCTCACCCAAAGAGGAGGACAATGCTGCAAACTGGTGTCAGATATTGTGAAATCACCCCAGGTTTTATCTTGCAGATAGCTCAAAGCATCCCTTAGGAAGAGTCAGCAAAACCTGCAATGTTGGTTACTGTGGGGTCAATTGGCTCTGTATCCCACTCACCTCTAGGGCGCTAGTCCCCACTTCCAAGCAGGAGGCAGATAAGGGCCCAGACCAGATCCAAGTGATGTTTCTCCTTCACAGCAGGCAGGAGTTGATTTGGGAGTCTTAATCCAGGCTCCTCAGAAGCTACATGGCTGTCTCCAGCAAAGCATCATCACTGCAAGCAACCTGTGGAGATACATCCTCACTTGTGCAATCCCTGGAGTCTGGAGTAACGGTTTACTACCCAGTGAATGCCATCTTGGTGGACAGAACAGAAGAAAATCAGCCTAATGCCTTTCCTCATCATCTAGTTTGTGCCATTAAAACAATGCTATCTGTGAATACACATACACTGGAATAAGGTTATAAAGTTTACTGTGCAGGTACAATCTGTCCTTGCATTCTGAACACACAAGAATGAATAGAGGGAAATCTTTACCAATATATGTTAAAAGCTTCATGAAAACACAAACAGCTGTGGATGGAGGAGTGAAACCATCCATTGAAAAACAAAACCAACCCCCTCCCTCCAAAAGAGCAACCAAAAGATGGCAGAAAATCACCTGTGAACACTGAGCTGCCATTTAATCCGGAAGGAAGATTATGGCAAGCAATACCTGGTATGATTCAACCAAGACTTTCCAGCACAAATTCAAGGAGGAAGGACACAGAGGTTATGTCAGTCAGCCTTAATAGGCTACAGGGAGCAAAGAGGCTAGAAACAAAGAATGGAGCATGAAGAATCAGAACTATTTGAAGTAACCACAGGGAGCCAGGTCCCAGTTATCAAAGGCAGATGGAGAACAGGTCAAGGCAGGAAATGAGATTCCCAACAAGCACCAGTGACAGAAAACCAGACAGGGAGCAGCCCACTGCCAGCAGAAGGAGCATCCAGACAGGGGTTCAGGACAAGCAAGGGCACTGTTTTGATCTGTTCATCTGCTTTCTGCCAAGCAAACCAGGTTCCCCAGCATCCTCCCCTCGCTCCCCATGCAGCTGGGGAAAAGCAGCTCCTGTGCACAGCAGTGATTTGGGATACCTGTGGCATAGAGCACACCCTCAGCCCTAACACCACACCAAAGAGCTTCTTCCCCCTTCTTCATTGCTAGGATGTAACTCTTCAGCCTATCCTTTGTTTGGTGATAAACAGGCACCTAAGCCAGGCAACATTTCCAGCTCCCCAAGCAGGTTGTCTCCCTTTATCAAGTCTTCTGTCAGCACTTCTCGACCCTTTGGCTTCCTTAACACTTTTCCACCTTTGACTTGGCTCCAAACCCACAGGCAGACACCAACGTCCACCTGCCCTGAGCAACACACGCAGGGTTAACAGCAGCTCTGCATTATCCATCTGAACCCTCTTCAGCACGGTGGTTCACATTCTAACAGACCGCCTTGCATGCAGTGAGGCCACAAAAGCAGCAGCAGCCATAATAAACTCACGGCTTCTTTGTACTCCCAATTACAGTGGCATCTTTGAGCTCTAAGTGAAATAAAGCCTGTCCTGTTGTCAAGTTGGAACCTTGGGACTTCTGCCCAAAGCTTGCTTGGCTTTCCCTGCGGTGCAACCCATCCCCTCACCACTCCCACTGCACACCTAGCTGCGCTACCAGCACATATCCCTAGAAACACACCTTGCTTTGCCAGACATCTTCTGCCAACACTGAGGCATCGCTCAAATACACAAAGAAAGGCAGAGCTAAAGCTGCTGAGCTCAGCTTTTAAGTGGGCAGGAGGAAAGCAAATGCATTTCCAAGTCTCTGTGTTAAGATACCTACAAGCAACAGTTCCCTCACATTAGACAGATGCACCGAGCAGGGTGCAAGCTGGTAAACAGGCTCCCAGGAACAGGAATCCATTCACCCCTTCTGATAAATCAAAGCCCTGCTTTGGGGCACATTAGCCCATGGGAAAGCACTGCAGGCACATCTCGGGCACAAACCCACACGAGGGAGGCGGGATGCTCACCCAGGTCATGCTTTAGCTGAGACTCACAACTGGGGACCAACGTGGGGGTACCGCAAACCCCCCGAGAGGTCACAAGTCACAGTGTCCACAAGCGAACAGCAACGATGCTGCTCCCCGCACACCTTGCGAGCGTTTAAATGTGCCAACGCGGAGCAACGCGTACCGAAGCGACCCTTCCACGCCTGCACCCCGTTCGCGGCGTGCACAGAGCCCCCGCACCGCGGAACGCGCTCGGGCCAGGGCACAACTCACTCTCAGCCTCTGCACTCCCGCTCCACGCAGCAGAGCCCCAGGAGCCAGACCCGCGTCCCAGAGCGAGGAGCCCGGGAGGCCGCGCTCCCTTCCGCGCCCACCGCCACGGATCCCCCCCGCGCACCGGCAGGGCCGAGGCCTCTCCTCCCGCCGCCTGCTCCTCTTCCTCCTCCTCCTCAGCCGCCTGCCAGGGCCGCTGCCCGCTCCGGCTTCCCAAGGCCCAGCACCGGGCCGCGTGCGCTCCGCAACCGGGCGGCCCCGCTGCGAGCCTCCCCGCAGCGGCACCGCGCCGAGCCCGCTCCCTCCAGCGCGGCCCACGGCGGCGGGAGCCCCCGGAGACGCGGCAGAGCCGGGAGGCTCGGCCCGGGGCACCTCGGCCCCAGCCAGGAGCGGCCGGAAGGGTCCCGGACACGGACCCAGGCCCGGGAGCACCCGGAGCCCCGTTCCCCACCTCCCCCCCGCGGCGCGCACTTACCGGGCCGGGCCCTGCGCCGCGGGGCCGCCGCCGCCGGGCCGGGCCGGGCCGGGCCTGGGCCAGGGCGGGGCCGGGGGGGGGAGGAGAGGGGGAGGGGGAGGGGAGTGGGAACGGGGGAAACCGGACAGAAACGTTTGGGGGAAAAAAAAATAAAAAAAAAAAAAAGGACGGAAAAAAAAAAAAAGGGGGGGGGAAACGGCGGCCCCTCCCCCCGTGCGCCCCGTGCGTGCTACGTCACGGCCCGTGCGTGCTGCGTCACCGCCCGCGCCCGCCCCGCCGCGCGTTGTCGTAGCAACCGGCGGGACGCGGTAGCGCCGCCTGGCGCGGTGGAGGGGGCGTGCGGGGCCACGGTGCGGGGTCCGCGGGTGACCGCTCCCTCCTCCGCAGCACCGCGACCCCTCCACCCCCCCCGCCCGCTCCTGGATGGGACCCGGGAGGCCCCCGTGGGGTGCCCCGGGCACAGCCCCAGCCCCGGGACCGAGCCTCCCGAGCGGGAGCGCCACCCCCCCGGGGCGGGCTGCCCCGTGCCCGGGAGAGGCTCCCGACGGGTCAAGGGGGCGTTCATCTCGCCGGGATCAGCCCTTATCTGCGGGAGGAGGAGGCGTGCGCTGCCCCTGCGCCCCGCGATCCCGGCCCCGCTCTGCCCCCGCCATCCCGGCCCCGCTTTGACTTCGCCTCCTCGCACCGCTGGAGAACGCCGTCGGCGGGGGCCCTCCCGCAGTGCCGGAGATGACAGCAGCGGTGGCTCTCCCGCTCCTGCTTCTCCTGGGGACGGCGGCTCCCCTGGGAGCCCGGTGCCCGGCTTGCGGGCTGGCTGCCCTGGCCCCCGCCGCCCAGCGCCACATCCTCATGGCACGGGCAAAGCAGAGCATCCTCGCCAAGCTCCGCTTGCCAGGCAGACCCAACATCACCCAGCCCGTGTCCAGGGCGGCCCTGCTGACCGCGCTCGGCAGGATGCATGAACAGCGCATGGATCTCGTCTCCCCTGGGATGCCCCATGAGAGCAGCGTCCCTCCCCTCCATCCCGGGCTGGGTCTGCAGGAATACGAGCTCTTGAGCTTTGCCGAGTCAGGTCTGTACAGACCCTGCGCCTCAGGGGCACGGTGGGGAGGTTCCTGAGCACAGAGGAAAGGCAGCTCTTGCCCGTGGGAAGGTGGTGAGAGCTTTTCTCCTCTGCACAGGCTCTGCACAGGGGCACCACGCTCCTGCACGCAACGCCAGGCCAGCGGGCAGGCTGCTGCTGGAAGGACTGGTAATAGGAGGCTCCATGTCCAGAACCTTTGCACCCACGTCCTGAGCTTACCCCCACCAGCCACCTCTTGCCATGGGCAGGGGAAGCATCACTGAGGCTCCAGGGTCCCCTCAGTTACATACGGGATGTGTGGGGTGGGGAGGTTGGTGCAGGAGCTCTACCATCTGAACGTGTTGTCTCTTTCTGTCAAACCCTCCCCACTTGCACTAAAGGTGGCTGTGTTCTTCCAAACCTGATGTTAAGCGATGCCCCATCAGCTTGCAGTGTTTTCACTCAGGTCTCCAAAGCCCATCTGCTCCCCATGCTGAGCTGTGTCTCCATTCCCTACCCAAAGTGGTAGGCTGCCACATTTCCCTTCAGAGTTGGTCCTCAGAGGAGAGAGAAAGGGGATGTCAGGCCAGAGGAGATGGAACCAAGCAGGGTTGCTGCGTTTAGCACCAGGAGGATGCTGCTCCTTTAGCAAAAGAGGGAGGCATAGGGAGGAGGAGCAGCAGCAAGCACAGGGAAGTGGGGCTGGGGCTGGGCTTCCTCCCTTCACCTCTTCATTCGGTTCTGTGCACAGGGTCCTCCACCTCCCACAGTGTCCACCTGCATTTCCGCTTCACCCGGGAGCTGGCTAGGGATGCTGAGATCCTGCAAGCCACTCTCTACCTGTTCTGGGCAGATCCCGGCCCTGGGATGCACCCCGTCACCATCAGACTCCTGCAGCCAGACCCTACAGGGCTCAACGTCACCGTGGTCCATGAGACACGGCTGGAGGTGCAGCATCCTGGCTGGGCCACGCTGGACGTGGGTCAGGCCATACAGAGCCTCTTTGGCCAGGGGAGTCAGAGCCTCACTGTGCAGTTGGAGGCAGCAGAGGATTGGGGTTCTCCCCTCCTGCCCGGCCACAGTGATTCCCACCGGCCGTTTGTGGCAGCCCAAGCCCGGGCCAGGACCCCTCACCGGGTGCAGCGGCGCGGCATTGACTGCAGCAGGGACTCTAAGATGTGCTGCCGCCAGGAGTTCTTTGTGGACTTCAAGGAGATCGGCTGGGAGGACTGGATCATCCAGCCCGAGGGTTATCACATGAACTACTGCGCAGGGCTCTGTCCCCTGCACATGGCCGGCATCCCCGGCCTTGCTGCCTCCTTCCACACGGCTGTCCTCAACCTCATCAAAGCCAACAACGCGGATGCAGCCGTGGACTCTTGCTGTGTCCCCACGCAGCGTCGTCCCCTCTCTCTGCTCTACTATGACCGGGACAGCAACATCGTCAAGACCGACATCCCCGACATGATCGTTGATGCCTGTGGTTGTACCTGACCTGTGCATGGGGAGGCAGGAGGGCAGGACCTGTGCTCTGCAGCGCTCTCCTCCTCCTGGCCCCTTTCTGGCAGCCCAAGACCTGGCGAGCTGCTGAGATGGGAACCCTGCCAAAGCGTTTTCTCCTCCTGAGGTTGAAGCATTAAGGGTGATGCTGAATCTGCAAGTCCTCACCTCCCACACAGCTCCTTTCCCCCTGCAGATGTGTCCATGGATTCCCCTCTGCTCTTGAGCCAGCTGAGACTGGCTCCCAATGGAGACTGGACCCTTGTACATGCAAGGCTCTGCAGAGCGGCTCAGGACAGCACCTGATGGTGGTCCCAGTCCTCAGTGCTGCAACACGAACGTCTGCTGGGGAGGTAGAAGCTGAAAACGTGCTGAGGGATGGCCAGGGCATAGGGGTGAGCCCAACTGTGGAGCCCCATTGCTCAGCATCACTGGTAGCATCCTGGCTACCTGGTATTCAATAAAAGACTCCCAGCTGAGACATGTGCACATATGTGTGTGCCTTGTTGTTAGCCGGCCCATCTTCACCTCTCCCCAGGGTGCCAGGGGCTGGATGTGCCCTAGGGCAGATTCCTTGCTTGGGCAGAGTCTTCCATTCTACCAGAACTGTCTGTGTTTGGTCATTCTTGTCCTAAGTCAGGACCAAATGGAGCAGCTTTTCACCCTTTTAAAGAGGATAGCAGGGCAGGACCATCAGAGCCACCCAGGACCCCCACCTGTACCTACAGCCCATTACCAGCTCCCTCACTGCAGAGCAGCCTGTGGCCCACAGCCCAGAGCAGCCACCCCCTTCCCTGCCCCTTGCCAGCCTGGCTGTGGGGCATGTCAATGCCGTGAGAGCTGGGGGCAAAGGGCGGCTCTGACACATCGGCCCATTGTGTAATCTGGTGTTAGGGTTTCTCCATGGCTTCCCTTGTGTCCCCTCCACGTGTGAGGGCTGAAAAAGCAGGGAGAGGGTTCTGGTGGTGGGAAAGAGAGGCTCATGAGGGCATGGAGCTGGGTAACTGCGGTGCTGGGGACCACCGATCACCCCAGCACAGAGGCTGGAGACAGAACTGAACCAGGTAAGAAGAGGGTTGGCAGATGGAAGAGGGCAGAGTCAGACCTCCTCCATCTGGCTTGAAGGACAGCTTGGCACCTTGTGTCCTGCTCCAGGATCAGGCCAGGCTGGTTGGAGCCATGAGCATCTCCGCCTGGAGCGAGGCCAGGATGCACATTGACAAGAGGAGCACCTTGAGCAGGGATGCAGCAACTGCTAGCAGGGAACAGGGGGTACCCGCGGAGGCAGGCGCTCGCACTGAGCCCCGTGCTGGAGCGGGGACCCACATCTCCCCATCAGCAGGCACCATCCTGAGAGGCTTCCAGACCTCCAGGACCCGGACCTGGAGGGTTCCTGCTGACCCAGCTGCTGTGGAAGGCTCGGGGATCGATACTGTCTGGGACCCAAGGCCGCTTGCGCAAACCCAAAGAGGGTTTGGTCTTTAGTGATTTTCTTTTTTTCCCCCCTCTTTTTCCCAATGCTTCTTTTTGCTATCTGTATTTATTGAACAAACAGCTTTCCTGGGGCTGGTGCTGAGCTGGGCTGCAGAGAGCATGAGCATAAAGGGGCTGAATGACGTGGCAGAGGAGCTGTTAGCTGGGCCCTGTGACCCTACAGGTGCCTCAGCACAAGGGAGCACAAGCCTGAGACCCTGAGCTGAATCACGGAATCATAGAATGGCTTGGGATGGAAAGGACCTCAGGATCATCCAGTTCCACCCCCCTGCCATAGGCAGGGACATCTCACACAGGCCCTGTTCTCCGTGTGTGCCGCTTGTCCTGCTCCCATGGAAAACGGGGGCAAGCGTGGCTGAGGTTCAGGAATCTCAAGGAGACTTCCACTGGGGAACACCACAGAGCAAGGAGAGCACAGCCAAGGAAGGGCAATCCCCCTGGAGCCAGGCATAGCCCATGGGGCTGGCAAAGGGCATGGGTCCCCAGCACAGAGGGGATGCTCCCACTGCTGATAGCCCAGGAAGGAGCTATGATTTATACCCCTAACAAAGCTGCACATGGAAAAGCCCTCTCTGTGGAGCTCAGCACAGCCTGGGCTTACTTTGCAAGTCTTCTCCTTCATCAACAGAGTAACTCAGTGTAAGCATGAAGGCAGAGAACCAAGCAGGCTCCTTAGGGAGCAGAACAGGAGCCCTGAGAGCAGCAGGGTGCAACGTCCCACTGGGCATCCACTCTTCCATCACTGGTGGGAGAAGAGGGGATGAGGGTGGTGCTTACATCATGGTGTCCCCTCTCCATCACACTTCTTCTGGGGTCCCCTGTGTGCTCAGGGGGCTTTGGAGGTGGGGTCTCACTCCCAGCCACCATGACATGCTGCTGTACTGGTCCCACTGGGAGCAGTAAGACTGGTGGGGATCCTGCCTGCAGCCCCCAGCCTGGCCTGGTGCAGGCAGCATCGACCTAGCACCGGGTCTGTGCCCTTGGCCCGTGCCAGATCTGACAGAGAGGGCACCGCAAGGTCCCATCCCTGCAGCCTCCGTGCCTGGAGGGGATGGAGATGTGCCACTGCAAGGAGCCTGTGCCAGTATCAACAGACCCTGAAGCAAAGGTCCGAGTGCGCTGCGCCAGGGCGTCCCTTGGCAGGGCCCGGCTCTCCGGGAGCGGTGGGAATTCCTGAAACCCCCGCTGTTGCCTTGAAAACCATTAATGTTTAATTCCCAGTCCCAGGGGCGCTTTCCAGCCTGCGGCCCCGGCTCATCCACGCTGCGCATCCTCTGCCCGCCTGGTGCCAGGAGCCGCTCCCCCGGTGCCGGCTCCTCCGGAGGGGATCTCGTCGCCCCCGGTCCCATCCCTAAGGGCTGCCTGGCGCTCGGTTACCCCTCTTCCAGCCTCGCTGTCCCGGGGTGCGGCGCTGCCTCTGGCCGCCGGGTGGCGCCCGCGGGCCGGGGGCTGCCGCAGCATCGCTCCGGGCCCGGCCGCTCCATCGCCCCGCTGCCCCCGGCCGGTGCAGCGGGCACCAAGGGAAGCGGCGCCGCCGACCTGCCCTCCCTGGCCGGGAGCCCTGGCCTCGTTCCCTTCCCACGGCCGGACCCCGGCCTGCCCAGCCCTGCGGCTCCAGCCCTCCCTTCCCTCTCTGCACTGGCCCCTCGGTGCCTCAACCCGTGCAGCCCCGACGGCTGCTGCCCTGACCCCAGCCTGGTGCTGCCCCGTGGGAGAGGAGGAAGCTTTCCCATGCCTGTGCCCGGGACAGCATCGGAGATTGGCTCTTTCTTGGCCGGCATCGGTGGCAGAGCTGCATGGGAATGGGCACCGAGGCAGAAGCTGTACTCAGATGAGCTCTTAGGGGGGGACAGGGTGTTCCTGCTTCATCCACCTCTAGGGCAGGTTGTCAGGTGCCACGTTTGCCTCACCGGACACGAGGTCGGCGGCCCATAAACCATGTGTGCAGCAAGTGCTGGGCCTGGGGGGGACCCGAGGGGGTATTTTGGTCAGGTTGGTCGCTGGGCTTCACTTTCTGGGAACCGTTTAATCAACAACACACTTATGCAATGGGTGCAAGAACCACTCACAGCTCCATGCTGACCCCTGGCCTACATCCCATGGGCCAGAGTGCGCGGTGGGGGACACGACACACATACAGCTGCAGTGTGAGGGGGCAGCGGCTCAGATGCTCTTGCTAAGCTGGAGGTGGAATGGGGGTTTGTGATGGCAGCGTTGGGGTGCTGGCCAGTGCAGAGGGATCTGGCAGGTTTAGATGGATTAATCCCTTTGGGGAGACCCTGCCCCACAGCCTGGAAAGGGCGATGGGCTCAGGAGTAATTCACCCTCTTTGCCACAGCTCTTTGCCTCCTGTTTTGTGCTGTGGGTATGTCAGAGAAGGAGGAATTCAGCACAGCATCGTGCCTCAGTTTCCCTTCCCTGCATGTGTGAAGCTGTGGCATGGCTGCTGCGAGGTGGTGGTGACACAGAGGTTTTAATGCCCCTGGACCAATGCCACTCGGCGATGCAGCCTGGGGCTCCCTCTGGCTTGGTGCATGTGGAGGGAGCACCATGGGGAGGGGGGACCTAGTTCCTTCCATGGGTGGAAGTCAAATTTTCCATAGGGAATGTACCCTAAGAGCCAGAAAGGAACCACTCCACTTCCAGTAGAGGAACGTGGAATAAAAGGCACAGGAGTGAACAATGTAGAGAACCTCTGCAGGCAGAGCACGTATCCAAGTACCCAGGACGGGACTGACGGTGCGTTTGCAAGGCAGCGTGCAGATGTGTGCACACCACGAAACATCTGTGCGAGCAGATGTGTGCCCTGCAAGCGTGTACCATGCCCTGCGCACCGGTCCTGCTGCTGCCTGCGTGCTGCTGCCCACAGCCGGGGCTCCCAGGCCCTATGGGAGCTCTGCTTCCAGGCCAAGCTGTGCCCACTCTTTCCTCCTTGTTGACATTCCTGGGCTATTCTGGGAGCTGCCAGCAGGCCCGGCCAGCTGAGAACTTTGGCCCTTGCACCATGGTTGCATCATCTCCGGTGGGTGCTTTTTCCCAGACAGCCCACTGTTTACCTGTCACCTCTGTGCTTGGCCAGGGGCTCTGTGTGGTCAAGACCTTGGGGTCAGTGCTGCATGGCACAGTGGGCACAGGACATGCCTGCAGGGCTGGCTGGGCTTCAGGTTCCCACTGCTCTGGCACAGGAGCACTGGGCTCTCCCACACCCTCAGCAACGTGGCTCCTTGAAGCATCTTTAGGAGGCTTCTCCAGGCCTCAGCCCCGGCTCTGGCTTGTGCACAGCATCAGGGCTGAGATGTAGGGAACATCTTGAGGCTGATGTGAACATCTTGAGGCCAACTCATGAGCCCTCGGTAGACACAAGTGTCCATTATAACTTATGGGGAGCAGGGGGTGTAGCAGACACCCTTCTGGGCTTGCCCAGTTCTGTCTTGGGATAAGGCTGGACCGGGCAGCCCACAGGACGGGCTCAGACTCCCAAACTCATCACATGGCAGGAGTAACAAAGCCCACAGATAGAAAGTGTCCCCAGGGAGCTGCAGGGGTCAGCAGGGGGACTGCCCCAATCCCTGCTTTGTCCACCATCAGCAAGTTAGGGACTGGCCCTGCTGGGAGGCCAAGGGGGTGCAAGTGCAATGCACGGGCTGTGGGGCAGGGATGTGGGTTCCAAGGGAGGCTGGGATCCATCCCGCAGGATGCTCCACCGCTCGCGCTCCTCCCCACAGCCTGGATCTGCCCCAGCCCTTGCTTCCTGCAGGTTTTGGGTCTGGCAGGGATGCTCCGGGAGCTGGGTTGAGCTGCAGGCCAGCAGAGCCCCCCCGCACACGCATGGGCACACACCTGGTCAGGTACCACCATTTTCACACACCCAGTTGAAGCCCCCCATGTAAAGCTTCCCTTGTGTGCCCCCCCCTTCGAGTCCAGCCCCTCGGTACCCCCTCTGGTGTGGTGCGGGGCAGCTCCCGATGTGCACACACGAGGGGGGAGGTTGGTCCCCGGGGCAGCGGGGCCGTTCACCGCCCGCCTCCGCTGCGGGGGAATGGGGGGTGCGGGCAGGGGGGGGGCTAATCCCAGTAATCCCCCGCCCCGGCCGCGGCCCGACGGGACGGGACAGGCAGCGGAGCCGGCCAATGGCGGGGGGGCGGCGGGCCCGCCCCCGGCCGCAGGTGCCCAAAGCGGGCGGGCAGAGCCGCGCCACTCCCGGTGCCGGCCCGGTCCGTCCCGTCGGTGCGGATGGCGACGCGCGGCGCGGGGCCGTGGCTGCTGCTGCTGCTGCTGTCGGCGGTGCTGTGCGCGGCTGCGGCCGAGCCCCGCTGCCCGTCCTGTGCGGCCGGAGCGGAGCGGCGGCTGCTGGAGGAAGCGGCCAAGCGGCAGCTGCTGGAGAAGCTGCGGCTCCGGGAGCGGCCGCGGCTCGTTCACGCCGTGCCCCGCGCCGCCGTGGCCCGCGCCCTGCGGCGGCTGCAGGCGGGCAGCACCCTCCGGGGCCCCGACGACGACGGCGAGGAGCAGGGCTACGAGATCATCAGCTTCGCGCAGCCAGGTGGGCACCGTCCCCGCCGCCCCCGACGGCGCTGGGGAGCGCTGGGATGAGCCCGGGGTCCAACCGGGTTGGGGGGAGCCCGCGGGGATGCGCAGTTCCCGAGGCCGGGGCCCTGGGTACCCACCCCTCGCAGTGCGGGTGCCTGGGGCCACGCGGGCAGTGATTAAGTCAATTAATGCGCCTGGGGTGCGCCGTGACCTCCCCGCGTTGCGGATGCACCGGATGCACAGGG
Organism: Neopsephotus bourkii; assembly: GCF_033783945.1. Lineage (NCBI taxonomy): Eukaryota > Metazoa > Chordata > Aves > Psittaciformes > Psittacidae > Neopsephotus > Neopsephotus bourkii. Next base: position 245,555 of record NW_026901922.1, read on the forward strand.
AGGCTCAGCCGCGAGGAGGAGGAGGAGGAACGGCTCCTCTTGCTCCCGCATTAGCCAGGTGGGACCGGACACCAGAGCTGCTGCGATGCCCTTGAGGGATGGGTGCAACCCGAGGTGCCTGAGACCCTCGGACTTGGATACTGCAAGGACCAGCTCGGGGGTGGTGGGGCTGGAAATGCTTTGTAGTGCGCAGCAGCGCTGTGGGTGACCCTGCTTGAGGGTGTCTGGGCAAGGTGACCACCGTGGTCCCTTCCAGCTTTGCCCATTCTGTGGTTCTGGGAAAGGGGAAGGGCTGGGTACTCCCTCTATGCCCATTTAGCCAGGCAGGATGAGACAGTCCCCCATCCCAACACCACCCTCTTCTGGTTAGCATCCCCAGGGAAAGTAGGAGGAAAGACTGCAGGCTCCATTGGAGGGAAGTTTGTAGGGCTTCCCTGTACAGAACCTGAAAGAGACTGGCTTTGATGCGCAGGGTGGTGGCGCAGCTTCACCTTCCCTGCATCCCGCAGCGTTCACCTCCTTCTTCCTTTCTGCCCTCAGAGACCACGTCTCCCTCTCGCTTGGGGCTGCAGTTCCAGTTCAGCCGCAGCCAGGACCAGGACGTTCACATCCTGCAGGCTCAGCTCTGGCTCTACCTCCGAGTCCCCCGGGAGCCAGCAGCCAGCCTCACCCTGCGGATCTTCCTGGCTGGTGGGGAGGGGGATTCGGTGGGGGGCAACCGCACGCTGCTGACTGAGAAGCACCTGAGTGCACGGGGCAGTGGTTGGCACGCCTTCACCCTCCTGCCTGCCCTGCGGAGCTTCTTTGGGGGAGAGCAGAGGACCCTGCGGCTGGAACTGGAAAGCCGCGGGGATGGGGGTGATATGGCCATAGTCAACGGCAGCTGGTCCCACCAGCCCTTCTTGGTGGCCAAAGCAAAGGTGAGAGAACCGGGTCACCACGTGGCCAAGCGCAGCCTCCGCTGCAGCCAGAACTCCAACCTCTGCTGCCGCAAGGACTACTACGTGGATTTCCGAGACATCGGTTGGAATGACTGGATCATTAAGCCTGAGGGCTACCAGATAAACTACTGCGTGGGCCAGTGCCCCCTACACGTGGCCGGCAGCCCTGGGATGGCCTCTTCTTTCCATACAGCCGTCTTCAACCTCGTCAAAGCCAACAACGTCCAGGCATCGGGGCACTCCTGCTGTGTGCCCACACGGCGCCGGCCGCTCTCTGTCCTCTACTTTGATCGCAACAGCAACATCGTCAAGACTGACATCCCTGACATGATCGTCGATGCCTGTGGCTGTAGCTAGGGTTGAGGGGGCTGTGCTGGGTACCCCGTTCTCCAGGACTGTCTCTTTAGGGGTGGGGGGAGATGGAGAGCTCCCTTGAGCTCAGGCTGTGGAGCAATGGACTCCTTTGGAAAGGGTGGGAGGGAGGGAGAGGGTCTCATCAGAGGGAGCAGGGAGTCTCCAGAGATGACCTGGAGTCACACAGGGCACAGCAAAGGCTGCATCAGGCTGCTGAGTGTGAGCTAGGGGTGGTTGGTGGCTCTGAGCATCCCTGCTCTGACTGGCAGCACCCCTCAGTTCCACGCTGACCCCATATTTTGGTCTGTGGGGTGAGGGACCCCATCTTTGCTCACATTCAGAGTGGCTGGCGACACTTTGGGACTCAGCCTCCTTGAGAGCAGAGTGGAAAGTGGGAATGGGTCTCTTTCCTCCAAGTGGGAAACTGGAGGATGAGAGGCAGTCCCGCTCTTCCCCCCTACTGCAACAAACCTTCCTGCATCACGTTTGGGATGGCTGGAATCAGGCACAAACAACAGCCCCGGAAGAAGAGGATGGGGGGGATGACTTTGTCAAGGACCCCCAAACGGCAGTGACTGGACACAGTGGAGGGTGACCTGGCCTCCTGACCAGGTCCTCTGTGTTTCCCTATCCATTTCCCTGGTGTCTGTGCTTTCCTTCCCTGCTGCCCGCCCTCCCAGTCAGGTCTCTCCCAGCCTAGTGCCACACAAGGAGGTCTGACTCAGGCTCTGCCTCTAAGACCACACTAAGGGTACAGATTTGTTCTTGTACCTCTAGGTTTGCAGCTATCACTGTTTCTATGGTAGGGGTTTCTGTGGCTGTTGGGACTCCCTGGTGCTCCATCCTCTCTACCCGCCCCTCTGCCCTGGCCTGCCCGATACTAACACATGAATGCATCCACATGGTCTGTGCTTTTAACTTATTTCAATACCTCGGTGCAGCTTCCCAAATAAATGGGTGGAAATGCAACACCCGGGCTCCGACTCCTTTATCCTGGCACCTCCTGTGGGAATGGGGTGGGGGAAAGGGTCCTGCTTGGCTGGAAGGTCCAGCTCCTGGCTCTGGGGCTGGGTTGGGTGGGAGATGGGGGGATAGGACAGGGGCTGGGATCTGGGTACCACCTCACTGGGGCTGGAACATGAGCATCAAAGGAGTGGTAGATACTGCCCAACCTGAAAACACTGTTCCCTACCAGCACCAATCCTGAACCAAGCTCAGTTATTGACCAGCTTGAGTGACCTCAAATGACGAACCACAGCCCCCCCCCCCCAAATCCTGTGTCCCCACTGCAAATAGCAGAGCTTGTACCTACCCATACCCCACTGACCTCCCACATCCCCTCACACATTCCTCCCTAAGCACCACCCAATGACCCCCAGGCTGAGCTCCATAGAAGCCAGTGACAGAGCCTGGCAATGCCCGAGCTGGTGGGTGATGGGGAGTCCTTTGGAGTGGGATGCTGCTGGCGTGGGAGGCAATGCCCCCTGCTCATCCCTCTGAGATCCCAGGTCCTTGTTGCGTAAGGGCCCGCTCAAAGCTCAGTTTGGGGCCGTTTCATCTCGGGACAAACCCACTCGCTTTCCCAGCTTGGCCCTGTGCTGTGCCCTGCAAGCGGACAAAGGGCAGCTTTCATCAGCCAGCCCCAGCAGGCACCCCCCCAGGCTGTGGGGGCAGCATGGCCATCGCCCACCCTCCCCAAAGGATCTCCACCTATAGGGATAAGGCACTGGCAGGATGCCTCAGCCTTCCCGGTGCTCCCACAGCCCCAGCACGTGTGCTGCTGGCCCCTTGGTGGTGCCTGTGTCCTGCTATGGATGCGCTGAGAGCTGCAGGTGTGGATTTGGGGTGAGTGCATGGGGAGGTGCGTTGTGTCCTTACAATCCCTGCTCCCCCCTCCAGAGCATCACTCCAGTGTAACTGTGGGGCAGGGCAGGCAGGGCAGCATCCCATAAAGACACCAGACACCCTATTTCCCTTTGGAGCAGCACAGCATCTTCACATCACAGTGAATTTATGTTCCTATATGTGTGTACCTATAGGAGGGGAGGCCGTCCACATGTGTGTGCGTGATGTGCTGACTCACTGACACACTGACACGCTGACCCACCAGCCCTGAGCTGAGGTGCTGAGCTGGTTGCGGTGCTACCATTAAGTCCTTAATCTGGGTGATCATCTGGCCCTGCTCTGAGCCGCTTTAACTTTCCTAAACAGGAGGTCAAGATTAGTGCTGGGGTGGGGGACGTGGCAGCTGGAGGGGGGTGTTGCTGGTAGGGAGCTACCCAAGTGTTGTTTGAACCCCAGGGGCTCAAAGCTGGTGTCAAAATGGACCTGGGCCTGCCTGGCCATGCAGATGGAAGAGATGGATGGTCCTGGGGCAAGCCCTCAGACCCCAGGAAGGTGGCAGCGCTGGCCCCACAGCATCCCCAGTGCCCAGTGGGCCTTTCCTGGCAGCTTAGCAGGGGTCACACTCAGCTCAAGAGTAAATCTGCTGAGCTGCTTACGCCTATTACAAAACGGAGATGCAGGCAATGCCTTTCACCTGCACCCAGCACCTTGGCCCTCACAGGGCTGATGGATGGGACTCCATCCATCAGAGCATCCTGGGGGCACCTGTAGCTGTTTTCCCCTTGTGCCAGTGGATGGAGGGGTGTCTCTTCAATCTTCCCCACTGGAGGTCCCATGCAGCCAATGGAGACGGCGTTTCCTAGAGTTGTGCTATGGTCCATGCTGTGAAGCTACCCCTGCGGTGCACTGGCCACCTGCAGTGCGTGATGACACACAGGGTTATGGGGAGGACAGGCTAATGCAAGGCATAGTGCCCAGAGCAGGGGTAATCCTGCTAAGAGGCTCTGAGGACAGGCTGGGTGCATGGTACAGCTCCCCTCCCCTTCGAGGGTCGCACGACACAGGCAGTGTCGTTCCGGAGAGCAGGATGAAGCCGGTAGGAGCAGTTGAGCACTGGGGTAGGGTGAGAACAGCCACGTCCCTACATGAAGTGTACCCGGGATCAGCGGGGGAGCTGAGCACGCACAGGATAGGGCAGGAGCTCCCTCCTAGCAGGCTCTGTGCCCGCGGGAGCCCTTGGGAAGAGGCAGAGCAAGGAGGGAGCGGGGTCCCCAGGCGAGGACGGGGCGGAACGGCCCCGCCGCACCCCGGGGCAGGGCCCGAGCCCGCCCGGGTGCTGCAGCGGGGATGCTGCTCCTCCGCTCGCCACCAGGAGGCGCTGCCCCGCGCCGGTCCCTGCCCCAGCACGGTCCCTGCCCCAGCCGCTGCTGCTGCCCGTGCTCCCGCAGTCAGAGAGTGAGGGTGAGGGTTTGGGTTAGGGTTTGGGTTAGGGTTTGGGTTAGGGTTGGTTAGGGTGAGGGTTAGGCTTAGGGTTAGGGTTCGGATCAGGGTTCGGGTTATGGTTAGGGTTTTGGTTTGGGTTTGGGTTAGGGCTAAGGTTAGGGTTTAGGTTTGGGTTAGGGTTAGGATTAGGTTTAATGGTTAGTGTTAGGCAATGCCCAGTACTGCCTGGCTTAGGCACTAGGGCTGCCCCGGTGTCCCGTTGAGGGGATGTTCGGCCCGGAGGTCGTTGTCTCCCTGCCTTTAGTGTCCTGCTCCGGGGTGGCCCGGCCCGGAGATGCTGCGTGTTGCAACTGCCCAGCTGCCATCAGTGGTCCTCAGTCATGGATGGCTTAGTGGTCCCTCCCTCAGGCACCCGCTCCCCTTGTCCATGCCAGGGTCTCCTAAGGGATAGATGCTCTGGCTGCGTGGTGGGTCTGGCACTCTGGATGGTGATCTCCACTCAGTGATGCTGGGGTGCTGGGGCAGGCTTTGTCTTGGTCTCCCGCTGTACTCAGGTTACTGGAGGTGCTGGGCCCGCACTTCTCTGCTGTGGGGTGTTAGCGTGGGGGGTCCTATGTCTGCTCCCACTGCCCCCAGACCCTTTGACCTCTCCCTTGATGCAGTGAAGGCCTAGGGCGACTGCGAGACCCTGGCCCTGTCAACCGGTGCCTGCGCATCCTGCATGCACACACGTGCATTGCCCTGTGCATGTGGGGTGCACGTGTGCCCGTTTGCCCATGCACAACCTCCTTGGCGTGTTCTTGCTCACGGGTGTACACGGACGCGCGTGTGTCCCACGTGTGTACCCGTTGTACCCACACACAGGTGCATGTGTGTGCGCCCACCCCTGTGCCCGTGCCGATGTGCACACGAAGACACACGGTGGGTGCCCCGGGGTGCCGTGCACCCGTGCGCGGACAGGGGTGCCCACGCGTGGGGCTGCGGGGCTGTGCAGGCCCGCTGCGGGTGCGCGTGTCCCGCGTGCGCGCCCGCGGGAGGATCCAGCCCGGGTTTTCGGGGTGGCTGCAGCCGGCGGCGCTCCCGGCCGGGGTCTCCGTCCCGAGCGCTCCCGGCGGCGCCGCCGCCCGAGTTGGCGGAGCGGGACCCGCAGCCCGGTAGTGCCGGGACGCGGCCCCCCCCCCTCCTCCGCCTTTGCGGGGGCTCCGGTAACTTTCCCCGGGAGCCCGGGGCGGGCCGGGAAGTGCGGGGGGCGCCGTCCCGTCCCGTCCCGTCCCGCCCGCCCACCGGGGTCCCCCCTGGATGCGCCGCTTCTCGCCCGGACCAAGCCGCAGCCGGGGGAAGGGAAGGGAAGGGAGCGCGGAGCCGCGGGTCCCGCCGCCTCGCTCTCGGAGCCGCCCGGAGGTAGGAGCCGTCGGCGGGTCGGGGCCGCGGGTGCGGAGCTCCCCGAGGGAGCTGGGATGGCTCCAGAGGCTCCGCCGCGCCGCGCCGGGCCCCGTCCCGCTGGGAGCGGGGGGTGAGAGCGGGGGGAACCTCGACCAGGGCCGGGCAGAGCCCCCGGGCCCCGCCGCGCTCCCTGTCCCGTCCCCTCGCGTTCGTGCCCCGGGTGGGTGCAGCCCCGGCCCCGGGACCCCTCGCAGCACGGGAGGGAGCGAGGCGCTCCCAGCGCTGCGGGTGGGGAGCGCTGGACCGGGAGTCCCGAGCGGGTGGAAGCTGCAGCCTTGGCCCGAGTGACGCAGCAGCTACGGGACTGTCCCCACGAGGGTGAGCGGTGCCGGCCGCGCTGCTGCAGCCTCAGGCCACCCATGGGCACAGCGGGATGTACCTGGGCTCCTCGTGGGCCCCCGCACCCGGCCGTGTTGGCCGCGCATCCCCGCAAGCAGCACCCGCTGCTCCCGGGACCTTGGGAGGGCTCTGAGGAGAGGAGGAATTGGCGCTGGGACAAGGGGGTCCCCCTGCTCTCCTGACAGCTCGGCCAAGCCACGTGGGCCAGGAGAATCCGTGCACCCCAAGGAGCCTCCCAGAAACCAGGACAAGATGCCCCAGTCCCTGGTGCTTCCCAACCCTCATCCCATAGGCCCTGGGGCTGCTTCTTCCCTGCCCATGTGGGCTGCAGCAGAGGCTGCCTCAGAAGCGTCCCACGCTGGGAAAACCCGGAACCATAGAAGAGCCCAGGTTGGAAAGGACCTTGAAAGGTCCAAGCCTTCGTGGGACAGGGAGCTCAGTTTAAGTAACCTGGTTTGGGGGGGAAGGCAGAGCTGGTTTTGCACTTGCTTGTGGAGCACCTCGAGTCCTTGGCTATGACAGGTCTGAGCGGCCCCAGCGTGCTTGCACAGGGGCTGCCGCTGGCTTTAGCACTCAGAGAGCTGGGGCTGGGGCAGGTGAGTTGGGTGAGGAGCCCCCGTGCAGGGCACTGGGAGACCTGGCAGCCCTGTTTGCAGCTGAGCATGAGCTAACTTGAGCCTATGCAGCCACTTCGGGTCTGACCAGAGCAAGGCACCCCCAAACCACACCAAGCCCTCAGTGAGTGCAGGAAGGTTAAAGGCAGAGGGACGGCTGTGGCATTTGTGATGCTGTGTTTGGGGTTTGGGAGAGCAGTGGCTGCTCCAGCCGCATCCCAGTGCTGGAAGGGATGTGGAGGCCCAGAGGATGCTTCTGGATACCCAGATACTGGAGTTTCCCCCCCAGACTGCTCTGTAGGCTGCGTGTGGCAAACCTGAGCTGGTGGATGCAGTGTCCTGAGGTTGGGCGCTGGGATTTGGTGCAGGGAAAGGGAAGAGGAAGCACCCGGATGAAGTTTCAGACCTAGGAACACTTCCCATTGTGGTTGCATCTGCTGTGTTCAGCTGATGCAGAAGCTGCCTCTGTGGTGAACATGGGATGGCAAAGGCATTGACTGTCCCTTCCATGCTGTTGTGGGTGTTCAAAGCTTCTTGTCTGATGTAGATGTCTCTGCTTAGTGCGAGCTGGTTTGTTCTCACCCTCCCTTCAGCCTTTTGCCAGCACATTGCAGGTCACTGTTACCCAGCAAGGGTCTTTGAGGGGAGTCTGTTGGACACTGAGACCCTGCAGCAGATCCACAGCCAAAGTCCATGTGCTTGGTAGGATCCCCAAATTCCGCAGCTCCCAAGGATGCTGGCACCTCTGAGGAGCCTGGCATATACCGACCTGAGCCCACCAGTGCGTACCCTCACCCTTGTGAGGCTGCTGGTAGCCAAGTCACTGGGTGCCTGAAGGAGTGCTCCTCATCTCCCCCATGCTCCATCCTTTCCATCACAAAGGCGAGCACAGGAGCAGGAGCAGGTTGGGAGATGAAGGCTCCCAGGCCCCTGTAGCTGTTCTGGTGGGAGACAGTGGAACCAGCTCAGCACCGTATTCCCCTCCCAGTGCTGGATCTGGATGAGCAGTCAGAACCTCCCTGGAGCAGAGGTTCCCAATGGGGGAGTGAGTCGACACCAGTCCCTTGTGCTGTTGTATTGGGGCAGCCCGAGGAGAGGCAGGTGTTGAGCTCGGGCCTGGGGAGGGAAGATGGATGCTTCGAGGATGTGTGACACGGTGCAGCTCAGGACATGAACGTGTTCACATGCACTGCGTATCATAGAACCATAGACGGGTTTGGGTTGGAAGAGACCTTAAAGCTCCTCCATCTCCAATCCCCTGCCATGGCAGGGACACCTTCCGCTAGAGCAGCTTGCTCCAACCCCCATCCAACCTGGCCTTGATGGGATGGAGCATCCAAACCTCCTCTGTTCAGCCCATTCCAGTGTCCCAGCGCCCTCACAGGGAACAACTTCTGCCTAAGAGCTCATCCCAGTCTCCCCTCTGGCAGGTTCAAGCCATTCCCCTTGTCCTGTTCCTCCAGCCCTTGTCCTAAGCTCCTCTCCAGCTTTGTTTTTGGCTTGTCAGCTTTCACTAAAGGATTCCTGCTATTGTCTTTCCTTCCTTCCACAGGCCACTGGGCCTATTCTTGTCCATCTGACATAGTAAAAGAGGGAAACCTTAAGTGTATGGAAGTTGGTCAGAAGGGAGAACAATCCTCCTACACCCAGAGCATCCCCTATGGACATGTGTACAGAGGGGCCTGTTTGTGTGTGTACATACGTACCTGTGTGTACAGTTGTCTGCCTGCTTGGTGTCTTGCCTCCATAGCACTGGAGCCTCTCTCCGTGTGCCTCAGTTTCTCTTTATGGCTTTTGCTGGTGTTTGACCAAACCCCAGTGATTTGATAAATGGAACGGGCCCATTGGGTGGGTCCTGGGTGAGACGGAGGGGATTCTTCTCCAGGGATGCTCAGAGCTCCCAGCCCGATCCTTACGGCACATCAAACCCCATCAGAAGCTGCACAACAACAGGGCCAACAGCTGATAAAATAGCTGCCTCCGAGTGGGAACAAGCAGCAAAAACAGAGTCAGATTTCAGCCCTGCTGCATCCAGCTTTGAGGCTGAGGCTGGGGGGATGCTTCCAGATGTGGTGCGATCCCACCAGCCAACTCCTACCCTCATTCAGGGCGAGCAAAGCCCTGCTCGGTGCCCCCCATGGTGGCAGAGATGGGGCTCTATGTGTGGATATCACAGCTCTCCAGCCAAGGAATAGGAAGGCAGGCGGTTGAGCACCCACCTCTATCAGTGGCAGATACTCCCATAGAGCCTGAAGAGTCCCATCAGGCACGGGGTTGCTGAGGACATTGGGGAACAGCCCCACCACCCCCTCTGGGCAGACAGAGGTGGCTCCTGCCCCAGAGGAGGAGCAGTTTATGCTCCCTACATCCCCCTGTGCTGAGCTCCCCTCGCCCTGCCCTTGGTGCATCAAGAGACAGGCAGTTCCCCAGATTAGAAGGGGTTGCTGTTGTCTATAGACCCCTTTAACGCTGCTGAGGTCTCTGCCAGCTCCTGCGCATCCTCCTCTCCCCATCTTCAGAGGGATCCTACAGGATGGAGCAGGCTCTGTGAGCCCCACTGAGCACAGTGAGGGGGCGATGCCTCCTCTCCCTTGGGACAACAGGGACCCCTGCCCCGCATCCCCTGTTCTGGGGGTGCCCCTCCATGGGGCTGGGTTGGGGACGATGCCTCGATGCCATGGGGAGGAACAGGGCCTGGCAGGGGCTCCCGCAGCCATGACTCAGAGCCGGGCTTTTATGGGTCCCACATGTTCCATTTTGCTGCTTCCCTCCAGCACTGCGAAGGGAAGGGGAAACATAAAAATTCCATGGAGCAGCTGCTGCCGTGTGTGCCCCCCTTTACCCTCACCCCAAAACCTTACCCCAGCCGAGGCAGGGGCCAGGGAAATGGCTTCATGTGAGCAATTGGCAGGGGTTAAGCGTGAGTGCGCTGGCAGCCAAAGCAAATACCATGCGAGCCCATGACAATCGCCTGCCTGCCCTGGGACCACCTAGCGAGCACCACCGCTCCTGCCCTGCTCGCCACGGCTTCCTGAGCGGCTCGGCTTGTGGTTGAGGGGGGGAAACAGGCCCAGGGAGCACGGAGCTCCCACCCTGGCCTCTGCCCTGGGAGCCACTGCAGCCCTGAGTTCCCCTCTTCCCCAAGCACACGTGTGTTAGCGTGTGTTAACGTGTCTAAAGGCATGTCAGTGCCTGGTCCTGAGTGGGTGTGGATGCATGTGGGAGCGAGGGGCTGGATTGTTTGGCCCCCTGCTGAGATGAGGTGCAGGGGTGGTGGTGCACGGTGGCTTGCACAGGGCTGGGATGCTGGAGGGATGGGTGTGCTGGTCCGTACTGGAAGTGATGTGGAGGGCAGAGAGGAATAATGGGATGGGGTGGGGAATGAAGGTGGCAGCATGGGCTGGAGAAGGGGGGGAGCGGAGGATGTCCTGCATCTCTTCTGGCACGGATGGATCTGCCCTTCCCTCCATGGATGAAGTCGGTTCTTCCCTGCCTCATCTTTTCCAGGCAAGGGACCACCTTGGAACGGGCTTGGCAGCTCACACCAGCATGGGTTCATGACCCTGGATCGTCCCCTTTCAGACCCCCTGAACCTGAAGCAATGTGCTTTGTGGCAGCTGCGGTCCTGGGCAGATTAGCTGCCCCATGCAGAGGAGCTTGGGCTCGCCCTAAAGCCTGGCCTAACAGTGGGGTCAGACGCATAGCGAGGCGGCTGGGCGGGAGGTCTGCGCATCCCTGCTGCTGGAGGCAGAGATGGGAAAGCTCGTGGGGTTCAGGGGGTGCAGCTTCCCTGTGCAGACTGCACCGCCTTGGCTCCAACCCGCTCCCAGGGCAGGGAAAGGGGCTTTTTCCAAGGGGGAATTTCAGCATCTCTGCCTGCCAGTGCCTTCCCCTGGGTGCTGGCTCAGGCTGCACCGAGGGCAGGAGGCACCGTGGCTTGGAGGAGCATTGATCCTACCATACCCTCCCTGCCCTGCCGTGTGTCCCCTTGGTCCTGCATGGCCACAGGGGCTCCCAGCCGCTCTCTTGCAGCTGCGTTGCTGCAGCCTGTGCCGTGTGCTCTGCTCTGTGCATGCAGAGCTGCTGCCTGAGCCGCTGCCCCGGTGCAGGGGGGCAGATCCGGAGCCGGATCAGTGTTTTCCCTAAGGCCTTAGAGGGTTAAACCAATTGGGCATGTGGCTGACCTGGGGTCAGGAGGCGGTAGAGATGAGGGCTCAGTGCTTTGCCTATCATGGGGCTAGAGCCCACCTCTCCTTAGGGGGTGAAAAGGATGTGCAGTGGGGGCTTCTTGGGGTGCCCCCCCCCTCCCCAGCCCCTGCTGTGCTGCTGGGTCCTGCTCTCTGCCTTTCTCTGCTTCATCAGCGCGTGAGGGCTTGGGGGGAATGGGCCTGCAAAGACGCTGTAGCTCCCCACATGCACATAGGAACATCCCACTCCTATGTAGACAAGCACACATGCAAACACATCTGTGTGTACATACACACAAGCATGCCCCCCCCCTCTGAACATGCACATAAGCACAAACCCCTCTCCGCACATGCAGACACATATGGCCAAGCTCGTGCTTACAGAAACCCAGATGCCCCCATGCATGCACACACAGAGCCCTCCTCCAGGCCCCCCATGCTGGGGGCTGTGCTGGGCGGGTTGATGGATTGTGCCACACACAGCTCAGCGCTGCTGGTCTATGGGCTGGGATCGTGGCTGGGATGGAGGCCGCATGGGCTAATCCAACCCTGACATCACATTCCTCCACAGTGGGACTCCAGCGTGGTTAACCCTACCGGGGCTGGGCCCGGGGCAGGAGGCGATGGGATCAATGCCGGGGCGCAGACAGGGACCCCTGCCTCTCCTCTGTGCTGGGCTGGGTGGCAGCCACCCCGCTGTGCCACACGGCACCCACTGCTGCGGGCTGCATGGACCAGGGGCTGGTCGGGAGCCAGGAGCATCCCTGGTGCGAGGTGGGAGCTGGGCTGGGGGTCAGCCCCGCTGCAGCGTGTGTTGGGTGCGCACACAACCAGGTCCCCCAAGGATGCTATGGGTGTCTCATCCTTCCTACCACCCCTGCCCCACCACCCATCAGCGCTGCCATCCCATGCTACAACCCTCTTCCATCTCCTTCCCCCTCTCTGCCTCCTTCCCTTTCTCCCCTTCCCTGCTCCCCAGTGTCCTCAGGAAACTGGAGCCAGATGACACATTTTAGATGTGTTTGCAGGAAATAAAAGGCAAGGAGCTGGGGTGGGAGGAAGGAGGAGTTGGGGGGGGGGATGGATGGATGGATGGCCAGTCCTGACCCCCTCCTGCGCCGGCGCTCAGGCTCTGGAGCCGGCCCCCGCTCCGACGGCAGGCGCCGCTGGCTGCTCTCCGTGTTTTCTTGGCAGAGGGGAGCAGGAATGCGCTTCGGTTTGAGTTTCTTGGCAGGAGGAGGCCGAGGGAAGCTTCCCCGCATCCCGGCTGCGCCCGGCGCTCGCATTCATGCCCATAGGCTGCGACTTGGGTGGGCCGCGGCGCTGCGCGGCGGGCGGGGGAGGCAGCGCCGCGGTGGGCGAGCCGCCGGCCCGCTCCCATTGGCTCCCCCCCGCGCCGCCGGCCCCCTCCTGCTTCCCCTGCCAAAGGGGCGCGATGGGGTCCGGGGAGCCCCTGGGGATGCTTTGGGTTGGGGGGAGCAGCGGGGACTTGGGGGGGGGGTTGGTGCTTTCTGCCCCCCCCATCCACTGTGAATCCTTTGGGTTGGGGGGAGCAGCGGGGACTTGGGGGGGGCTTGATGCTTTCTGCCCCCCCCCCATCCACTGTGAATCCTTTGGACTGGGGGGAGTAGATGGGACTTGGGGGGCCTTGATGCTTTCTGTGTCATTGTCGTCCCCCCCATGCCATGTGGACCCTTTGCATTGAGGGGAGCAGCACGGACTTGGGGGGGCCTTGATGCTTTCTGCCCCCCCATCCACTGTGAATCCTTTGGATTGGGGGGAGCTCCTGGGACTTCGGGGGGCCTTGATGCTTTTGGCTCCCCCCGTGCCCTGTGGACTCTTTCCATTGAGGGGAGCAGCAGGGACTTGTGGGGGCCTTGATGCTTTCTGTCCCCCCCCACCCCATGCCCTGTGGACTCTTTGGACTGGGGGGAGTAGATGGGGCCTGGGGGGCCATAATGCTTTCTGCCCCCCCCGTCCACTGTGGAGCGTTTGCACTGAGGGGAGTAGGTGGGACATGGGGGGTCGTGATGCTTTCTGCCCCCCCCATCCCCTGTGGAGTCTTTGGGTTGGGGGGAGTAGGTGGGACTTGGGGGGCCTTGATGGCTTCTGTCCCCCCCCCCCCCCATCCACTGTGGATCCTTTGGATTGAGGGGAGCTGCTGGGGCTTGGGGGACCTTGATGCTTTCTGCCCCCCATGCCCTGTGGAAGCTTTGCACTGGGGAGAGTAGATGGGACTTGTTGGGGGGTTGATGCTTTCTGCCTTGCATAGCCACCCCACCATGCTGGTGCTTGGCAAGGGAAACGTGTGGCATCCTGGGGAGCTGGGTCACTGCCATCCTGCGCCCGCTGCCTCCAGGCTGCCCTTGCAGGCTGGGTCTCCCTGCCAAACTCCTCCCTTGGGAGCAGAAGCTGCCTTGGCACTGCACGACCCCGACCATCCCGCTTGGAGCCGGGTGGGCAGGGACTAGGGGTAGGCAGGGGATTCGCATGGTGGTCGCTCTGCAGGGGTGTACACATGTGCTCATGTGTGCGGTATAGCACGTGCCAGGCATGGCATAGCATGAAATGAAGCTAACAGCAAGGGAGAGAGGACATCACAAAGGTGATGGGTGAACTAAGCCTGGTCCTGGAAGCAGGAGATGCCCCACACATGGTGCCCCCTCTGCCTGGAGCTCAGGACCAGCTGGGCCCAGGGCAGAGCCGCCCCCATCCCACTGGTGCTGCAGCCCCCTCCTCTTTGGGCTCTCACTTGAGTGAGGAGCTGGTGATGGGCCCAGATTGCAGGAGCTCAGGTGATGGTTCTCAGGCAGGGGAGATGATGGGGCTTTGGCTTTGCTGGTCTCCAGCCCATCCCCATCATCTCCCAGCTGCTCTCTGGATAGGTGCAAATGCATCTTCATGCACCCTGTGCATACAGGTGGATGGCTGTGTGCAGAGACTCCAAAACAGGACAGGGTTCTGTGAGGGGCTTGGTTAGATTTGGGGGGGGGCAGATGGGAGCCTTCCCCTGCAGCTACTCCCCAGGCTTTGCATCAAGGCCCAGCTTCAATGGGCAGGTAAGAGGCTCCTCCTCTGCTCCCCCCTTCCCCATAGTCTCATTCCTCTTCCCCCTGCCTGTCCCCAGCATCACATCACCTTCCCGGGTTCCTCCCTCCCTCTTTGCCTGCCCTGCTGCCCCCCCTGCCCCATTCTTCCTGGCTGACACTCGCACAAAGCCCCGAGACGAGCTTTCAAAGGGGCAACTCATGCGGAAGAATTGCAGCCCCCCTCGCCCCCTCGTGCTCCAAACGCAGCCCAGCACCGTTCCCAGCGGGGTGAGGGGCTCCCAGTGCCCCAGACCCCTTGTTTGGGGTCTCTCAAAGGGGGGAGGCTGAGGGGACAGGAGACCTTGTTCCCAGTGCCACCCACCCTGCGCTTGTTCCTCCTTGCAGAGCTCCCGTCCTTCATGCAAGCCCTCGGGGATGTTGGGGCAGGACAGTGCCCATGGGAGGGGATGGAGATGTAGGCTGGGACCCGAAGGTGCAGCCATGGTTGGAGATGAGCGGAAGCGAGACCCAGGCAGAGGACAGGAACCTGCAGGCAGGGATGCGATCGTGCCCTGTGGGCAGGGCTGCGATGGAGGGTGGGACAGGGCAGGGTTTTCACCTGCAGGCAGGGTGGGGACCAAGAGGCAAGGCAGGGCTGGGTGGGACGTGCTGATGCTGCAGGGACCCATTGAGGAGGGCAGAGCGTGGGTCCTGGGACCGAGAATGGTTCTAAGCGTCCATGCTTGGCAGTTAGGGCTCGCAGGTTTGACACCTGCGGGTGTGTGGGTGCACGTGTGTGTGGTCCACCCCTCCTGCAACAGACACTGTTGTTGCAGTACAGCACCGAGCAGGAGGGCACCTTGCTAAGTCAGTATCCGGGGGGCTGCGTGATGGGCGACCCTACAACCGCATCACTGCTTGTGCCAAGCCGTCAGAGGCAGCAACGGTTTGGTCTGTACCGTGGTCCTTGTGCTGAGGGTGCGTTAAGTGCCCTGTGCTCGTGCCTTGAGGTGCCTGGGGACACAGACTTGCTTTGGAGAGGGTGGTGGAGCCGGGTGGCTGTGGTGATACAGAACCCCCGTGGCTTGGACCTCCTGTCCCCACCCAGCCCACCAGAGGCATGCAGCCTTCTGCATGGTTTATGTCTCTGCGGTGTCAGCAGAGGAGGAGAGGGATGCGGTGGGGGCTGCGCCCTGGCCCCACAGGCATCTCCTCTTGCACCATCCCCTTCTTCCTTCCAGGAACATCCAGCAAAGTGTGGGGAATGCCCCCCCCGCCTCCCCCCGGCTCCAGAGAGAAAGTGGGAGCCCTCAGGGCGGGGGGAGGCACCGCACCCTGATGGGAGGGGAGCACCAGGGTGTCTGCATGCGGGAGGGAGCAAGGGAAAGTAAAGGCCAGGGGCCACTATGGCAGGGGGGGGTCCCCAGAGCTGAGTCAGGTGGTCCCTAAGCCCGGTTCCTGTGCTTGGGCCCCTCGATGTTCGTGTCTGTGCCCCAAGATGCGGGTGACGCCGTTTCCCTGTTGTCACCGACCCTCCCTCCTCACCTTGGCAGTGCCCCCTCGGCAGTGGGGCAGGGTCTGCGGGGGGGGCACAGAGGGTGAGGGCAGGGGCACGCAGGGAGCTTTTAGGGTGCGGGTGCGGATGCGGGGTGCGGATACGGGCGCGGGGTGCAGGTACGGATGCGGGGTGTGGGTACGGATGCGGGGTGCAGGTACGGATGCGTGGTGCAGATAAGGGCGCGGGGGTGCAGGTACGGATGCGGGGAGCGGGTATGGATGCGCGGTGCGGATACGGGCGCGGGGTGCGGGTACGGATGCGGGGTACGGATGCGGGGTGCGGATGCGGGGCGCGGTGCTGCGGCGCTCCCTGGCGGGCGCGGGGCGCGCATCCCACCCTTGTCCTCCCTGCTTCAGGCGCCCGCCGGCTCCAGCCCCGCAGCGAGGACCCGATGCGCTCCTGAGCCTGGGCAGGCTCCACCGAGAGATGTTCAACCCCGTCAGCCCCCCGGGCAGCGGCTACGCCGAGCGCTGCTGCCTGCGCCCGCCCCATGGAATAGCTCCAGGTGCCCCGGGACCACCAGGTCGGTCGCATCCCCCCTCATCCTGGCACCTGAGGAGCATCCGGCTTCAGATTCAGTGCTTGGGCTCAGGGGTGCTCAAGGGGCTTCCTTCCCCCTTGTGCCACCCACCCTTATGCTCTTCCCATCTTTCTCCTCGCCCCTGCCAGGACTCGATTTCCCCTTATGCCATCAGTCAAACCTTATGAGTGGTCACCGTGGTTATGGGTTGGTGCCAGGAACCGAGCACCACAGTGCTGATGGTAAGTGCCTTGGGCAGGCGTTGGGTTCTCCAGCCCCAAACTGGTCAGGCATCTGGACCAGATGATCACTGTAGTCCCTTCCATTTGGAATACCCCATTCCATTCTAAACCAGAAGCTAACTAGCACAGCCAGGGTACTCCTTTAGGTTCCAATGCACCAGGATTGTGTCCCTGGGGGTTTCTTCAGCCTCCTAGGACCCATACTGAGGGGAGACCCCCCCTCTTTGCTGCCATCCCAGGCTCACGGTTCTCAACGCCCCGTGCTGCAGGCAAGCTGGGCAAGAAGCGGGCCCTGTCCATCTCCCCGCTGTCGGACTCCAGCATTGACCTGCAGACCGTCATCCGCACCTCACCCAACTCCCTCGTCGCCTTCATCAACTCCCGCTGTGCCTCCGCCAGTGGCTCCTATGGCCACCTCTCCATCAGCACCATCAGGTGGGCACCGTGCATGCAGCCGGTCAGGCTGGGAGCCTGAATGCCGATTCCCAGCTTGGGGAATGCCTGGCGACAGGGATGAGGGGTAGGGAAGGTGGGACCGTGTCACCTGCTCATCCCTCTCGCTCGTTGCAGCCCATCGCTGGGGTATCAGAGTCCCCCGGCTCAGCAGAAGGGCCAAGGCCACCTTTACAGCCACACCGCAGCACCACCACCACCGTGTAGCTCCCATGAACCCCTGTCCACCTGGCCAGGGCTCCTGCATCACACCCCAGCTCGTGGGACCCTCAAACAGTGCCAGGTAAGGGGCCCTTGCGCCCGTGTCAGCGGTGGTCCAGTGAGCATCCCGGTGCTGACTGCTTTCCCCCTGCCCTGGTAGCAACTGAAGCTGGAGTGGAGCCTGAGCAGCCCCTTGGCTGTCAAATACCCAGAGGAGAGATCCGAGGGTGACATCTCCAGTCCAGCTTCCACAGGCACCCAGGTACTGCCCAAACCTTGAGACCCCCCCCACTTCCCCCTGGCACCACTCTCAGTAACAGGAGCGTGTACCTCGGGGTACTGTGCTCCCCCAGGACCCCTTGCTGGGGATGGTGGATGCTCGCGAAGATCTGGACAAGGAGGATGGGAAACCCGAGTCTGAGGCTGTGTACGAAACCAATTGCTACTGGGATGGCTGTGCCAAGGAGTTCGACACGCAGGAGCAGCTCGTGCATGTGAGTTGGGTCCTGCCTGGGTATACACCGGCCCAGAGGATGCCCTCAGGCTTCTGGGTGTCCTCCCCCCTTTGTGCACCCACAGCTCCTACCCTCCTGTATTGAGCTGCTCACCACACTTGCACGATGTTGGAAGTGGCCCCTAGGAATGGAAGGATTTGCATCCTCCACTTCTTGGGACCCTCCCATGCCATGTCCCTAAGGGGTACATCCTTCCTCATGCCTGTGGCAGCTCTCGTGGACCACCGATGCATCCAGACTCCCTCCTTTGCTCTCTGTCTCCCTACAGACATTACAACTACCCTATATAGCTGTGCTATAGGTTGGAACTGAATGATCTGAAGGTCCTTTCCAACCCTAACTTGTCTATGATTCTATATCCCCTTCACCACACCTCAGGCCACCTGTGTCTTCTCTTGGTCCTCCCAGAATAGCCCCAGACCATCTCCTGTATCCACTGGTAGATAGCATCTGACCACCCTGGTTCTGCCCATCCCCTGGTGTCTCCAGCCACCATCCCAGTCCCTCTCTGCCCATTCTCTCGCAGTATTCTCTTGGCACCTCTATCTGCCTGAAGCTCTGGTTGCCACCAGTGATGCCCCTCTCTCCTCAGCACATCAACAACGAACACATCCACGGGGAGAAGAAGGAGTTCGTGTGCCACTGGGCAGCGTGCTCCCGGGAGCAGAGACCCTTCAAGGCCCAGTACATGCTGGTGGTGCACATGCGGCGGCACACGGGCGAGAAACCCCACAAGTGCACGGTGAGCTGGCAAAGGGCCCTTGCAACGCCTCAGCCCTTGGCACAGCTCAGGGCAGGGTGGGAGCTATGGCATTGATGGGGAAAATGAGGTGGGACATGAGCATGGTGGTGCATGAGGTTGGGGATAAGGATGGAGTTCGTCCCTGTGAGGGTGCTGAGGCACTGGAATGGGTGCCCAAGGAAGTTGTGGATGCTCCATCCCTGGCAGTGTTCAAGGCCAGGTTGGCAGAGCCTTGGGTGATGTGGTTTAGTGGGAGGTGTCCCTGGGGGTTGGAACTGGATGATCTTGAGGTCCTTTCCAACCCAAACCGTTCCATGGTTCCATGATGGAGCTCACGTGTGGCAGCTCAGAGCCTGTACAATCAGTGCCACAGCAGAAACGCCCCCAAGGTAACGGGGTACAGAGCAAGGCTTGGCTACAGCACAGCGGGGCGATGCGGTACAGGCTCCGTTCGAGGTGCATGCCCCCTCTCACCCTCCTTGCCCACACAGTTTGAGGGCTGTAACAAAGCCTACTCGCGCCTGGAGAACCTCAAGACCCACCTGCGCTCACACACGGGGGAGAAACCCTACGTGTGCGAACACGAGGGCTGCAACAAGGCCTTCTCCAACGCTTCTGACCGGGCCAAGCACCAGAACCGCACTCACTCCAATGAGGTACTGACCTGCCCGGGGCTCTCTGCACCCCTTTGCGCTCCCTGTGTGGTCCAGTGCTCTGAAAACTCCCTGTGTCCTTTGTGTGCTCTAATAGATGCCCCCTGGTCCTTCCCTCCATCACCTGCATTCCCACCAGGGTCCCTTTAACCCCTCCTCAGGAGCGCTCCTTGTGTTCTTCATCAGCTCCCCTATGACCTCCTCCAAGTCCCCACTGTAGCATCGTCATCCCCCATCCAAAGGGGACTCATCCTCTTGGCTCCCTCCCTACCCTCCATCCTTGGGCTTGTTTCAGAGGGGTTGGGGGGGTATTTCTTGCATGCCCAGGGCTCTCTGGTCAGCGCTGACACCTTTACCCCCCTGTGCCCTGACAGAAGCCCTACGTGTGCAAGATCCCGGGCTGCACCAAGCGCTACACGGACCCCAGCTCGCTGCGCAAGCACGTGAAGACGGTGCACGGCCCCGATGCCCACGTCACCAAGAAGCACCGGGGGGACACGGTGCCGGGGCGGGCCCTGCCCACCCCCGGTGGCCCCACAGACATGAAGCAGGAGAAGGACACAAACGGCCCCACCGAAGCCCAAAAGGATGATGGCAAACTCTTGGTGCCTGACTTGGCCTTGGTAAGGAGCTGGTGGGGTTGCATGGGAGGGGGGTCACAGTATCCCAGTATGTTAGAGATTGGAAGGGACCTCAAGAGCTCATCCACTCCAATCCCCCTATGGAGCAGGAACACCCAGATAAGGTTACACAGGATCGGGTTTTGAATGCCTCCAGAGAAGGAGACCCCACAGCCTCCCTGGGCAGCCTGGTCCAGTGTTCTGTCACCTCACTGAGAAGGAGTTTGAGTGGAACCTCTTGTGTTCCAGTTTGCACCCATTGCCCCTTGTCCTATCATTGTTTGCCACTGGGAAGAGCCTGGCTCCATCCTCGGGACACTCCCCCTTTATATATTTATATACACTAATAAGGTCACCCCTCAGTCTCCTCTTCTCCAAACTATAGAGACCCAGCTCCCTCAGTCTCTCCTCATAAGGGAGATGCTCCACTCCCTTCAGCATCCCAGTTGCCCTGTGCTGGACTCTCAACTAATGAGATGGGGGTCGTCTCCCCCTGTCTCTCAGTGGGTGTCTGACCCCCTTCTCCTTGATTCATGTCTTTGGGTCCCCCCTAGAAGCCCCAGCCCAGCCCTGGCGCGCAGTCATCGTGCAGCAGCGGCCATTCCCCCCTCGGCAGCACCACCAACAACGACAGCGGGGTGGAGATGGCCGGCAACGCCGGCGGCAGCTACGAGGACCTGTCCACACTGGAGGATGCGCCCGGCGAGCCCATGGGCACCTCGGGGCTCATGGCCCTCCACAAGCTGGAGAACCTTCGCATTGACAAACTGAAGCAGATGAGGAAGCCAGCAGCTCCCAAGGGCCTGAATTTGCCACCTATCCCCGGAGCCGGTGAGATTGTGGTCCCCCCCCCCAGATACGGGGCCGGTCCCATGCCGAGAGGAGTCTGGTTTGCAGCCAGAGAGGTTTCCACACCTCCCTTTCACTAGTGGTGGACCCCCCATCCCATCCATGGACTCGGTCCTAAAGGTCTTTTCCAACCTCATTGCTTCTAAACGATCTTCCCCCCTCTTTCTTGCCTCCTGTCCTAGCCAGGCACTGACCATGAAGAGGCCACATCCTGCTCCTGGAGGTGGCCGCATGGCAACGTGCCCCTTGTCCCATCTCCTCCTTTCCTTTCCAGGGGAGATGCCCGGGATGCCCAGGCCGCCGGTGGCCGCCTCTCACCGGCGCCTCGCGGCTCTGGCCGCAGCAGGGATGGGCACGGCTCTGAGCGAGCGCCGCAGCAGCGGCACCAGCACCGTGAGCTCAGCCTACACCGTGAGCCGCCGCTCGTCCCTGGTGTCCCCGTACCTGCCCGGCCCGTACCCGCCCGGCGAGGCCGGGGCCATGCCCGGCGCCACAGCCCTGGCCGATGGCTACGACCCCATCTCTCCGGATGGATCCCGACGCTCCAGCGATGCCAGCCACGGTGGGGGGCTGCCGGGGGTGGGCAGCCTTACCCCAGCCCAGCGCTACCGACTCAAGGCCAAATACGCCGCGGCCACAGGCGGTCCCCCCCCGACCCCGCTGCCCAGCGTGGAGCGGGTGCCCATGGGTGCCCACAGCAGCTTCGGTGCGGACTGCGCTGTGCCAGCGGAACCCCGCTTCCTCGCCAATGGGCTGCTGCGGAGGCACAGTGCCAATGACTCCCCTGGTGATGTGGGTGCCGCTCCCCATCCCTCGGTGCCTCGGGGCGGCGTGCGCCGGGCCAGCGACCCTTCCCGGAGCGTGGCCATCGCTCCCGCTGCGCCCAGGGTGCAGCGCTTCAAGAGCGCGGGCAACGTCAATGCCCCCGGTGCGGGCAGAGCCGCGCTGCAGCCCTTGGGGGGCTCCGATGCCGGCCTGCAGAGCCGAGGCTTCTCCCCGCGCCCGCCCAGCATCACTGAGAACGTCTTCCTGGAGGGCCCAGGCACGGAGCCTGCCTTGGCGGGGATGGAGCAGTACTTGGACTACCCCCAGGAAAGCTTCCCGTGCCATAGGCCGGGCGCGGAGCTCCAGTGTGAAGGCGCCTATGGCAGCAGCCACCGGACCGCGGCGTGCCTGCAGCTGAACCCGGGAGGAGGCCACAGGGACATGGAGGAGGAGGGTTTGCTGCAGCCTGAGTTCTCCCTCCCTCAGTGCCAGGTGAACCAGCACTTCACCACGATGCACGCTGGCGCCGGCACCGTGCCTGCGCCGTGGGATGAGCATCCCCAAAGCAATCTGGACATGAGCTCAGGGCAGCCCGGGGTCAGTGCCATGTCTGGGTCACCCTTTCACCATCAGAGCACCGAGTACCAACTGCCCGGTGCTTGCGGGCAGCAGCCCAGGCTTGTGAGCTCGTGCCAGGACAACGGGTACCCCGGGGGGCACCGGCTCAACCGACTGCAGATCAAATCAGAGCAGCGGTACCCAGCCCCTAGCCCGGCGCTTGCTCCTTGCCAGAACCCCAAACTTGCCGGGCACCTGCAGCCTCCGGCATCGTTTGGCCAAGCCATGAACGCAGGGCACGGAGGTTTCCAGCCTGAGGAGCAGGCGCCCATCGGTTACATGGGCATGTTGAGCCCGAGCGGGAGAAGAGACCAGACCCCCACCATGCACAGCAAGGAGGTGATGGTCCGGAGCTATGTGCAGGCCCAGCAGGCACTGATGTGGGGAGCCCAAGCAGCCCCCAAGGGAGGGGAGGCTGCCCCACGCCTGGGCACCGAGCCCGGGCAGTGCCAAGCCATGCAGGCACCGCTGTACCTCACCCCCAAGTGCTCCGGGTACCAACCCAAAGCCGAGAACCCGCAGGCTCTGCCAGAGCCCCCGCACCTCCTGCATGCCCCATGCTTCAACCCTGAGCTGGGGCCGCATCCCCCCGGCGGCCCTAAACCCCAAGGGCACCCCAACAACCTGAACTACACAGGGCACCTGCCCCAGCCAAGCCATTCCTATGAGGCAATGGAAGCCAGCTCCCGGCGGGGGCATCGCCTGCTCCCTGCCCGCCCCACGCTTGAGGGGCCCAGTAATGCCCTGCATTATTACCCAGCCCAGGGCACCCACATGGGCAAAGGGGGGCATAAGGTGCTGGGCCAAATGGCAGCGAGCTGTGGGGGTGCTGGGCATTATGGGGGGAGCATGGAAGGGCTCAAAGGCAGCTCGTGTCACTACCTGGATTCGGGGGAGCAAGTGGCCAACAGCCTGGACTCCTTGGACCTGGAGAACACGCACCTGGACTTCGCTGCCATCGTGGAGGAACCGGAGCTGCCGGCGCTGCTGCCGGGGCCCCCGAGCCCTGCCGGGGCTCTGCTGCCTGCACCTGGGGGTGCCAACATGGCTGTGGGGGACATGAGCTCCATGCTCAGCACTCTGGCAGGGGAAAGCCATTTCCTCAACTCCCTGTCTTAAGCAGGAGGTGGCGGGCATCAGGTGGGCACATCTGCAAGGCAGGGGATTTGGGGGGGGGGGGACCCCAGACACGTTTGGGTCCTTCTGGCATGCGGATGTGTGGGGAGGGGGGCATTGTTGAGGCCCAGCCCCAGCCCCGGTTGGGTGCTTCAGGTCACGTCTTGGGGGGGGAATGGTGCCACCGAGCGGTTCCGTTCCCAGTGCCTGGAACCTTGCTGGCCCTTTGGAAGCAGTGGCCCTGTGCAGCCTTAATGTCGAAACCAAAGAGTTCCACCCTTCCCAGGGGTGCGGGCAGGCGCCGTCCCCGTGTTCCCATTGTCCACCCCTTACAGCCCAGTCTTTGCTAGGACCGGGGTCACTCCTTGCTTGGCAAACCCGTGCCTCTCCCCTCTACCTGCTCAAGGAGGGAGAAGGGGAGGCAGGTCCCCAGCACAGGGATGGCGGCAGGGAGCTGGGGCTCTGTACATAGTGTGTATATGTGGGTGTCCCCTGCAGCATCCCCCCCAGCCCTTTGCAGGGGCAGCAGTGCCTCCCCTCCCCATTAAACCCTTTCTCAGGGGAGCGTGAGCCGTGTGCTTCTTTACCCCTGCAGGTGGGCTCCGAGCTGGACCCCTGTGCCAGGAGCTCCCTCTAACCCTCGCCCTGGGACCGAGATCTCCTGCCCTGCCTTGGGGCTGGGGATCCAACCACATAGGGATGCCCATTGAAGGGGTGCAGGGAGGAACCTCCTGGGGGTCCAGCGACAGTGACGCCAATGGAGGCCCTGTCTCAGTGCCTATGGGGCTAAGTTTGGATCCAAAGCTTTTCTTTCATCTTGGCTGCTCTGGGCTTTGGTTTTTGCCATGGGGCCACCCCCTTGGCACTGCAGCAAGCACAGGGGACTCATTGCAGGGTCTCCAGGGTGGTTTGGGACTGCTCGGAGGCGTTTCTGTGGTTTCTGGGTGGGTTTTGATGGTTCTGAGCCCCGTCCCTCCTGCAGGAGCACTGTGGAAATGGCCTCTTGGTGACAACAAGGCTACGTAAGTCAAACCCTATAAGGGAATAAAGCAGCTAAAGGAAGGCAGACATACCACACTGGAACCTGAACCTCCATCTGCATAGTGCCTCTCTGGACTTACAGGTGCCAAAGTGAGGGTGGATTGCCATGCTGGTGGCACTGTGGCAGCAGTGGCAGGGGTGCAGAGCTTCACTCCCGTCTGCAGCACAGCTGGAACCGCCAGCTATGGTCATCGGCTCGGTAGCATCTTGACCATGTCCGTGCCTCTGTGCTTGGGGAGCAGGGCCGGAACAGCCCCCCATTTGTTCTGCCACCAGAGGCAAAGGCCTGGAATGGGTTTTGGTGCGGAGGCAGCGAGTGTTGGAGCAGGGATACGGGAAAGGGGCAGGGAAGCATCAGCCCCGTCCCCTACAGTAAAGGAGCTGCTGCCCCCGGAGGGTGTGAACAGGACTGGGGAGCCCCCGCGGTACCGAGCGAGCGGGCGGGTGCTGCCATCCTGCGGCCAAACCTCGGTACTGCAGGTGGTGGAGGCGCGGTGTGGCGCCGGGCTCTCCTCGCTGCTGCCATCCTGTGGCCAAACCTCGGTACTGCAGGCGAAGGGGCGCGGTGGCGCTGAGCGCCTTTTGCTGCTGCCACCCCGTGGTCAGAATTCGGTACTGCAGCCCGGTCCCCACGCATGTGCGGTGGAGCTCTTACAGTCCCCGCTGCTGTTCGCCGGTGATAGCGCTGCGTTCCTGCGGCCTTGCGCTGCGCGCTCGCTGTTATATCCCGGTAAGGAAACGCCGTCGTCGCTCCACCGGGTGTTCCCGGGTGCCACACGCTGGGGCCCGGCGTTCGCGGTGCCGCGTTTTGGCCCCTCCGGCGCGCCGTCAATGAGCGGCGCATGCGCACCGAGCCCGGGAGGAGCAGTTATGGCGGCGCGCAGGGCGAGCCCCGTCGGCGGGCGCAGGGGCATCCCCTGCCCGCTGGCTCCCGGCGTTGGGGACCGGATGCTCCAAGCCTGCCCCTTTAGAGGCCTTGCCCTGGATCTCCAATGTGCCGTAAGGAGCCGCAGTGCGAGGAGAGCCTCTGGCCAGGGGTGATCAATGGCGCTCACGATCGCTGCTGCTTCTTCCCCTGCCCCGGAGGCCGCGCTGAGGATGCGGGGGGCTCCGCTCCGCCCCGGGGGGTGCTGCTGACTGCGGTTGTGTGGGCAAAGAGGGAGCGCGGGGTGGCTGTGGACGGGTTGGAGCCGAAGCTGGAGGGGCCAAAGAGGGGTAAAGAAGAAAGGGAAGGCATCCATGCGGCAGCACCCCGGTAACAGAGAACCTGGGTGTGGAAGGTTCCCCTCCATAGCTCAAAGCAGGCGTACACGTTGCCTTCAGCACGGTGCAGCCGTGCTGTGTGTTGGAAGCCTCGTCCCGCACAGGCTTTGAGCCCCCCGTGTGCTCCATGAGCCATGGAAGAGGAAGGGAGCAGCCAAGGGCAAAGAAGCATCCGAGCTGTCACTCATCAGCGGCAAGAACTGCGGTGAGTCCTGAGCTGTTGGACCCTGGTGCGTCCTGGTCCTTCCCTGCCCATTCCTCTCCTGTGCTTTGGTCCCTTGCACTCATCCTCTTCTTGTGTCCTGCTCCCTCTCCCTCTTTTGTCCATCGCTGGTTCTCCTTTTCCCAGCTCCTCGGCCTCATATGCATCCACCTCTTTCTGTTGCTGTTGTTTTGTCTCGCTCTGCTCCCTGTTGCTGTTTCCTGTCAGTCCATGTCAGTCCTGCAGCCCAGGGCTCATCTGGCCTCACTCCAGCCTCTATTTTCCTCTCGTTGCTCCTGGTTTCCTGCATTTCCATCCTCCTTCCTGTCCTTATTCTTCTTGTTCAGCCCTGCCTCTCCTCCCTACTTCTGCTGCTTCTTTCTTCCCCTCTCTCAGGTTCCCTGGCCCCCTCTTTCTCTCCTCACCCCCTTACCTGCTCCATGCTACATCCCCATCACTGCCGGCTGCCGCTCATCTCTGGTCTGTGACCTGCTCCTCACTTTTAACAGCCTTTGCCACTGCTCCTTGCTTCAGGAGGCAGCCGATTGCCCATTCCCTGCTGGAGCAACCGGAGTGGCTCCGTGACCACTGATGTGTCTCAGGGACCGGTCCAGAGCTCCGGAACATGCTCCACCCTGTGACACTATGGCTAAATCCTGCTTCTTGTCTCCTTTGGCCTCAGGGCTGCGCTTGCATTCCTTGTGCACCGGATGAGGGGCTGTGAGAGGGTGCAGGAGGAGGGCTCCATCCTGCTCCAGTGCTTCCGGGATGAGGATGACACCGTTGGGATGGAGGAGGAGGAGCTCATGGGTTCTCCACTGCATCCTGATGTCACCCCATCACGCCACCACCTCCTCGTTGCTTAACAGAGAAGGATCTGATGTGGATTTGGGAGGGAATGGCAGGAGGCTGGGATCATGTGCCTGAAGCTGGGGAAGAACCTCCTGGAGCAGATCCAGGAGGAACATCCCCACAACATCATGCTCCAGAGCTTCAAGATGCTGCATGCATGGAGCCGGTGCCACAAGGCCAAGGCCATGTCCCCCTGGTTCTGCATCTTCCTGCACCCCACCAGCATGGACCCCAATGTGTTTGACCTGCTCCAGGACTGACAAATGAGCCCCCCCCCTTGCTTTCCTGGAGAGGGGGTGGGTGTC
The DNA here is from genome assembly GCF_033783945.1 of Neopsephotus bourkii. Classification (NCBI taxonomy): domain Eukaryota; kingdom Metazoa; phylum Chordata; class Aves; order Psittaciformes; family Psittacidae; genus Neopsephotus; species Neopsephotus bourkii. Next base: position 272,265 of record NW_026901922.1, read on the forward strand.
ACCCCCAAAATGGATCAGTAAATGGTTTTATTCCACCCATCCCAGTAGGTTTTGGAGTGTCTTTAACCCGGATTGGAGGTGGGATGGAGGAGAAGGGGGGATGTGGAGCTCTGCTTCTGTTCCTCAGGGATCGGGGGGTCTGGGGGGGGCTCACAGGTCCCATCCCAACCTCTCGATCTCATCCAGGAAGAAGTCCAGGTCCGCCCTGGTGACCGCGGGGCTGGTGACGATCTGGCGGAAGAAGTTGACGCGGGTGCCGTGGGGCTGGTACCCCACCATCATGGAGCCTTTCCTCATCATCCTCTCCTTGATGGCGGGGGCCACCTGCAGGGGGTGGGGGGCACACACAGAGGGGTTGGGGAGGTGGAGGGGGTTTGGGATCACCCCCCCCCCCCCGGTTGATCCAGATCCCACCTTGCCCAGGCTGGACCAGTAGTCGGGGCAGCTCTCACGGCCCCGCAGGCGGGGGGGCACAAACCAGAAGCAGAGATTGATGAACTCCGGCTGCAAGGGGGGGAAGAGGGAAAGGGAAGAGATCACACGGACACCCGGATGGGGACACGACATTTCCCACCCCCAGGCCCATTTGGGGACCCCCATGGTCAGGACAGGTCTATTCTGCTGCCCAGCACTCGGTGATGCTGTAGAAGGGGCATTAAAAACCACTCCTGGGGCTACAACACTGATATTGGGGGGGGCACATTAAAACCCATCCCAGGGCCATGGATAGGTCATGTTAAATGGGGAATGGTCTAAAACCACCCCCTTGGCTATGGCTGGAGGGTATTAAATGGGGGGGGGCACATGTAACCCACCCCAGGGCCATGGCATGGTGGTGTATGGGGGGATCATATGAACCCCCCCATAGGGTCATGGTGGGGTGATGTGTGGGGCTACACACATTAAACTCCCCTTGCTGTGGCTCCATACCTCCATCACCAGCTCGAAGCCATCCCTCCTCTTCACCTCCTCCGCCAGGTACCTGGGATGATGCAGAGCAGGAGGTCAAAGGAGTAGAGGGGCCCTGGGCTGTGTGCCCCCATTCCCAGCCCCAGGCACCCACCGGGAGCAGGCAAAGGCTCGCTCCACACGCTTGGCCAGCCCCTCGGTGCCATTGGCTTTCCAGAGCAGCCAGAGCTTGAGGCAGTCCACGCGCCGGCCGCACTGCGGGCTCTTGTCCCCGGTGTCGTAGGATATGTCATAGAACTTATCCCGTTGGAAGAGGTACGTGGCTCCGGAGCCATGGCAGCGCTGCAGGAGACCCTGGGGGGGGGGCATAGGGGTCACCCCGAAACTAGCAACTAGGGGGGATCTGGGGGCAACACCCCCATTTTGTGGGATCAGGCAGGGAATGGGGTATGGGATGGGACATGGGATAGGGGACAGGGCAGGAGATCGGGCAGCAGGATGTGGGGATGGCACAAGGGACAGGGCAGAGGGTGAGGCATGGGATGGGGTAGAAGATGGGACATCGGGATTTGGGGATGGGACATAGAATGGGGTAGGGGATGCGATGTGATGGGGGAGTGGGATGTGGGGATAGGGCAGCAGGAAGTGCGAATGGGCCATGGGATGGAGCATCAGGATGGGGTGTCGAGATGAAGCATCAGGATGGGGCAGGAGACATTGGGATGGGATGTAGAATGAGATACGGTATGTGACGTGGAATGGGGCATCAGGATGTGGGGATGGGATGTGGGATGGGGCATCAGGATGGGGCAGGAGACATTGGGATGGGACATCAGGATTTGGGGATGGGACGTAGAATGGGGTAGGGGATGCGACATGGAATGGGGCAGCAGAATGTGGAGATGGGACGTGGGATGGGGCATCAGGATGGGGCAGGGAACAGTGGTGGGAGAGGAGGAAAAGGGGCAGTGGCACGCACAGAGGTGTCGCGGAGCAGGAATGCCGAGCACTGCAGCCCCACTGTCAGCATCTTGTGTGGGTTCCAGGTCACCGAGTGGGCCCTGTGGGAAGAGGGGATCTCCCCCAGTTGGGATCCTGGGATTGTGGGGTGCTGGGAGCCGGGAGCAGCGCTGACCTCTCAATGCCAGCCAGGAGGTGCCGGTGCTTGCTGGAGAGCAGAGCGCTGCCACCCCATGCTGCCTGTGGGCAGGGACACGGATAGGGATCAGCGCTGGGAACAGGGGGATTCCAAAGGGATTTGTGTGTGTCCCCCCTCCCTGGTGCTCACATCCACGTGGAGCCAGAGGCCGTGGCGCTCGCACACGTCTGCAATGGCACCCAGAGGGTCGAAGGCACCCAACACCGTGGTGCCGCACGTGGCACACACCAGGAACGGCTCCGCACCCTGCAGGACACCGGGATGGGACAGGGGGTGTCAGGATGGATGGGGTGGTGGATTTTGAGGTGGGGCAGGGGGTGTTGGAACAGCACAGGGGACATCAGGATGGGACAGGGGACGTTGGGATGGAGCAGGGGGACACCCTGGGCTGCCACCCCTTCACCTCGGCTTTGGCCTTCTGGATCTCCTTCTCCAGCTCCTCAGGGATCATCTTCCCCCTGCGGGATGGGAACAGACCCATGGTGGGAGCAGAGCCGGGGCAGTGGAGCCGCAGATCCACCGGGATCAGCCCGGCTCCCACCTCTCGTCGGTGGCCACCAGGCGCACGTTGTCAGTGCCGATGCCCAGGAACGCGGCTCCCTTCTGGATGGAGTAATGGCTCTGAGCAGGGAGAGGGGGGGTCAAATCCCTGTGGATGGTGGGACCCCCCCCGATGAAGACAATGGGGCACCCCTTGATGGGGATATCTGCCTCACACCCTACAGTGCTGATGTGGACCCCCAAATGGAGACAATGGAACACCCCCCAATGGGGATTCTCCATAGGCCCCCCCTGGGGATAATGGGACCCCCCCATGGGGACAATGGGGCGTCCCTCATGTGGATGATGGGAAACCCCCCAGATGGGGACAATCGGGATGATGGACACCCCCCAGATGGAGATGACCCCCCCCCGCCATGGGGCCAACGGGACGGTGGTGCCGCGGGTGCCCGCACGTCGCAGGAGGTGAAGAGCGCCAGGCGTGGCAGCGCCGTCATTCCAAGGCTCCGGCATTCCGGGAAGCGCTGGAACCGTGCCACGTTCATGGCGTACATGTTGCACATGGAGCCTCCTGCCAGCGGATGAGGACAGTGGTGTTACCCCAGGGGGGGCACCGGGACACCCCCCCTGTGTGGTGCTGGTGCCGGTACCAGGAGCGAAGATGCCGTCGCCGCTGCTCCAGCCCACGAGCTCCCGGAGCTTGGCCAGGACCACCCCCTCCATCAGCACGAAAACTGGGGCCACCTCGAACGTGTACCTGGGGGGGGCAAACACACCCCCTCCTAGGGAGACTCCCACTGAGGGGAACCCCCCCATTGGGGTGATAGAGGGTACCCTCCAGATGGGGAACCCCAACGATGGGGATGTGGTGACCCCATAGGGAAAGTGGGACCCACCCCGATGGGGATGTGGGGAACCCCTCTATGGCGATGATGCCCCCCCCCCATGGAGATGTGGGCACCCCCACAATGTGGACAATGGGGGATGTGTCCCCAATGAGCTTGAGGGCTCCCCCGCTCCCCGATGAGGATGTGGGGAAGCTGCCATGGAAATGATGGATATTCCCCCCCCCCCCCGATGGGGATGATGGAGATAATGGGTCGTCCCCCCCCATGGGGATGTGGGCACCCCCCCGATGTGGACAATGGGGCATGTATCCCCAGTGAGGTTGAGGGCCCCCCACCATGGGGATGATGGACTCCCCCCCGATGGGGATGTGAGGAACCCCCCATGGAAATGACATATATTCCCCCCCCAGATGGGGATGATGGAGACAATGGGGACCCCTCCATGGGGAGGATGAGGACCCCCCCAAGGGGATTTGGGGACCCCCCCATGAGGACAATGGGGCCCCCCCCGCACTGGCTGGTATTGAGCGCCTCGGTGAGCAGCCGCCCGGCCAATGCATGCGGGTCCAGCCCCGAGAACAGCTGATTGAAGAAGCGGGGGTGACCTGCGGGGGGGGCACCGTGACAGGAGGGACCCCCCCCGGGACCCCCCTTTACCCACGGACCCGCCCACTGACCCATGGACACCCCGTGTGACCCATGGAGCTGTGGGGAGTGGAAGCTGGAATGGGAGTGGCAGAGCTGAACCTGGAGCCATGGAGCTTGAACTGGGGCCAGATGGGGCTGCACTGGGAACACTGGGGCTGAACTGGGTGTACTGGGAGCACTGGGTTCCCACTGCGACCAGTTAAGGCTGCACTGGGAGCACTGAGTTCACGCTGGGAGCAGTCAAAGCTGCACTGAGCTCACACTGGGAGCATTGGCTTCACAATGAGAGCACTGAGTTCACACTGGGAGCAGTCAAGGCTGCACTGGTTTCACACTGGGAGTGCTGGGTTCACAGTGGGAGCACTGATTTCACACTGGGGGCACTCGAAGCTGCACTGAGCTCATACTGGGAGCACAGGGTTTGCAATGGGAGCACTGGGTTCACACTGGGAGCACTGGGGCTGCACTGGAAGTACAGTTTTCCCACTGTTTCCCCCCCATTTTCCTGCTGTTTCCCCCCCGTTTTCCCGCTCTTTTCCTACCGCTCTCCCGCTGTTTTCCCACCACTTTCCCACTGTTTCCCCCCGTTTTCCCGCTGTTTTCCCACCACTCTCCCACTGTTTTCCCACAGTTTTCCCCTTCCCGCTGTTCCCCCGTTTTCCCACTGTTTTCCCCCCATTTCCCCACTGTTTTCCCACTGTTTCCCCCCGTTTTCCCCCCAGTTTCCCCGCTGTTCCCCCCCGGCTCCAGGGGTCCGCACCGGTTTTGACGCTGAACCGCACCACATCCCGGCAGCGCTGCAGCAGCCGCTCCGGAGGTTCCCCGCCGCTCCGCAGCTCCAGGTCCAGCAGCTCCCGCAGCTCCGGCGGCTCCCGCCACTCGCACACCTGCGGGACACCGCAATTCCCGAGCCCGGGAAGGCCGCGGGGCCCGGCCGGGAGCTTCCTCCCCCCTTTCCTCCCACCTTCTCGGTCACATCCGTCCCTTTCCTCACGGCGTCCTCCAGCAGCACCCGCAGCGCTTCCCGCAGGAACTCCTCGCCCGCCGCCGGCTCCCAGCCGGGATGCTCCAGCGCAGCCATGGAGCCAGCCCCGGCCTCTTCAGCCATGGGTGCTGGACCGTCACCACACACACACACACACACCCCCGTCCCAGCCCCGGGATCACGGCAGCGGGATGCGATGGTGGCGTCCCTGGGGACACGGCCTCGCACAGGGACAAAGTCCAGGGACAGGGAGAAGCGGCTCTTAAAGGCGCATCCAAGGAATTGGGGGGGGGGGGGTGAAAAGGGGGGCCCCCCCAAGTGGTGCCACCCTCCGTCCCCATGGCAGGGCGGCCATAGGCCCTGTCCCAAGTGCCCCCAGTGTCCCCAAGGGGGAGCCCTGCTGCCACAGGGAGGGGCAGTAATAAGGGAGGGGGCAGAGGAAGAAGCGACCGACCCCCCGCCGGGGTGCAATGGAGTGGGGGTCTCCATGGGGGGGGTCACAGGGGTGTGGCACACCCCCAAGGGCAGGCGGGGCCTACTTCGGGGTGCGGGGCCGCCAATAGCGGCGGGGCAGCTCACCCCAGGGGCAATAACGTGAATGGGGCGGCCCAGGGGTGACGGGGCGGGCGACAGGGCCCAGCCCGGGCCCCAGCGCCACCGCCCGGCCTCGCTCCGTTGCTGCAGCCCCAGGCTCTGCCCCGCAGCCGAATCGGCCCAGGCCGCGCCGCCGCTCCGTCGCTATGGCAACCTCCCGGCGCCAAGATGGCGCCGCAGCGAGCGGCACCACGGCGCGACTCCGCGCATGCGTACGTCGCGCCGGAAGCGCTGTGAATGGCGGGTGGAAGGAGGAGGGGGGTGTCGTTTCCAGTTCCGGGTCGGCGGCGGCGGCCGAGGACGGGGGGGGCGGCGGGGCCGGTTCTGGACCCGTCGCGGCGGCGGAGCGGAGCGGAGCGGGGCCGGAGCGGGGAGGAGCTGGGCAGGAGAGGCCGCGGCAGGTACGGACCGAGCCCCTCCCCCCCCGCCCGCCCGCGGCCTAGGTGGGGGTTGCGGGGCCCTCCCGCGCGCGCCGCCGTCGCCGCGGCCCCGCCCCCACCCGGCGGCAACGGGACGGGAGGGGGAGGGATGTGGGGGGAGGGGGATGGGGGAGGGTGTCACCTTTGCCCCCGGTGTGACCCCTCCCCCCTTTGTGGCCCCCCCATGTGTGATTCTTCCTCTTCCTCCCCCCCCATAGTGACCCTTCACCTCCCCCATCACCCAAACTCTCCCTGTGGGGCACCCACTTAGTGCTCAGCACCCCCACAGACTGCACCATTTAAACTTGGGGGTCCCCCCCCATAAGCCCCCAAAGCCCCTTCAAACCCCCCCATACTGCCCCTATAACCTCCCCTAATGCCCCAAACACCCATAACCCCCCACAATCCTCCTTAATCACCCCATAGCCACCCGTAACCCCTCAAAGCCCTCCGTAACCCCCCTATAACCTCCCATAACTCCTGTAGCCCCCCAAGCCTCCCTCTAACCCCCACACCCTTCCCCATAACCCTCGTATAGCCACCATAACCCTCCAAGCCCCAACTCTATAACCCCCCAACCCCCCTTTTAATAACTCAGAACTCCCCCAGCCCCCCATAAACTCCCCAATCCTTCCTTTAACCCTCCCCCAAACCCCTCCCTAAGCCCTCCCTAGCCCCCAAACCCTTCCCAACCCCCCGTAGCCCCCCAAAAACCTTTCTTAACCCCCCCACAACTCCCCTATAACCTCCACTCTAACTCTCCCCATAACCTCTCTATAACCCCCATAAACTGATGTAGCACCCTGAGCCTCCCTCTAAGATCTACACAGTCACCCATAACCCCACAACCCCATTATAGCCCCCCATAACCCTCCTATAGCCCCATAACCCTCCAAGCTCCCACTCTATAACCCCCCAACCCCCCCTTTTAATAACTCAGAACTCTCCCAGCCCCCCATAAACTCCCCAACCCTTCCTTTAACCCCCCCAAACCCCCTCCCTAAACCCTCCCTAGCCCCCCAAACCCTTCCCAGCCCCCTATACCCCCCAAATACCTTCCTTAACCCCTCCCCACAACTCCCCTATAACCCCCACTCTAAGCCCCCCATAACCTCCCTATGCCCCCCCTCCCAATACCCCCCTAACCCCATTTCCTCCCTCCCCACAGGCGAAGACCCGCACTGGTGTCAGCAGCAGCAGCGCTGGGACCCAGCTCCCACCCCGGCCTTGCGTGTGTGTGGGGTGATGCCCTTGAGGGCTGTGGGGGTGACAACACCCCCGATGTCCCCTCCTGTCTAGTAGGAAGCTGCTGCCCCCCAACCCCCCGTGATTGCTGCTGGGGGGGGCCGAGGAAGACGCTCGTCACCGCGCCGGCGGCACCGGGGCCGAGATGTCGGCGCAGTGGCGGGTACTGGATGAGCCCGGCACAAACATCCCTAAAACACCTTAACTGAGGCCACCCCTCGGAGGGTTAAAAAGGTCCTTCCCGGGGCCACCGTAAGGCTAAAGAATTGTCACAGTCCCTCTGTCGAGGACAGACAGACAGACACACAGCCCCAAGATGGCTCAGGTAATGAGCCCCAAATCTACACACCCCCCCCTCCCAAAACCCACCCACCCCCTTCCCAATCCGTCCCCTCCACACCAAGCTCCCAAGGAGGTATGGCCATGGGGGGGCTTCCCCCCCCCCCCCCCCGACTCCCCTACAGTCCCCACTGTCCCACAGCCCCGCGCCATCATCATCATCATCACCCATCACTCACCCGCGCCCCCCTACCCCGGGTTCTATTCCCGGAGCCGGCGGCGCTCTCCCGTTGTTCCAGGGATCGTCGGAGCTCTCCCGGTAGCCGTTAGCTCCCCGCCAAAGGGGGGTGTGGGGTGGGGGGGGGCAGGGGGGGGCCCCGAGCCTCCCTCTTCTCCCCCCTTATCCCCCCCCCCCTTCCCATTTCAGCGCCCGGTCGTGTGCGGCCCCCCGGCAAAGGGTTTGGTTTGTGGTGCTGGGACCTTTGGGGTGGGGGGTTTGGGGGTGCTGGGGGGAGGGTCTGGGGGGGTCTTCAGCAGAGCTGCTCTCTCCCCCCCCCCCCAACCCAGGCGAGCCTCCTGGCCTGCGAGGGCCTGTCCGGAGTGTGCCTCGTGCCCACCGTGGCCAGCAAGAAGATGATGCCGAAGCCCAGCTCCAAGCAAGGGGAGAGCAGGGAGCGGGGGGGGAGCCCCGATGTGCTGGTATGGACGCCCCCCCCCGCTGCCTTCAGCCTCTGACCTGCCTTCTTCCTCCCTTAACCTCCTTTCTCCCCCCCTCAAGCCACTTTCTTCCTCCCTCAACCCTTCTTCCTCACCGATCATGCCTTTTCCCCCCTTTCATTCCCCTTTGCCCCCACACATTCCACTTTCCCCACCTTTCATTCACCTTTCCCCACCTTTCATTCATCTTTTCCCCCCTTTCATTCCACTTTCCCCCTTTCATTCCCCTTTTCTCCCCTTTCATTCCCCTTTTCCCCCCCACATTCCACTTTCCCCATCTTTCATTCACCTTTCCCCACCTTTCATTCACCTTTTCCCCCCTTTCATTCCACTTTTCCCCCTTTCATTCCCCTTTTCCCCCTTTCATTCCCCTTTTCCCCCTTTCATTCCCCTTTTCCTCTTTTCATTCCCCTTTTTCCCCTTTCATTCCCCTTTTTCCCCTTTCCCCTTTTCATTCCTCTTTTCCCCTTTTCATTCCCCTTTCCCCACCTTCCATTCACCTTTCCCCACCTTTCATTCACCTTTTCCCCCCTTTCATTCCACTTTTCCCTCTTTCATTCCTCTTTTCCCCCTTTCATTCCCCTTTTCCCCCTTTCATTCCCCTTTTCCCCCTTTCATTCCCCTTTTCCCCCTTTCATTCCCTTTTTTCCCTTTTCCCCTTTTCATTCCCCTTTTCCCCCTTTCACCGTTTCCCCCTTTCATTCACCTTTTCCCCCTTTCATTCACTTTTTCCCCCTTTCATTCACTTGTCCCCCCTTTCATTCACCTTTTTCCCTCCCTTAATTCACTTTCCCCCCTTCCACTCCCTTTTTCCTCCTCTGAGTCGATTTCCCCCCCGTTTAATGCGATGTCCCCCATATTCCCCCCCATCCGGTGCCGTTCCCATTCCAGGCGCTGCGGCAGGACCCGGACAAGCCACGCAGTCGGAAGGACGAGGACGCACCCGAGACCACGCACATCAAGAAGTCCAGTAAAAAGGCAGGTCGGGGCTTGGGGGGGCACTTTGGGGTCTGGTCCTACTTTAGTCCCTGAGGTGTGGGGAGTCACTGGGGGCTCTGGGGGGTGTCACTTTGGGTCTGTGGGGTGTCCCTGTGACCGGGGAGGGGGGTACTTTGGGGGTATCCTTACGCCCAGGGATGTCACTTTGGGGTTTGGCCTCTGTGGCATCACTTTGAGACCCGGGGGGGGTCACTTTGGGCTGTCCCTATGTCCCGGGGGGAGTCACTCTGGGGGTATCCTTATGTCCAGGGATGTCACTTTGGGGTTTGGTCTCTGTGGCATCACTTTGGGATCCAGAGGGGCATCACTTTGGGGGTATCCTTATGTCCAGGGATGTCACTTTGGGGTTTGGCCTCAGTGGCATCACTTTGGGACCCGGGGGGGGTCACTTTGGGGTGTCCCTGGGCCCGGGGGGGGTCACTTTGGGGGTATCCTTATGCCCAGGGATGTCACTTTGGGGTTTGGCCTCAGTGGCATCACTTTGGGATCCAGAGGGGCATCACTTTGGGGGTATCCTTATGTCCAGGGATGTCACTTTGGGGTTTGGCCTCAGTGGCATCACTTTGGGACCCGGGGGGGGTCACTTTGGGGTGTCCCTGGGCCCGGGGGGGGCGTCACTTTGGGGGTATCCTTATGCCCAGGGATGTCACTTTGGGGTTTGGCCTCAGTGGCATCACTTTGGGACCCGGGGGGCAGTCACTTTGTGGTGTCCCTGTGCCCGGGGAGGTGGTGGTGGGGGGGTCACTTTGAGGGCCGGGGGGGTGTAACTGTGGGTGCCCCGCAGCGCCGCAAGCGTGTGTCCGGCACCGAGGGACCCGGCAGCGCGCCGCGGAGAGGACCGCGCCTCGGCAGCCAGGTTTGCGGCCGCGCAGCACGAGAGCAGCAGGAGCAGGAGGAGGAGGAAGGATTCCCGAGCTCCGGCAGGCGCAGGACGGCCGGGGGGGGAGGTTCTGGGTTGGGGGGGGGGCAGCGGTTGCCCCCCCTCCTTGTGTGCTGACATGAGCTTTGGTGGGGGGGGGGTTATGCTCTGCCCATAGGTGCTGGTCATGGAGCAGAACGGTCCCTTCCAGGCGCAGAGCCCCAAGAACTTCATCTGTGAGCACTGCCTGGGCGCCTTCCGCAGCAGCTACCACCTCAAGAGGCACATCCTCATCCACACTGGTATGGGGGACCCCCCCCTGCACCCCAATAGTGCACAGAGGGGGGGGTTACACCCTTAATTTGGGGGTGCCCCCCCTCTTTTTGATTGCAGGGGAGAAGCCCTTTGAGTGCGACGTGTGCGACATGCGCTTCATCCAGAAGTACCACTTGGAGCGGCACAAGCGCGTGCACAGCGGGGAGAAGCCGTACCAGTGCGAGCGCTGCATGCAGGTATCCCGCTGCTCCGGCCGGGATGGGCTGCCCCAGCCCTCGGGAGCGTTCCCTCATGGAATTCCCACCCCTTTCCAGAGCTTCTCCAGGACAGACCGGCTGCTGCGGCACAAGCGCATGTGCCAAGGCTGCCAAACCAAGAGCCCCGACGCGCAGCTCCTGCTTTAAGAGGCCACCGGGAATGCCGACCGGGAATGCCGACGGCAGCTCCAGGGGTGGTTGGTTTTCCTTCCTCCCCCTCCTTCTTCATCATCATCCTCATCCTCTTCCTCCATCTCTCCTGCGTTTCATACCCTGGATGCTCGCCCGGACTCTTGGAGCCAACAGCATTTGGAAAAGGAGCTGGAAAAGCCCATTCCCAATGGGAAGAGCATAGGATGCCACCTGCAGACCTCCCCCCACCCCCTCCCTACACCCCCATTTTATCAGCCCCCCCCTCTCAGGAAAGACTTGGAAGCCCCAAAGCAGCAGAATGGGGGTGTCCCCCCCCTGCCAAGGGCTTCCCTGGCTCAGGTTGGAGCAGGAGCTGATCCCAGCGCCTCCACTTTGGTAGCTTTGGGAGCAGCAAGAGGAATTCTTGGCATTGGAAAAGGGGGGGGGGTCCCCCTATGAGCTTGCCCCCAGCGCCTTCATCTCATGTTTTGGGGCGCTTTTGGGGTGTTTTGGGGGTTTTCTCTTACGGTTTGGGGCTGGTGCCTTCGCTCACTGCTACCCCCAGCTCTGCTGGGTGGGGATGGGGGCCTCTATCGGGGCCATTTGCAGCCTCCCCCCATGCTGGGGTGGACCCCAAGAGCCTTGTTGGGGGGGGCAAGAAGAGGCCATGGAGTGCCCCCTTCACCTCCCAGCCCCATTTTGGGGGTCCCCCACCTCCTGTGCCCCCCCCACCACCCAAAGCACAGCGGCCCTGGACGTGGCCCTGTCAGCTGGGGCAGGGGGGCACCAGTGATGCCACATAGGAACCCCCCCCCAGTGAACCCCCCATTTTGGGACCCTCCTCCGTCGGTTTGGGGTGGGGCCAGGATGGGGGTTGGGGGGGTCAGATCTTGCCTCTGAATAGGAAAAGGGGGGGGGATGATGGTGAGGAACCCCCCCCCCACACCTATGGGGACGGGGGGGGCACAGGCCCCCCTGCCCCCGCCCTCCCCCGGGGTTTGATTTTGGGGTGGTTTTGTTGGGTTTTGGGGTTTCTTACACTTGTTTTGTTATTGGGGGGGGCGCTGTAGTTTTTATTACACTGTCCCCAGCTCGTGTGTCCCCCCCCTCGTGTTCCCCTCGCCCCCCCTTCGGTCCCTGTGTCCTGCCCCTCCCCCACCCCCCCCCGCCCCCTCCCCCCCGGCCTTTAGGGTTTATTTAAATAAAAACTCGTCGGGTTTTTTTCTCTTTTTTCTAATTCACGGCTCCATTGGTTCATTGGGGGGGAGGGGGAGGGGGGCACCCTCACCCCCACCCATGGGTGCTTATGGGGGAACCCTCACCCCCCCCCCCATGCACCCATAGGGACCCATGGACCCCCCCACAGCACCACCCATAAAGGTCTATGGGCCCTTTCCCATCAACCCATAGAGGCTCATGGACCTCCCCATCCTATAGGTGACCATGGGTGCCAAGACCCCCACCCAGCACCCATTTACCCCCCCGCGGGGCTGTAGCCCCCATGAAGGGGGTGATGAGGACATGGAGCCATGGGGGGGTGGTTTATTGAGGAGCTTCAGCACAAGAAGGGGGGGTCCCTGTAGTTGTGGGGTCCCCCGGTGATTGGGGGGGTCCCTGATATTGGGGGTGCCCAAGGATGTGGGGGGGTTCCTGGAGGGATCTCTGCTGTCCCCTCACTCCGGCTGGTTGCTGATGGTGTCGCTTTAGGGGCTCCTGTAGGGAGGGCATGGCAGGGGGGGTGTCACAGCCGGTATTCCCGATGGCATTCCCGACACTATTCCCACCCCAGATAGGGGCTAGGGACCCCCCCCCAATCACCCATAGGGGCCCATGGGGGCAAGGACCCCCCCCCATAACTCCCCTATGGGATCCCATGGGTGCCAGCGCCCTCCCAGGGAGTGGGTCCCTTCCAGGGGCAATTTGGGGGGGGCACACACCATGGTCAGTCCCATAGACCCCCATATCCCATCCTATAGAGCCCCCCATCCCATCCTGTAGAACACCCCCCATCTCATCCTATAGAACACTCTCCATCCCATCCTATAGAACACTCTCCATCCCATCCTATAGAACACCCCCCATCCCATCCTATAGACCCCCCATCCCACCCTTCAGACCCCCCCCATCCCACCCTATTGACCCCCCATCCCACCCTGCAGACCCCCCCATCCCATCCTATATAACACCCCCCATCCCATCCTATAGACCTCCCATCCCACCCTCCAGACCCCCCATCCCACCCTATAGAGCCCCCCCCATCCCACCCTATAGAGCCCCCCCCCCCGGTACCGGCACTCCGGGTTCCCGCCGTGGCGCGGGAGGTCTCGCGCCCGCTGGGGGGCGCCTCGGCACGGGCAGCGCGCGCCCAGCTCCAGCTGCAGCGCCCCCTGGAGGCCCGGCACGCGCAGCGTCACGCGGCTGCGCGGGAGAGGGCACGAGGCGGCGCGAACCCGGACCGTGAACGTCACCTGGGGGGGGGGGGAAACGGACACGACATGGGATATTGCGATATGGGATATCGGGATATGGGGTATCGCGATATAGGACCTCGGGATATGGGGTATTATGATATAGGACATTGGGTTATGGGATATCACGATATGGGACATCAGGACATGGGATATTATGATATGGAACATTGGGATATGGGATAATGGGATATGGGACATCAGGGTATGGGATATCATGGCATGGGATATCGTGATACGAGATATGGAACATGTGGATATGGGGACAAATGGACACATGATCCCCCATATCTGTCCCAGTGCACCCACATCCTCCATTCCTTCCGCATGTCCCCCCGATGTCCCCATGTCCCATATCCCCATGAACCCCAGGCCTCCATATCCCCATGTCCCATATCCCTATAACCCATATCCTCACATCCCCATGTCCCCATATCCCCACATCCCACCATGTACCCATATCTCCATACCCCATACCCTCACATCCCCATGCTCCCAGTTCCCACCTCCCACCATGTCCCCATATCCCTGTACATCCCTATACATCCCTATACATCCCTGTACATGCCCCCCCCTTTTCCCACCTCCTCATTGACTCGAACACCCCTGCAGAGGCCGCCGTGAGGCCGGGGGGGGCTGGGGGCACCCCCGCAGTGGGACTCGAAGCTGAAGCTGATGTTGGGGGGCAGCGGCGAGTGCTTGAGCTCCACGGTGGACGCGAGGGCCTGGGGGGGAGGAAGGGGGGGGACACCGGGGGGTGTCAGCACCCATCCCCCCCCCGCACCCCTGGGTGCCCCCCCCGCCCCCCCCTCACCTCGTAGGCATCCGCCAGGAGCCGCGGGACGTTGCTGGAGTCGCCGCGGAGCTCCCGCACCACGGCCCGGGGCAGCTCCCGGCTGAGCTCCTGCGGGCACGGCTCGGACCCGGGCACGCACAACGGGACCCAACATCACCCCCCCCACACACCGGTACCCAAAACACAGCCCCGGGTGCCCCAAACACCCTGAAACACCCCAAAACCAGCGTCGAGGACCCCCAAACACCTCAAAACACACAGAGACACCCAAAAACTGCCCTGGAGCACCCAAAACCAGCTTCTGTGGTACCCAAAACACTCAGAGACACCCAAAACACCCTGGGACCCCCAAAGCAGCCCCATGGATACCCCAGAAGAGCTCAATAACAGCCCCGAGCACCCCAAAACAGCCCCAGGGGCACCCAGAACACCCAGAGACACCCAAAACCAGCACTAGGACACCCAAAAACAGCCCCGGGGCACCCAAAACAGACCCGGGGTACTTGAAACACAGCCCCCGGTACCCCAAAACACCCAGAGACACCCAAAAACCACCCCCATACACCCCAAACCAGCCCCATACACCCCCAACCAGCCGCATGGACACCCTAAACCAGCTCTATGGACACCCCAAACCAGTGCCATACACTCCAAAGCAGCCCCATACACCCCAAACCAGCCCCATGGGCACCCCAAACCATCCTCATACACAACAAACCACCCCCATGGACACCCCAAACGAGCCCCATACACCCCAAACCACCCACATGGACACCCCAAACCATCCTCATACACCCAAACCACCCCCATGGACACCCCAAACGAGCCCCATACACCCTGAACCACCCCCATGGACACCCCAAACGAGCCTCATACATCCCAAACCACCCCATGGACACCCCGAACCACCCCCATGGACATCTCAAACCACCCTCATACACCCCAAACCACCCATGGACCCCAAACCACCCCCATGGACATCCCAAACCATCCTCATACACCCCAAACCACCCCCATGGACACCCCAAAACACCCCCCAACCCCTCCCTTCCCCCTTCCCCCCCCCCATCCCCATCCCCATCCCAACCTCATAGAGCGGCACCACGGGCCGGGTGACAGCGAAGATGAGCTGGATATCGGCTGCCTCCAGCACCTGAGCCAGGAGCCCCACAGAGGGGTAGTCCTGGGGGGGGGCGGGGGCTGAGTGTGAATGGAGGGGGCGGGGCTGGGTTAGCTCCTCCCCCTCCCTCCAGGCCCCTCCCCCTCCTGCACCCACGTGGCGGTGCTGGGCCGCGTAGTGGCCGTGGGTGTCGAGGTGGCAGCGGGCGTCGCTGGGGCGGGCGATGCCCCCGAGCTTCCCGTCCCCCGCCGAGTGCCAGGCGTCGTCGGAGCAGAAGAGCAGGAGCCGCGTGGCTGAGCCCCAGCCCAGGCGGTCCTGAGGGGATGGGGGGATAGGGAGGGGGAATGGGGGGAAGGGGGGCATGGGGGGTATGGGGGTATGGAGGCATGAAGAGTATTGGGGGCATGAGGGGTATGGGGACATGAAGGGTATGGGGCATGAGGGGTATGGGGGGCATGAGGGGTATGGGGGCATGAAGGGTATGGGGGCATGAGGGTTATGGGGAGCATGAGGGGTATAAGGGGCATGAGGGGTATGGGGGCATGAAGGGTATGGGGGCATGAGGGTTATGGGGAACATGAGGGGTATGGGGTGTATGGAGACATGAGAGCTATGGGGGGATGAGGGTTATGGGGTGCATGAGGGGTATGGGGGGCATGAGGAGTATGGGGGGTATGGAGACATGAGGGGTATGGGGGACATGAGGGGTATGGGGGACGTGAGGGGTATGGGGTCATGAGGGGTATGGGGTGCATGAGGGGCATAGGGAGCACAGGGGGCATAGGGGGCATTAGGGACATGGGGGGGATGAGGTGCACCAGGGGCATGAGGAGCACAAGGGGCATGAGAGGCATGGGGGGACATGATGGGACATGGGGGGCACGAGGGGTATG
Source organism: Neopsephotus bourkii (assembly GCF_033783945.1). Lineage (NCBI taxonomy): Eukaryota > Metazoa > Chordata > Aves > Psittaciformes > Psittacidae > Neopsephotus > Neopsephotus bourkii. The sequence goes on from NW_026901922.1 coordinate 288,369, forward strand.
GGGGCCCTGGGGACACGAGGTGACGCAGGCTGTGGCACCCTGTCGCTGTCACCCGCCCCAGTGCACGCGGTGCTCGCTCACCCCGCACACGGCCGCCTGCAGCACCGCGTCGAAGCCGCTCTCGGGCGCATCCAGGTTCGCGGCGCTGCGCAGCTCCCCCACGCGCTCCGTGAAGGCCCCGGTGCGGGTGCTCAGCGCCAGCTCGTGCCGGAACGCGGCCGCGGGCTCACACGGGTCCCCCCCGGGCGGACAGGGCCGGGCCCGTGGCCCCGCGCTGCTGAACGGCAGCACCGGCTTCTCCACAAAGGAGCCCAGGCCTGGAACAGGGACACCACAGGAGACACCACATCAGCATCCATCTGCTATCAGCCATCAGCCATCAGCCATCATTCACCCATCCATCATCATCCAATCCATCCATCATCCATCATCCATCAGCTATCATCCATCAATCCATCCCTCATCATTCATCCATCCATTCTCATTTCATCTATCCATTCTCATTCCATCCGTCCATCCATCATCCATGCTCTAACCATCATCCATCCATCCGTTCGTCTATCATCCATCCATCCATCATCATTCCATCATCCATCTATCCATTATCCATCCATTTATCCATTTATCAATCCATCCATCATCTGTCCATCTATCCATCATCCATCCATCCGTTCATCCATCATCCATCCATCCATTCATCCGTCCATCCATCCATCATCCATCCATCATCTGTCCATCTATCCATCATCCATCCATCCAGTCATCCATCATCCGTTCATCATCGCCATCTAGCATCCATCCATCCCCACCCTTCAGTCATCATCCAGTCATCATCCAGCCAGAACCCATGGGTGTCCATCCCCCACCCCATGAGTGTGTCACCCCCCCTGCCCCATGGGTGTCCCCGCACCGATGCGGACGGAGGAGCTGAAGTTGCGCAGGGTGTCCACCAGGTCGCTGCCCAGCCCACGGATGGTCTCCAGGTCGTCCCGCATGGAGTAGGACAGGTCCATCAGGTAGTAGAGGTCCACAGGGTGTCCCTCAGGGCGGCGGAACCGGACCTGGAAGCTCTGCTCCTCTCCTGGGGGGAGGAAAAGGGGGTTCAAGGGGGACAGGGGACACCCTGGCCAGGCACCAGTGTCCCTTGTGTCCCACCAGCGTTGGCTGCTCTGGATCCATTCCTCAGCCACCCTCTTCTCCATCCATCCCACTATCATCCACCTTCTCCATCTCTCACCATCTCTCCACCCATCCTCATCTCATCTCCATGCCCCCATACATCTCCACTTCCCCACCCTCTATCCCTCTTCCTCCATCCATCTTTCCGTGCTCCATCTCAATCACCATCCCTCCATCTTCACCATCTCTTCATCCATCCCTCACCTCCTTCTTCATTCATCCATCCATCCATCCATCCATCAGTCCATCCGTCCATCCATCCATCATCTGTCCGTCCATCCATCCATCCACCCACCCATCCATCCATTATCCATCCATCCATCATCCACCCATTATCCAACCATCCATCGTCCCTCCCTCCCTCCCTCATCCATCCATCCATCCATTATCCATCCATCCATCCGTCCGTCCATTCATCCATTCATCATCCTTCCATCCATCCATCCATTATCCATTCATCTGTCCACCCATCCATCCATTATCCATCCATCCATCATCCATCCATTATCCATCCATCCATCCGTTCATCCATCCATCCATCCATCCATTATCCATCCATCCACCTGTCCATCCATCCATCATCTTTCCATCCATCCATCCATCCATCCGTTCATCCATCCATCCATCCATCCATCCACCCATCATCCGTCCGTCCGTCCATCCATCCATTATCCATCCATCCATCCATCCATCCATCCATCCGTTATCCATCCATCCATCCATCCATTATCCATCCATCCATCCATCCATCCATCCATCCATCCGTTCATCCATCCATCCATCCATCCACCCATCATCCGTCCGTCCGTCCATCCATCCATTATCCATCCATCCATCCATCCATCCATCCGTTCATCCATCCATCCATCCATCCACCCATCATCCGTCCGTCCGTCCATCCATCCATTATCCATCCATCCATCCATCCATCCATCCGTTATCCATCCATCCATCCATCCATTATCCATCCATCCATCCATCCGTCGATCCATCCATCCATTATCCATCCATCCATCCATTATCCATCCATCCATTATCCATCCATCCATCCATCCATCCGTCCATCCATCCATCCATTATCCATCCATCCATCCATTATCCATCCATCCATCCATCCATCCATCCGTCCATCCATCCATCCATTATCCACCCATCCATCCATCCATCCGTCCATCCATCCATCCATTATCCATCCATCCATCCATTATCCATCCATCCATCCGTCCATCCATCCGTTATCCATACATCCATCCATCCATTATCCATCCATCCCAGCCCCATCCCATCCCCGTGCCGCACTCACCAGGTAGGAGCCACATCCGGATGCGCTGTGGGCGCAGCGGGACCTGGCCCCCCCCGGGGAGCAGCTCCAGGTCCTGCAGCACCCTGAGGCTGCCGTGGGGCAGCACCACGGCCCCGGGGGGGCACCCGGCGCCTTCCAGCACCTCCGGGGGGGCGCAGCGGGGCAGGACCCCCTGCGGGGGGCACCATCAGCACCCCCGTTACCCCCCATGTCCCCTCCGCCCTGCACCCCCTGGGGGTGCCCCCACCCTCCCCTGTTTGTCACTGAGGTTTGGTTGCTTCCTGGTGCCAAACCACAGCCACCGGGGCGGGGGGGGGGGGCACGTCAAGGTGGGGGCACCCCACAGCACACGTGGGGGGGGGGGGGAGTCAGGGACATTGGGACCCCCCAGGACACTGGGGACCACATGGAGACCCCATAGGGATCCCTCGGGATGCCCCCATCTCACGGGGACATCCATAGGGCACACAGGGACCCCCCCCCGTCACATGGGGACCCCGCAGCGCCCCAAAGCCACCCCGACACGAGCGCGGACACGGGACCCCTCCCCACCGGAGGGCACCGCGACCCCCAACAGGGCGGGGAACCCCCAAAGCAGGACCCGGGAGGGGAGGGGAGCAGGTCAGACGGATCAGGGGGTTCAATGGGCGGGGGTCAGAGGGGTTCGGGGGGAGGAAACCAGGGGGTCAATGGGGTCCCAGGGGGTACCCCCCCCCTCCCCGCTCACCGGCTGCTCGCACCAGGCGCAGCGCGGGTGCATCCGGACGCACTCATCGCAGGATGCGAGGAGCTCGCAGCGCTCTGGGGACACGGGGGGGGTCAAAGGGGGGGGTAGCACATTGGACCCACACCCCCCTCCAAGGGAGCCCCCCCTCAGCCACTCACCTGCTCTGGCCCCCCCCAGGGCCACCAACAGCAGCAGCAGGAGCCCCCCCGCGTGCCCCATGGCCACGGTGATGGGAGCCGGTGGGGAGGGTGGGGGGGGGGGCCACATCCGGCGGGGGGGGTGTGGGAGGGGCACCCATGGGTGGGGGACAGGACACCGGGGGATCGATCCCCATCACCCCGCTGTGCCCCCCCCGTTATCCTTGAGGGGTGCCCCAAAGGGGGTCCCCAGATTGACCTCCTCCGTTATCCCTGCTTGGTGGTGCCCCCATCACCAAAGGGGTGCCCCCCGGGGGTCCCCAAAACTGTTTCCATGGTGGGGGGAGGCACCCAAAAAACACCAGGCCCCCCCCAGACCCATCCACATCGCATCAGGACCACCCCCCCGACCCCCCCTCCCCCATCACACCGGGGCCCCCCCAAATTTCCATCTCTTTATTTTGCAAAAATAGAAAAGTCCCGGGGCCCCCCCGGGGTGGGGGGTGGGGGCTGTAAACATGGCGGGGGGAGGGGCAGCTCGCACAATAGGAGGAGGAGGGGGGGGTACATGGCAAGGTGGGGTGGGGGGTTGGGCAGCAGCGGGGGACCCCCCCCCCCGGGGCCGGGGGCCCCCCCGGTGTAAACGCAAAGGAATAAATAATGGGTGAAAAGTGCTGCCCCGGGGAGGGGGGGCAAATTGGGGGGGGGGGGTGGGGCCACAAAGTGACCTCCCCCCCTCCCCGTAGTGTAACAGAACCCCCGTCCCCAAGGGCTGTGCACCCCCAAAACTGGGGGGGCAGGGAGCACCCCCCATTGGTAACAGATATTGGGGGGGGCAGTTTGGTCCTGGGGGGGTTGGGTGGGACCCCCCCCAAAGCTGCCCTAAGGGGGGGGGGGTGCACCGAGTTGGGTCCCCCCCATGGCATTGGGGTAACTGTGACTATGGCTTGGGGACCCCCCCACAGCAGTACTGGGGGGGGGTTTGAGGGGGGGCCACTTTGTGCCCCCCCATCTTTGGTCTCTGTAGTGTTCTGTGCTGCAGGGGGGGGGGTGAGGAGTGTAGAGCACAGGGAGGGGATTTGGGGGGATGCCCCCCCACAAGCAAAACCCAAAAGCAACCCCCCCCATATAAAACAATAACCAGCAAATTCATCCCCCCCCCCACACACGACTTGGGGGGGTCCCACCTGCACCTGGGGGGGGAATGGGGGTGCCCCCCCCAAATCCACCCTGTCTCCAATAAATAAAGCCCCCAATATCGGGGTCCCCCCTGGGGTGACAATGGGGGGGGGGGGTGCAGCGGGGTGGGGGGCACCCCAGGGGTGTCAGGTATTAATGTGGGGAGAGGGGGGCTCTGTCCATTATTGCCCCCCTTAAATCCCCTTACAAATACAAAGGGGGGGGGAGGCAGCGGGGCTGGGCGGGGGGGGGGGCTTTGGCGTGAAGCTGAGGTTGGGGTGAGGGGGCCCCCCCGGGCCCCCCAGCTTAAGGCAATAGCTGTGCCGCGGGGTCCCCCCCGCGTGGCTCCATCAGTCTCTGGAGCCCCCCCACATTTGGGGGGGCACAGTTGGGGTTCCCCCCCCTCGGAGCAAAGGGGGGGGCCCTGGAAGGCTGTTGTGAATGTCCAACCCATGGAGGTGGGACACACATTTGTGCCCCCCCTCCCGGAGCGGGCTGGGGGGGGGAGCTATGGGGAGGAAGGGGGGGGCCCGGGGGGGCTGTCCTGGGCCGCGGGGGGATCTGGAGGGGGCTGCCCCCCCCCTTCCTCCTCCTCCTGGAACATCTCGGGGTTCTCCAGCATCTCCCGGATCAGGGGGGGCATCGGCCCCGGGATCTCCATCTTCAGCGTGATGGCTCGCTCTGCGCCTGTGGGACCCCCCCCGCCATCAGCTTCTGGACCCCCAGCACCAGGGACCCCCCCCCGATCCCCTCTTAGCACCCCCCAATGTGAGTTCCACCCAATGCTTCCCTGTGCACCCCAGCATCACCCCTTGAGCACCCCATGCAAAGCCCCTCCAAGTACCCCCACACTACATGTACAAGCGCCCCTGAGCAACCCATTTCCCCCACGTGCTCCCAACCTATAGAGCTCCCCACCCCATGCACAAACCCCTGTGAGCATCACCCCCCCTAAAGAGCTTCTCCCTATAGAGCTCCCCACCCCATGCACAAACCCCTGTGAGCATCACCCCCCCCAAAGAGCTCCTCCCTATAGAGCTCCCCACCCCATGCACAATCCCCTGTGAGCATCTCCCCTCCCTGAAGAGCTTCTTCCTATAGAGCTCCCTATCCCATGCACAAGCCCCTGAGATCCCTCCCAAGAGCTCTCCCTATAGAGCTCCCTATCCCATGCACAAGCCCCTGTGAGCATCACCCCCCCTAAAGAGCTCCTCCCTATAGAGCTCCCTATCCCATGCACAAGCCCCTGAGAATCGCATCTCCCCAAAGAGCTCCTCCCTATAGAGCTCCCCACCCCATGCACAAGCCCCTGTGAGCATCACCCTCCCCTAAAGAGCTCCTCCCTACAGAGCTCCCCACCCCACGCCCCCCCCGTACCCTTGGTGCTGATGCCGCGCAGGTCCGTGATCTTCATGAGCATCCTTGGGAACATGTGGGGCTGCCGCGGCCGCCGCCGCCGCGCGTACACCTTGAGCGCCTCCAGCAGCGGCTCCTGCAGCCGCTCCACCTGCTCGGGCTCCTCCAGGTCCTGCCGGTCTGCAGGGGGCACGCACACACCCGGTCAGAGCCCCCCCAATGCTCCCCGTGTCCCTGCTGCCGCCTGTAGGGGTCCCCGAGTCACCGCATCCCAGGTACCGCCTGAGCCAGATGTGCCCTGTCCCCATGTCCCTCCATCCTCATCGCCCCAACATCTCACCCAGGATCCCCATGTCCCTTTGTCCCTATTGCCTCATCATCCAGATGTTCCCGTGTCCTCGTGTCCCTCCACCTCCTGACCCACATGTCCCTACATCCATATGGCCCTCCTATCTCCTAACCCAAAGGTCCCCATGTCCCTGCTACTGCCCGGCAGATGTGCCCTGTCTCCATGTCCCTCCATCCCCATGTCCCTGCTACCTCCTGCCCTGAGGTCCCAAGAAGCTCCCCAGAAGTTCCCACATCCCCGCATGTCCAGCTGGGTCTGGACACCCCATGTCCCTACATCTCCATGTCCCCATTACCTTCTGGCCCAGAGGTCTTCACGCTCCTCATATTCCCTTGTCCCCACTTCCTCCTGATCCAGAGGTTCCCACATCCCCACTGTGTCCTGGCCTGGAGGTCCCCATCTCCCCTTGCCCCACTTCCTCCTGACCCACAGGTCCCTATGTCCTTGCTGCTCCATCATCCAGAGGTCCCCGTTTCCCCACATCCCAGCTGTGTCCTGACCTGGAGGTCCCCATCTCCCCTTGCCCCACTAACTCCTGATCCACAGGTCCCTATGTCCTTGCTGCTCCATCATCCAGAGGTCCCCGTTTCCCCACATCCCCGCTGTGTCCTGACCTGGAGGTCCCCATCTCCCCTTGCCCCACTTCCTCCTGATCCACAGGTCCCTATGTCCTTGCTGCTCCATCATCCAGAGGTCCCCGTTTCCCCACATCCCCGCTGTGTCCTGACCTGGAGGTCCCCATCTCCCCTTGTCCCACTAACTCCTGATCCACAGGTCCCTATGTCCTTGCTGCTCCATCATCCAGAGGTCCCCGTTTCCCCACATCCCTGCTGTGTCCTGACCTGGAGGTCCCCATCTCCCCTTGCCCCACTTCCTCCTGATCCACAGGTCCCTATGTCCTTGCTGCTCCATCATCCAGAGGTCCCTGTTTCCCACATCCCCGGTGCAGAGATCCCCATGTCCCTGTATCCCCACCCTCCTGCTACCCCCTGACCTGGAGGTCCCCATGCCCCTGCTTCCTCCTGGCCCAGAGGCCCCCGTGTCCCCACAGCCCCATGTCCCCATGTCCCCGTGTCCCCATCACCTCCGCAGATGAGGCAGATGGCGCTGAGCAGCCCGGTCTCGGTGTCATCCATCTGCAGGGGCAGGAGCTGCCCGGCGAAGGCGAACACCAGGTCTGTGAGGGGCCCGAAGCCGGCGTTGTGCATCTGGGTACGGTTCAGGGTGAGCCCGTCCGAGAACGTCATCGTGTCCTGCTCCGGGGTGTAGCGCGTGCAGATCCGCAGCATCTGTGGGGGGGGGCACGGAGTGACGTCACCCAGGGACCCCTTCCACTGGAGCAGCTTGCTCCAAGCCCTGTGTCCAACCTGGCCTTGAGCACTGCCAGGGATGGGGCAGCCACAGCTTCTCTGGGCACCCTGTGCCAGCGCCTCAGCACCCTCACAGGGAAGAGCTTCTGCCTAAGAGCTCAGCTCAGTCTCCCCTTGGGCACGTTCAAGCCATTCCCTTTGTCCTGTCCCTTTAGACCCTTGTCCCAAGCCCCTCTCCAGGTTTCCTGCAGCCCCTTTAGGCACTGGAGATGCCCTAAGGTCTCCCCTTAAGGAGCCCTCGCAGCATCTCCATGGCCTCCTCTGGCCTCTCTCCAGCAGCTCCACATCCCTCTTGTGCTGCTGCCCCAGAGCTGGATCAGGCCTGCAGGAGGGGTTCCATAGAGCACAGCAGAGGGGCAGGATCCCCTCCCTGAGCTGCTGCTCACACTCTGGGGGTGCAGCCCAGCACACACGGGGGTTCTGGGCTCAATGTGGGTCATGGGCAGTTCCTCACCCAAGAGCCCCAAGTCACTCCTCCACCCCACCTGCACTTGGGATTGCCCTAACCCAGGGGCAGAACCTTGCCCTTGGCCCTGTTGAGCTCCATGAGGTTTCTCAGTGTATCCAGATCCCCCTGGATCCCATCCCCTCCAGTCCATCCCCACAGCTCAGTGCCATCACCAACTCACTGATGGCGCCTGCATCCCACTGCATCGCTAACACAAACACCCCTCACAACGGATATGGGGGCCCCCCCAGCCCCTCACCAGGATGTCCAGGCACGCTGCCTTGAGCAGGGTGATCTGATCGGCCATGCTGAGCGCCGTGAAGCCGGGCAGGCGCTTGGCGAACTCCACGATCTTGATGATGCACTTGGTGGCCAACTCGCTGAACTTGTCCCACAGCCCCGGGTCCAGCTGCACCCGGCGCTCAGCGCTCGCATCCTTGGGGGGGAAACCCACACGGGGATGTAGTTATGGGGCTGCTGGTGGGGTGCCCCCCCTACCCCACTCCAGGGCCTTCCCCTGGTGCTCACCATGGTGTACTTGCCCAGCTGGCACAGTGAGGGGAAGGTCTCCTGATGGGCTTTGCTGACCTTCTGCACTAGCTCCTCCAGCTCAGGGCTCAGCTCATAGCTCTCAACCGTGGCCTCCTCCTTCACCTCCTTCTTCTTCTTGTTCCTGTCATTGCGAACGGCTGTGGGGAGAAGTGTGGGGGGCGTGGGTCAAGGTAGAGGTTTGGGGGTACCCCCCACCCCTTCCCCATGCAGTGCTTCCTGCCCCCCCCTCCCTTTTGCACCAGCACAGGATGCGCCAGCAGGATATCCACATATAGCACAATGCGGCTGGAAGGGATCCCAAAGCCCCCCCACAAGGTGGGGGGCACCCTACACCCCCCCCCACCATAAAAGGTGGGGTGCTCCAAACCCCCCCCAGACTGGGGGACACCCCACTGCGAGGGGCCGGCTCCATGGGGTAGACACAGGATACTGATGCTTTGGGTTGTGCGTGTGGAGACACATGGGACGTATCGGGGTGTCACCCCCCCCACATCAAGGACCCCCCCAAGGCCCTGGGCCGCACCTTCCTTGGACATGCCGACCTCGAAGCACTTCTGGAGGCGGCAGAACTGGCACCGGTTGCGCGTCACCTTGTTGATCTGGCAGTTCTTGTCCCGGTGGCACGTGTACACCATGTTCTTCTGGATGCTGCGGCGGAAGAAGCCCTGCGGGGGTGGGAGGGGGTGTGAGAAGGGGGGGTGGGGGGCCGGAAGCACCTCTTGGGGAGCCCGAAGTCACCCCCCAACTGTGATCCTCAGGTTCGCCCCCCAACCGCCCCCAGTGATGGCTCCACACTGTCCATGGGCTGCTCACCTCTATCACTGGGGGGGACGACATCCCCAACACCCCCAGGGGGTTACCCAGTGCCCACTGAGCAGGTTCCCCATGCCCAGGGGTCCCCCAGTATCTCCACGGGGTGCCCAATACCCCCATTGTGTCCCCAGCACCCTGGGGCTTCCCCAATCCCACTGTGGGTCCCATGGATTCCCCACTCCCCCCATGGGATTGGAAGGGGGTGGGAGGGTGGAATCCCCAGTGCCGGGGTCTCCCCATTTCCCCCATGGGTTCCCAGCACCCAGGAGTGGTTCCCACTCCCCCTATGGGTCCTGGATGGGTTCCTCAGTACTGGGTGCTCCCCTCCCATGTGTTCTGGGGGGGGCCTCACTCCCCCCATAGCATCCCCACTCCCCCTATAGGATCCCAGAGGTACCCATTGCCCCCCATAACCCTTGTACCCCACCTTGCAGCCCTCGCAGGAGCTGACCCCATAGTGGTACCCCGAGGACTTGTCGCTGCAGACGAAGCAGGGCTTGTAGACACGGGGCGGGGGGGGCGGCGAGGGCGAGCTGGGCACCATCTCCTCCCCACTGCGGCTTGGGGTCTCCACAGCTGGGGAGGGGCACATAAAGGGGGTCAGGAGCACCCCAAAACCCCACCCCAGGTCCCCCAAACTGGTGTTAAACCCCCCTGAGAGTGGGAGATGCTGCAGGGGGTGGGGAAACTGAGGCACGATGGGGGGGGGTACCCAAGGAGCTGCATCCATCCTGGGGGGGGACACAGGGGGTAAGGGAGAGAGGGGGTCAATGAGAGGGCAAAGTGTGGGGGCACAGTCCAGCCCCCCCTCGCCCCCATTCCCAAGGACCCCCCAACCCAGGTTATAGAGGATGGGGGGGGGCTGGGACACCCCCAAGTCCAGGTTTTGTGGGAATGGGGGACTGGAATTCCAACCTGGGGGCAACTGGGGGCTGAGCCCTCCCACAAAAGCAGGTTTTGGGGGGGTTTGATGTGATGGGACCGACCCCCAAAATTCAGGCTTTGAGGAATTTGGGTGTCTAGGACCCACTAAACCCAAGTTTTGGAGGGTCTGGGATGCTGGGACCCCCCAAACCCCAAGTTTTGGGGTATTTGAGCAGCCAAGGCCCCTCCAAACCCTCTTTGGGGGGGGGATTTGGGGTCTGGAACTCCCCAATCCCAGTTTTTGGAGTGCCAGAAGCTCCGAACATCAGTTTGGGGGCATTTGAGGGCTGAGCCCCCCCCAAACCCCAGGTTTTGGGGATTTGGGGTCCTAGGACCTCCCCAAAGGCAGTTTTGGTGTCCCCCAAGTCCCATCCCATGGCTGGGGGGGGGCACATCAATGACCCCACTGTGGTGTTGGGGGGTACACACACAGCGTGGCCCCCCCCCGCCCCGCAGCCCACAGAAGGAGGGGGTTGGGAAGGGAAGGGGGGGGGGGGCGGGGTTTCTCGTCAGTGTTTTTCTATGAAACCCAACAAAAAAAGCCAAAATTGCTGAAATTGAGGAAATTCCGGCCCCCGCCCGCCCGCGCGCTCCAGAACACGCCTGCGGGGGGGGGGGGCACACACACGCAATCACATCCATGACACACGCCAAACACACGCCATGGCGGGCACCCCCGCTTTGCACACGCACAAATATACCAGGAACCCCCCCAAAATCAACAGCCCCCCCCCTTCCTTATTCCTGCCTCCCCCCCCCCCCCGGCAATGGAACCACAACCACGCACCACACCCTGTGACACCCCCTCGCACGACTCTTGTGCAATGACGGGGAGGGGGGGGCACACAGCGACACAGAGGGGGTGCCCCCCCCCACCTTGAGACCCATATGGGGTGAACCCCAAGTTGGGGGGGGTTTGTTCCCCACCCCCCCCCTCCGAGTGTTAGTGCCCCATAGAAGGTGCGGGGGTTGGTTAAAGGGGGGGGAGCAGTAGGTTAACACCGCCCCCCCCTCTGTGCCTCAGTTTCCCATCAATTCCAAGGTTGGATTTGGGGGGGTTTGACCCCAAATAAGGCACTCAGCCAATAACAGCGCCCCAAAACCACCCGGGGGGGGGAACATACCCACGGGGGGGGGGCAGACAACGCAATGGGGACCCCCCAAACCCTCCTTAGTTTTGGTCTCCAATCACTGCTCCCATTCCAGCTCTACCGGTGCCTAATTTGGGGCGGGTTAAAGGGAATCCCCCCCAACCGATGGCTGTGCCCCCCCCTCCAATGCCCGGATGAAGGGGGGGGACCCCAGCACCTCCTTGGCCGGTTTTGGGGCGGCCCCGCAGGGGTTAAATGCCACATTGGCAGCGCTGGGCGGGTGCGGCAGCCCCGTACTGGAACCAGTCGGGCCGGGGCGCTGGGAAGGGGGGGGTGGAATGGGAACGGGGTGGGGGGGGCCGCTCCCTCGTGGGGGGGGGTCGGGAAACGACGGAGCACAACGGGGGCAATTTGGGGGGGTTCTGCCCCCCCCAAGTGTTTGTACCCAGATTGCGGGGAGGGAAGCGGCTGCGAGGGGTTTGTCTGCCCCCCCCCGCCCCTATGGGGTGTTCAGCCCCACATCTGCCCCCCACTCCAATGGGTGCAGGCCCCAAAATGGGGTGCAACCACCCCACCCCAATTGGGGGTGCCTCTAAATGGGCTCCTCCCCGCCTCTAAACCAACCCCCCCGCCCGCGGCTGCCCCCCCTTCCCCAACGGGGTTCCGGATCCCACTCCCCCCCCCAAAACACCAAGGTCCCCCAAACCGCGGTGTCCGGGGGCGTGGGACCGAGGTGGGGGTGGGCCCCCAAAACGGGGGTGACCTCGCGTGTGGGACCCCCCCCTCCCCATCACCCCCAACTCCCCCCCCCTCCCGCATCACTTCCCCCTCCGGACCCCCCCCGGACCCCCCCGTACCGCGGCGGGCGGGCGGTGGCCAGGCGAAGGGCGGCAGGGCCCCGCAGCGCGGCCCGTACCCCGCCTTGCGCAGCGCGCAGGCCCCGCGGTTCGTCACGTCGTGCAGCCGCCGCGGCCCCGCCAGCGCCTCCAGGCAGTCGAACATGGCGGCGGGCACCGAGCCACCGGCCCCGGGAACAACGGCACCGGCCGCGGACACGGAGCCGGCCCCGGCCCCGAACCCGGCCCCCGCGGGTGCGGCCCCGGCCCCGGCCCAGCGACCGGCACGGGGCGGGGCTTGCGGTGATGGGGCGGGGCGTAAGGAGGGGCGGGGCTTGAGGGAGGGCGGGGCCTGGCGGGCACACGCGGTGTCACGCTCAGGGTGTCGCATGGTGTCATGCGCTGTCACACACACCCCGTGTCACACCGCGTCACACGCACTGAGCGGTGTCGTGTCACACACAGGGTGTCATGTCACACGCACATCATGTCACACAGTGGCACACACACATGGATAGTGTCATAGACAGTGTCACGCACAGACAGTGTCACAAACACATAGTGTCACACACAGTGTCACACATGGAGAGTGTCACACATGCATAGTGTTACATATGGACAATTTCACACACACATAGTGTCACACACACACATAGTGTCACACATGGACAGTGTCACACAGTGGTCATACATGGGCAGAGTCATAGTATCACACATGCACAGTGTTATACATGGACAGCGTCACACATGCACAGTGTTATACATGGACAGTGTCACACACGCATAGTGTTACATATGGACAGCGTCACACACACATAGTGTCACACGCATATAGTGTCACACATATAGTGTCGCACACATACAGTGTCACACAATGGACAGTGTCACACATGGACAGCATCATACGTGGACAGTATCACACAGTGGTCATACATCGACAGAGTCACAGTATCACACATGGACAGTGTCACATAGGCAGTGTCACACATGGACAGTGTCACATAGGCAGTGTCACACATGCACAGTGTTACACATGGACAGTGTCACATAGTGTCACACATGCACAGTGTTACACACGGACAGTGTCACACACAGTGTCACACATGCACAGTGTCATACATGGAAAGTGCCACACACAGTGTCACACATGCACAGCGTTACACACTCAGCTGCATGTGTGTGACCACACACACATGTGCCCAGCCCTACCGCACCCCACGGCGTGTCCCCATGTGCGCAGGCGTGCGCAGGCGTGTGCAGGCGTGTGCAGTGTGCGAGGCCCATGCCAGCAACACCCGCCCGGCTGCATTCCTGCCCCTCCTACCCCCGGGGGGGGCCCTGCATGGGGAGGGGCCTCCTCTGCACGGCATTACACGGTGTTGCATGGTCTTACATGGTCTTGCACGGTGTTGCATGTCACTGCATGACATTGCAGCATGGGGGTGCGTGCCCTTGCATGGCATTACAGCCTTGCACACATGACATTACGGGGTGTCACACGCAGGATGATGCTGGCATTGGCATGGAACAGGCATGGATGGACATGGAACAAACATGGAACAGACACAGAATGGACATGCAACAGACATGGAAATGAACATGGAATGGGCACAGGACAGGAGATGGGCTTGGTGTGGACATGGAATAGACATGGAATGGACATGGAACAAATAGGGGACGGACATGGAATGGACATGGAACAGACAAGGAACAGACACAAGAATGGACATGGAATGGACATGGGACAAACAGGGGATGGACACGGAACAGACAAGGAACAGACACAGAATGGACACTGAATGGACATTCAACAGACACAGAAAAGTAATGGAACAGACATGCAATGGACATGGCTCAGACATGGCACTGGCATGGCATGGATATGGCATGTACATAGCACCACCACAGCACGGACACAGCACAGACATGACATAGACACGGCATGAGCACACCAAGGACATCTCATGGACATGGCTCAGACACACCACCAACCAGAGGCGGGGAGGGAGCCCATGGCATGTCCATGGTGACACGCTTGCACATACACACGCCAGCCCCCACTGACACGCTGAGAGGGCCACACGTGTCACCCCTGAGCCCACACACAGCCGGCCGAGACACACGTGTGTGCTACACGCATTGTGCCCTATACACACACACATGAACACACATGTACACACATGTACACACAACCCCTGGGGCACCCCAAAGCCCCCCCTAAAGCCCGCTGACCCCCCAGTGTCACCCCCATCCCTCCCCCTTTTGTCCCCGATGTTCTCCGTGTCCCCCCATGACCCCGCACCCATGGGTGCTGCCACGTGAGCTGCCCCCCCCGCCCCCCCCCCTTCCAGCTCAGCGGCTTTGGGCCGTTAATCCCCCGTGGTGGGGGGGGGGGCGGTGCCACCATGGGGCTGGGCTGGCCGGGCCCCCGGCCCCACCGCTGCGGGGGCCCCCCCCCTGCCTGCTGCTACCCCCCTCCGTGTCCTCCCCCCTGCTGCCCGCTCTGCTGCCCCCCCCCCTGCTGCTGCCCCCCTCCCTGTCAGCATCCCCTGTGCCGCCCCCCCCAAACCTGCCCCCAGTGTCATCCCCCACCCTGTCACCCCCCCCAAACCTGCCCCCAGTGTCACCCCCCACCCTGTCACACCCCCCCCACCTGCCCCCAGTGTCACCCCCTGCCCTGTCACCCCCCCCAAACCTGCCCCCAGTGTCACCCCCCACCCTGCTGCCCCCCTCCCTGTCACCCCCCACCCTGCTGCCCCCCACCTTGTCACCCCCCACCCTGCTGCCCCCCTCCCTGTCAACCCACTCCGTGCTGCCCCTCCCCTCGGTGCTGCCCCCCCTCCTGTCGCCCCCGGCTGAGCATCAAGTGAGTGCCCCCCCCCGCAGCTGCGGTGAGTATGGGGGTAACACCCCCAAACACGGGGAAACTGAGGCACGGGCAGGGCTGGACCCCCCAAACCCCGGGTATTTGCACTGGGGGGGGAACAAGAGCGGGGCATTTGCACTACAGGGGTACGGAAGGGGGGGGTATTTGAATTGGGAGGGCACAAGGAGGGGGTATTTGCACCGGGGGGGGCACAAGGGGGTATCTGCACGGGGGCAGAAGTGGGGTGTTTTCATCGGGTGGTCACAAGGGGGAGTATTGGTACGAGAGGGGGAGGACCCTGCCGAGCCCACCCGAGTCTTTCCGAGGTCAGACGAATACTGTCGAACCTAGCCGAGTGCTGCCGAGCTTCGCCGAGTTCTGCCGAACAGGGGCCCAGCCCAGTCCAGCCGAGTGCCGCCGAGCGTAGCCGAGCGTCCCCGAGTTCTCCCGAGCCCAGCGGAACAGACCCGAGCCTCTCCGAGTTCAGCCGAGCTCTGCCGACCCCATCCGCGTCTTGTCGAGCGCAGCCGAGCCTAGCGGAGCGGACCCGAGCGCCTCCGAACCTCGCCGAGTGCTCTCGGGCGCTACCTAGCGGCGCCGAGGCAAAACGAACGCTGCCGGGCGGCAGCAGGCGGAGCCGGGTTTTGCCGAGCGGTTCCGAAGGATTCGGAGCGCTGCGGCGGGCGGATGGACCCGGGACCCGGGACCCGGCTCTCGGCTCTCGGAACCCACAGAACCCCATGGAGGGTCCTATAGGTACCACTGACCCATAGACACCCCACAGACCCCCACTGGAGGGTCCTGTAGGTACTACTGATCCATAGACACCCCACAGACCCCCAGTGGAGGGTCCTGTAGGTACCACTGACCCATAGACACCCCACAGACCCCCAGTGGAGGGTCCTGTAGATACCACTGACCCATAGACACCCCACAGACCCCCACTGGAGGGTCCTGTAGGTACCACTGACCCATAGACGCCCCACAGGCCCCCACTGGAGGGTCCTGTATATACCACTGACCCATAGACACCCCACAGACCCCCAGTGGAGGGTCCTGTAGATACCACAGACCCATAGACGCCCCACAGGCCCCCACTGGAGGGTTCTATAGGTACCACTGACCTATAGACACCCCCCAGACACCCCACTGATGCAGAGGGTTGACCAATGTACAGGGGGGTTGGAGGAATTCGATTGCTTAAGCAAAGGTATTGTCTGTACCTATCATGCCTACTAAGCAGAACAAAAGCACTAGCTATTGATAGGGAAAAGAAGACACCTGGTTCTATTGACAAGGAAAAGCAGACACCTGATTCTACCGATAAGCACCTATTGATAGGGAAAAGCAGACCCCTGAATCTGTTAAGGGGGAGAAGCAGATGGCTGATGGCTGGGACCAAACCCTAAGGCCATACGTGAAGACTAAAAGGTGAAAAGTTAAAGAAGAGGAAGACTCATTTACTTCATCTTGAAGACCCCTACCCAAGGAGGAAGACTCATTTACTTCATCTTGAGACCCCTGCCCATGACCAGAGGGGGCACTGCGCAGGTGCAAAGGACCTTCTAGCTCACTGTAATACGAAGCGGGGATAGGACATGAATATGTATAGGTGTATGGTGCAACCTTATAAATGTAGAGGGAAACAACACTGGGGCACGCATGACTTTGAGGAATCATCCCCATGCGTCTTCAGCGCTGAATTTAAAGCATACCTACTTTACAGCTTTAACGAGTTGTGGAGTCAATCCGCGCATCACCACAGGGGATCCTATCGGCACCTCAGCCCTGGAAGAGGCAATGGGAGCAGCCTGATGTTCCCTGCTTGTAAAGGCTTCTATAGATCTGTATGCAAAGATATGGATGTGTATAAAGATAACACATAAATGCTGTTTAAGCTGCATTTAAACACGGGATTGCCCAGGCCCCCATAGGCAGGAGGTTTTACAGCAGAGCAAACCGAAAAGCTGGGTAAAGGAAGGAAAGGGTTGGGATGGGGAAGGCTTTCGGGATGCGGAAGCTGGGTTCCTGCTGTTCTGGGTCCGCAGGATGAGGAGCAGAGGGCGCCAGGAGCTCAGGAATGCAGGTGAACGGCGCCTGCCTCAATGGGGCCCTTCTGCAGCTCGGTTTTGCCGTGGGAGAAGCAAGAAGGAATCCACGGGGATCCCCAGGGATCGCCTGCACAGTGGCGAGAGTCCATCCCCCGAAATGCCTCAAGCAAGGAAAGGGGGGGATGGCAGAAAGATGGGGAAAACCTGAATAAAAGCATCCCCTTTCTCCAGCACGGAATTGCTGGGGTTTGAGGTCTCTGACTCTGGCTGCATTTATGGCTCCCAAATTCCTGTCCTGGGAATGGGGAACAGCACGATGCCTTCCTCTATTCCAGCATCCTTCCCGTATCCCACATTCCGGGAGCTCGGGCTGCTCCCACCTTTATTATCCCCTGTCCCACAGCAGAACGTTACCCTGGAAAGCACAGGGAAAAGCATTCCCTGCTGCAGAAATCCCCCCTCCTGCAGCTGTGGGATGGGAAGCCCGGAATTCCACACTTCAGGAAACAAACCCCACACCTGCATCCGGGCATCGGACCTAGGTGCTGCAGTTGGGATTTCTCTCCATGGAGAGAACCAGCCCCCCCAAGCTGATGGAGAGAGGTTGGAGTTGTCACATCCCTGTGCTGGCTTTCCTTTACATCAGGTGAATTGCTGTTTGGAGGCATTTCTCTTCCTCATTGACTTCCCATTGAGAAAGCTACACCAGTAGTACATCACTCTACACCAGTAGTACATCACTCTACGTCAGTACATCAGTAGTACATCTATAGTACATCACTACATCAGTACATCAGAGTACATCACTCTACATCAGTAGTGCATCAGTATCGCATCACTCTACATCCGTAGTGCATCACTCTCCATCAGTACATCAGTAGTGCATCAGTATCACACCACTCTACATCAGTAGCACATCACTCTTCATCAGTACATCAGTAGTGCATCACTCTACATCAATACCTCACTAGTACCTCAGTAGTACATCACTCTACACCAGTAGTACACCAGGTTGCTTTCCAGAGCTCCACAATGTGCCCTTTGAGCACAAGCCTTGCCCACAACATTGGCTCATTCCCACTTACTGGTGTTTGCATCGTATGCCACTCAAACCCAGTCTAAGAGAGAACAGGATCCTCACCCAGGATGCTCTTTGGCTCTTAGGTCTCCAGCACGCGGGTTGTGCCAAGGAGATGAGGTTTAACAAGGCAAAATGCCACATCCTGCACTTGGGACACAACAACCCCCTGCAACGCTCCAGGCTTGGGGAAGAGTGGCTGGAAACTGCTCATAGGAAAGGAGCTGGATTGATGGAGCTGAGCATGAGCAGCTTGTGCCACAGTCAAGGGGCTAGTGCAGGGCCTGGGGCACAAGTGTGATGGGGAAGGGCTGAGGGACTGGGGTGGGGTCAGTCTGGAGAAGAGGTTGGTCTGTCCCAACCTGGTTGAGGCCATGATTCTACTTCTCATGCATGATGCTTGTGATGGCTTCATGTAGGATTGTTCCTTGGCCATAAGGAAGGAAGGGGCAGCCTGGTCTCCTTTAATGGTTTTGTGGGGTCTCTAATGGTCTCCATTAGAACTTGGGGCCATAATAGCAGGGTCTTGGTTCTATGTCCCATGTTAGGGGGATGAAGCATCATCTGAGCCCTTCCTTCCAAGGAAACCTCGCACCAGCAGTTTTGCACCAGTTTATTAGCAATGTCCCAAGAAAATACAAAACCCTATTTACAAGGAGCTCAGGGGACACAAGGAGCAGGGGACACAGAGCCCAGAGGGGGCAGAGCACAGGTAAAGGACATCCACAGGAGGAAGAGAAGCAGCCCTGCACCTCCCCTGCGTGGATGGGCAATGAACCCAGAGGAACGTGCCCATAAGCTCCATCCAACCCCTAATCCTGTGTTACTCACCCTCATGAGGACTTCCACCTCCCTGAGCATGTTCCTCACTGCTCAGCCCAAGGGCTTTTGGAGGAAGTGGCTTGGATGGAGGCAAGAGAAGAGGGCACAGGATGCATGCATGGAGGGGCAGGAGCCATCCCCATTGGAGTGGCCTGAGATGGAGCAGGTTCCATGCAAGCTTTTCCCACACCAGAGCACAAAGCCAGGACAAAGCAGCAGCGAAATCCCTCCACAGCAGAAGGAAAGAGCCAGAGATCCAGAGATCAGCTCCGTGTTCTCCTCCCCAGGGCCAGGCTGAGGGGTCCCAGTACACAGATGGGGGCTGCAGGGCTCTGGGCTGGGTTGTCCTCCAGAGGAGGAGGTTTGGGACTATGTCAGAGGCAGAACTCATCACATGGCTCCATTCTCCCTCCTCAAGAGCTGGAAAGCAGAAATACCCAAAGGCCTTTTGCTGTGAGCACAAGGTGGCTGCAATCTCCTATTCCAGAGGGGCCTGCGTGGGTCTGAGCCCCAAAATTCCCACTTTCAACTCCTATTCCATCAACTTTTCGGTGCTTCCCATGCTGTCCCCTCTCCCAGTTCTGCCTGCTCAGCAATCCAATCTGTGTCTTTCTCTGCAGAGATCAGTGTGTCATGGAATCAGTGCAATGCAATGCCAAATCAGTGCAATGCAATGCCGAATCAGTGCAATGCAATGCCGAATCAGTGCAATGCCAAATCAGTGCAATGCCATTCAGAATCAGTGCAATGCAATTCAAAATCAGTGCAATGCAATTCAAAATCAGTGCAATGCAATTCAAAATCAGTGCAATGCAATTCAAAATCAATCAAATGCAATGCAAAATCAGTGCAATGCAAAATCAGTGCAATGCCATTCAAAACCAGTGCAATGCAATTTAAAATCAATGAAATGCAATACCAAATCAGTGCAATGCCACATCAGTGCAATGCCATTCAAAACCAGTGCAATGCCATTCAAAATCAATGAAATACAGTGCAAAATCAGTGCAATGCCATTCAAAATCAATGAAATGCAATGCCAAATCAGTGCAATGCCAAATCAGTGCAATGCCAAATCAGTGCAATGCCATTCAAAAGCAGTGCAATGCAATTCAAAATCAATGAAATGCAATGCAAAATCAGTGCAATGCCAAATCAGTGCAATTCCAAATCAGTGCAATTCCACATCAGTGCAATGCCACATCAGTGCAATGCCACATCAGTGCAATGCCAAATCAGTGCAATGCCAAATCAGTGCAATTCCAAATCAGTGCAATGCCACATCAGTGCAATGCCACATCAGTGCAATGCTAAATCGGTGCAATGCCAAATCAGTGCAATGCCACATCAGTGCAATTCCAAATCAGTGCAATACCAAATCGGTGCAATGCCACACCAGTGCAATGCCACATCAGTGCAATGCCACATCAGTGCAATGCTAAATCGGTGCAATACTAAATCAGTGCCGTGTAATGCAAAATCAATGCAATGCAATGCAAAATCAGCGCAGTGCAGTGCAATGCAGTCTCCTTTCTCCCTGAAGCCACTGGGGATTCGGGTTCCCTGCTGCTTTGGGGTGGAAGCTACAGGCGAAGGCGTCTCCTGTGCCCCTGCACGAGCAGGGCCACGGGGGTGAAGCAGCTCCCTCTGTGCAGTAACTTTCCTGCGCCCAGAGCACGTGTGGCCGCAGGATCCAACATGTGAAGGGGAGCAGCCGGGGCAGAGGAACGTGCGGGATGGAGCGTTGGGGCTCAGCCCGTCCCCCAGCGCGCTGGAGGCAGCTCCGTGACGCACTTGCCATTCCCGGGGCGATGGGAGATAGGGCTCCTATCAGCAGCAGGGATCGCGTCTCGAATGGGAGCAAAAGGCTGCTTATCTGCAGGGTTAGACATTAGCCAGCTGAGCCCCCAAAGAGGGGAATGCGAGCAAGGGCAAGGTGGAAAGTTACCACCAGTGCCCTCACTGACATCCCTGTCTGGGATAGGAGAACTGGGGAAGGACCGGAGCAGCAGGGAGAGGCATCAGTTGGGGCAGCAGGAATTCACCTCGGTCTGGGGGTTTGTGACCATTTAAGCACATTGATCTCACACAACCAAGGTGGTTTGGGAAGGGTCAGATCCTTATGGTGGGTGTCTGGATGTGGCCTCTCATTCCCCGTGTTGGGATTTGCAGGCTCTGAACATCAGCTTCTCCCATTGCTGCCAATAATCCTCCCATGGGATCCCACCTCTCCCAGGCTCCTCAGGGAGAACTGACATGGGAGGCAAATCCACATCACTTAATATCCTGTTATCCCACCCTGGGAAGGAAGGAAAGAACATTCCCAGCCCCACAGCAAAGGACACACAAGGATTCCTTCTTTGGGGAATGAGGAATGTCCCCAAAGAGACTGCACATCCTCAACAGCAGGTTCCCTTGTGCCTGGAGGACTGCTTGCTGGTGCATCCATAGGTGATCCCATGCTCTACATTCCTAAAAGCAGGCACTACAAGGAACCTCTCCCAATGGATGCAGGAGAGAAAGGATTCCCTGAGCCTTTCCCCTTCGTTCAGCTGCTTTTCCTAGCAAAATTCCCTACTCCTTAATGTTCTATTCCCTTTGCAGAGCTGCTCTGCAGCCCAAGAGGTGCAGGACCCAGGCGACTCCACCAGCCTCTATGGAGAAGATCATGGTCTCATGCCTCTGGTCTGGTTTGAGCTCAGGAGGATGGAGGGAGCAGAAGACACAGAACACTTAAGCCCCGTTTTGCTTTCTGGCTCACAAAGACCTAACAGCGTTATATACAAGCTGCAGGGGCACCGCAGGGGCTTTGCTCAGCTGCATGGATGGAGCTGGGGCCAGAAAGGGTGGATTTGGTTTCGTGTGGTTGGATTTAAATCTCCCTCAAACGCTCGCATCTCGGCAGCCGAGCTGCTGCTTCGCTGCGCTCACTCCTGGCTGGAGCCAAAGAACTGGAGGAAGAAGGAGAAGATGTAGATGATGTCCAGGTAGATGTTGAGGGCTCCGAAGATGTATTCCTCAGGGCTGAGCGAGTACCGGCGGTTCCCCATCAGCATCTGGGTATCCAATGCCAGGAACTGGGAGGAGAGGGGGGGAAAGGCAGTGCAGTTACAAGGAGGCTCAGCACAGGGAGGTGAGAGCACAGAGAACTTCCCCCAGTTGCTTCACTGCACGCAGGGGAAAACGCAGCCACCTCTTCTGGGCTGTAGCTGCAGTTTAAAGGCTCCAAACAAGGCACTGAACAAGCTGCAACTTTCCCCTTTGTTTCTTAACACTCGAAGCCAGAGCCCAATTGTGACTCCAGGCCTTTTCCTCCATGCTTCATCCATCCCAAATGTGTCCCGGGATCAGCTCCGGAATGGTTCTCCCTGTTCCTACTTGTTATTCCCCACTGCCTCACTTCAGAAGCCGCCACACAATAAGGTGGCCTGCACCCAACACAGCACCACCAGGACAATAAGAGCAGGAAACCCCAGATCCCAACGGGATTTAACACCAACCACCCCCAAGTGCTTGGGGCATTGAAACCATTGAAACACGGGCTCAAAGCTGGGATCAAAGCCTTGCACATTGGGGCATTGCTTCAAGCCCAGCATCTTCTCCCATCTCCCCTTTGCTCAGCAGCGAACACCTTGACAGAGGCTGGCACCTCTGCCCTCCCCAGCCATAAATCACAACTGATCTCTCCAGACACCATCAGGCTGGGCTGAAGGTTCCTTGCCAGGTCCTGACTGAAGTTTATGGGGTAATTAGATGATGTTGAGCCCACTTGTACTTTATGGAGCAGTCCTGAGCCGTGAATCATGGCAGGAGCAGCCGAGCTCCCTTGCAATGACTTTCATAGCTAATAAATGCGATTGCTCAACTGCTCTTATTCACCACGTGCCCAATGGGCACCGCCTTGGAGCCTAAGGCAGCCTCCTCCTGACCCCCCCCCCACCTCCAGGTAACACCGAGCATCTTCCCAGACACCTCCCATGGCTGGGTGCAAGCACGGCACTGCTGGGACTTGCTCTGGGAAGACACTCGCAGGAGGGAGCAATGAGGAGCAATGGAGCCTGTTCAGTGTTCCTTGAAGGAGCTTCCCCTGCCTGCAGTGAACCCGAAACCCAAACCATGGCCTCCCGCTGGCTTCCTGCTGGTCCAGCTCATCCCCAATCCTTGGCTTGCTCCCGCTCCACCGCCTCCAATGGACTTTGCTTCCTCCGAACCCCGCATCCCTGCTCCCACTGCTCTGCTGCAGCTTGCTCCTGGCTTCTCCCTCTCCTTTTGACCCTGGATCTGGGGTGTTTTCTGCTGTTCACACCTTGCACTGCGCACGGAGCATGGGCTTGCCGATGGCACCACGCTCTGCACCGGCGCTGTCACGTACACCAACACCTCGGGATGGGGCTGAGGTCACCGCAATTACTCCTGAGCTCTGCAATCCCAAACCTTCGCTCTTCCCCTTCCAGGCTAAAAGCACGGGATCCCAATCCTGCTGCTTTCCCTGCCAGCACATTCCCGGGAGCAGCACCCACTTACCATAGTGAAGATAATGGCACCCAGCAGAGCGTAGATCGCATGGAGCCAAGGGACCTAAAGGCAAGGAATCCATCAGTCAGTGCCTGGGGGGGGAAACCGCTCCATGAGGATGTGCACAGGAGAGGGCTGAGTTCTAACGGGGAGGATACAAGGGAGGGAAAGGGCTCTGATAGCCCGGGATGGGTTCTCATCACTTGCACAGTTCCTATGGTGGACATTCCCATGGCAAAGCACACGTCACCGTGCCTCAGTTTCCCCTCTCACTACGGCCTTGGTGTCCATTTGGGTTTCTGAAGAGCCTCCTTCACCACATATCCCTATGGAAAACTCTTGGCACCATCCTGATGGGAACACCTTTTGCGGCAGCTCCCCAAGGTGTCTGTTACCCCGACACGGCTGATCCCATGGGGAGCAACACGGAACACTTCCAAGAGGCAGACCCAGCTTCAGCTCCAAGGTGTCCAAGTGCTGGAGCCCCAGCAGGGAAGTCATGGGGATGAGGAGCAACGCTCCCGCTGCGGCACAGCAGCGCTGATGGAGGAGGCGCCCGCATGGAGCTGATTCAACCCCAGCTCGCACCCTGCTCCTCAGAGACAAGCTCATTACAAGCCTGCCCCGAGCTATGCTTATCTTGACACCGCAAGATAAAGAGCAGTTGGCTCAACAGCTTAATGGCAGCGGCGTGGCGCTGGGAGCTGCTGCACCCGCACGTTTGCACAGGGGGAGAGGTGCATCCCCAACGAGACAACCAGAACCCAAGCCTGGAAACGCAGGTCCCATCAGCAGAGCAACCGCAGGGGCAAGCACCAGGGAGTGCCTGTGCAGGTCTGGTCCTTAAAGCATGACTCAGGTGTCCAGAAAAGCCAAGTGAGATGGCAGGGATTTGGAGGTGATTTAAAGGCTGCTTGTGATGGGAGCTGGGTGCCTGCAGCTGGGGGTGACTGACACAGCCCCACACACCTTCCCTCTTTTGTCACCATCGCTGGGTGACAGCTCACACAATGGGACACTCCTGGATGGAAACCACACATCCCGTCCTGGCATGGCAAAGCCTCTCTCAGGTGTGGTCACAACCAGCTCCCAGTGCAACGCAATGGGGTCAGAAGCACAGCCAACGCCAGCAGTGACCGGAGAGGCCATAGGAAGGGGATGAACCCATGTAAGAGCAGTGGGAAGAGCATTAAGGAGGTCACTCTTCACCAGCACCCATCATCACCCTCAGAGGTGCTTATCCATGAGCTTGTGTGGGGTGAACACAGCCAGGTCTGGAGAGACAGACAGACACCCCATGGCACTTGTCCTGCCCTGAATGCACAGCAAGAGCCCCCCATGGGGCAGGACAATGCTTTAACGTGCTCATTGCACTGGTGTTACTGGAGGGGAAACTGAGGCATCGGGATGGGATGTGCCATGGGGTCACTGCACAGCTCCAGGACAGAAGCCCCAGCCCAGCGCTGTCCTTGTAGGACATCCAGCTGTACAACACCCGCCTGCTCCTTGTGCACTGGGACCCCTCTCTCCATCCAGGCCCTGCTTTGGGCAGCTCAGCTCCAGCTTCACACCAGGATGGTGGCACTGGGAGGGAGGGGGGGATGGAGGGCACAGCTCGTTACTCACATATTGGTAGGGCAGTATCACGGCCAGGATAATGCCACCGAAGAAGAGGACCATGAGCATCACGAAAAGCACCCCCTGGTAGGAGGTGAAGTCAAACTGGGGGGGTGAAGAGCAGCACGTTAGAGAGGGGCAGAGCCATGAAATGGGGCAGTTGAGGGGACCCAAACCCCCTCCCAGGGCCATAGAGAGGGACCTCCCGCAGCAAACCCATCCTGCTTCACCTGCACATACAGCCCAACACCAGCCTGGAGGAGAGAAGCTGCATGGAGAGCTCAGAGCAGCTTCCAGTGGCTGAATGGGGTTACAAGGATGCTGGAGAGGGACCTGCAGCAGGGACTGGAGCGATGGGACAAGGGGTGATGGGTTGGGTGGGTTGGAACTGGATGATCTTGAGGTCCCTTCAACTGAAGCCATGCTGTCCTTCTATGGCACACAGAGCCAAATGCTTTCCATATCCCTTTTACTACCACGGGCAAGGGCTCAGTACTCATCACTTACCTCAGTCCCAGAAGCCCATCATACACGTTTGTGCCTTCTGTCCCCCACAGCCTAACCCCCCCATTCCAGCCCCATCTATACCCTGACACATCCCTCACCCCTCATACTCCATAACCTCCACTTTCCACCCCAGCATCCCTCAGGTTGCTCCCGTATCCAGAACCCTACAGACCCCAGCACTGCCTGAGCTGCTGCTTCCCAGAGGGGCTGAGCAGCAGAGTTTCACCTTGGTCTGGAAGCTGAAGATCACAACGGACAGACACACCAGGGCTGTGATCCCCAGGCACAGGAGGACGGACTTGGTGTTGTAGTAGCTGCCAGATCAACAGGGACATGGGCAAAGAGGGGTTACAACAGCAGCGCAGCAGAGATGGGCAAGGAAAGCGAATCCCAGGGTCACAAACAGCACTGAAATGGTCAATGTCCCCCTTTAATGTATAAAGGGATGAGCAGGGAACACCACAAAGAGAGTAGTGGGGTTTTCCTCCTGCTTTAAATAAGGAGGGTGTGCAGGGGGCACATCTGGAGCTCCAGAGCAGCAGAGATGGGGACGTGCTGTAACCAGCTCCCTGTGCATGGACAGATGGAGAAGGGGGAGGATTCAAACGGGTAGGGAATGAAAATAGGATGGCAAATATCCCTGCAGCACAATGGGGAAGCTGCAACCCCCCTTACGCTACGGATGTGCTTGGAAAAGGAGGGATTTGAATGGAGAGAGGCCGTTGGAGCTGGTTTGAGAGCCTGAGCACCGGTTTGGGTGCTCAGCCCTAGGAAAAGGCAATCTCCATCACCCTTTTGGTGTGATCTGCGAGCAGCATCACTGGCACTTTCCCCCCTCGCTGCTGATGCTGTTGCTCTCTTTGTTCCAGCACGGATCCATCACCACCCCCTGGCTCATGTGCTGCATCACCAGGGCCCCACGTGAGCCAGGGCTGAGCCTTGGCCCTGTTGTAACAGGGACAACGCAGGCACAAGGGAGCAAGGGGACAGGAACCCTGAATGTGCTGGAAAAGGTCTCTGTGTGCCACTGCAGCCCCATGTGCTCGAGTGGGAACGGGGAGACCACAGGGAACGTGGTGGCCTGGAGCCCATCCATGCAGGGTCTGCCTTGTCCCTGGCTCTCCAGTGCTCTCCTGCAGGGTTTAGCCCAGCCGGGGCTGTGTGTGCCTCAGCTGTGACAGGGAAGGGGATGCCAGCACAGGGCTTGGCGTTAAGATCATTCCCAATAGGGATGCTCAGGCTTTGGAAGAGCTCCAAGCAGCAGCGCCCCATCTGTTTCAGGCATAGGGAAGGCTTTTCTGCAGGGCACAGGACCAGAAGCATCCAGAGACCTGTGCTCAACCTACCTGGAGAGCATCCCAGTGAGATAGGCCATGGAGAGAGTCTGGGAGGGGAAAAGAACCACGTTACTTCTGCATTCTTATCAAGGGGAGAGACACACAACAGAGGCAGAGATAAGGGCAGGGAAACCTCACACATGCTCCAGAGGAGCAGTTTTCACATAGTTCCTAATCCTCCAGTGATTGATGTCCATGAGGCAGGTTAAAATAAGGGCAGGCCACCCTCTCCATCCCTCTTTCCTGGGGTAATGGTTGGACTTGATCATCTTAAAGGTCTTAGTCTATGATTCTACCCCTCTTGTACAGGATGCCAGCACCTACCCCACTTCCCACCACTGGACAACCCAGCTCAATCACAGCTCCTGAGCCCAAGTGCAGGGCAAGGAGGGGATGAAATTCCTGCTTTCTGCAGGAATCCATATGGATTGGAGCCAAGCTGGGGGCAGGGGCAGGGCAGACGTGGTCCATGCGTGCTACTTACAAAGATGCTCAACAGGATGAGATTCCATGGGAAATACCTCCTGCAAGGGAAGGAACTGGTCAGAGGAGCAGGGGTAGCACAACAGAAGGGGCTGTGGCAGGGGTGGTGCGAGGGGACAGTCATTCTGGTGGGGATCAGAGTGGGTTTGGGGTGTTCCTAGACCAAGAGACCATCACATCCCTGTGATAAGGGATGTCCCCGTGATAAGGGATGCCCCTGTGATAAGTGCCCTGCTCCATGGAGGGCAAAGAGCATCCTCTGCAGTAGGATGCAGAGGATACAATGAGCATTAGGAGCTCCACAGTGATGCAACCTAAGTTCAGCTTTTCATGCCCTGCTGCAGCATCCCACAACTGCATCAGGCTGGAAATACGGCTCCCACTGCCACCACTACAGTGGGACCAGGTCAGCCTGACCCTGCATCTCTGATGCTGCTGGGGATGCTTGAAACAAGAGGGGAACTCATCCTTTGCTGTATGAAAGCCAAAAGGAAAAGGTTTTACCTGGGCCCGGAGCAGCAAGCGAGGATCAAGTAGGTCACAAAGAAAACAGCGCTGCAAAGAGGAGGAAAAGAGGAGCTTAGGGAGGCAAAGGCAAGCATGGAGCATTAATGGAGGAGAGGAGTCTCCAGGTAAGTGCCAGGGCTTTGGGGCACTGTTTGGATTGCAAACACCGTGGCTGATGTTGGGTGGGAATCAAATCAGTTATTACCTGTCATTGAAGCTGCTTCTGCATCATTGCAAAAGGCAGTCCCAAGGTGGGACCAACACAAACACCTCTGAATGGGTTTAGAGCACTCAGGTCCAGGGCAGATGGAGCACACAAGGTGTTTTCCTGGACACCTCATCACTGCAGGAATGGAGATGGACAGAGTCTGCTCCATCTCCAGGCACTTCCTGGCTTGGGGGCATCAAGGCCGGGTTTCAGCAGTGCTTGAGCCAAGATTCACAGGGCTGGTGAGAGCCACTGGCTAAGGGCTGTGTTAGGGGAACTGGTCCCATGTTACTGCACCAGGGCTCAAGGAGGGGCCCCAAAGCAGAAGGGTTCACTAAGGTCAGGGGGTGCTTGAGCTCAGAACCCCCCCATGTGCTGGGCTGCACCCCCAGAGCATGAGCAGCAGCTCAGGGAGGGGATCCTGCCCCTCTGCTGTGCTCTGTGGGAGCCCACTTGCAGCACTGGGTGCAGTGCTGGAGTCCTCAGCATGGACATGGAGCTGTTGGAGCAAGGCCATGAGGATGCTCAGGGGCTGGAGCAGCTCCCATAGGAGCCAGGCTGAGAACATTGGGGCTGGAGCAGAGAAGCTGCGTGGGGAGCTCAGAGCAGCTTCCAGTGCCTGAAGGGGGGTACAAGGATGCTGGAGAGGGACCTGCAGCAGGGATGGGAGCGATGGGGCAAGGAGTGATGGGGTCAGACTGGAACAGGGGGAGTTCAGGTTGGAGATAAGGAAGCTCTTCCCTATGAGGGTGCTGGGGCACTGGGATGGGTTGAATGGAGCAGGTTTGGATGCTCCATCCGTGGCAGTGTTGAAGGCCAGGTTGGAGCAAGCTGCTCCAGTGGAAGGTGTCCCTGCCCATGGCAGGTCATTGGAACTGGATGAGCTTTAAGGTCCCTTCATCCCAAATCATTCCCTGACTCCCCCAGCTCACAGGGGGTTACTTCTCTCTCAGAGCCCAGCCCAGCTGAGCACTGCAGCACATGGGGGATGCTCTCCCTGCTCCGGGGGTTTTCCCATAGGCTGCTGGTTTATGGCACGGTGGGAACCTGCTTTCACCCAGTGCCCAGAGGGGGAAGCAGGTTCCGGGCGTGCCGATGGCTTCTCGATAGCCACTCGCTCCGCTCTAACCCAGCAACGTGACTGCAAGCCCCACGGGCCGTGGTGAAGGCAGCAGAGATAAAGCTGAGCGCTGCTCTCCCCCTGGGAAACCAGGAAAGCTGGAGTGGACGTGGCTGAGGGGATGGGAGGAAAGCACAGAGGGAGCAATGAGAGTCCCTGTGGTTGTGCATCGCCAGTGCAAGCCCTGTGGCATCTCCTCTTGCTTGATTCCGTCGCCCCAGTAGGAGAACACTCCACAACGCCCACTTTGGTGTTAGAGGTGTCCATAGGGTTGGGAACTTTGTGGATGAGGGAGATGCAGACCCATGATGGAGACATGGATGGAGGGAAGGGGTGTCTCGCTCGACAGACAAAAGTCCCTCAGTACAGAGCCTGGTCCAAGACAAGTTTGCTCCTTACTTGCAGCACTGGGTGCAG
Source organism: Neopsephotus bourkii (assembly GCF_033783945.1). Lineage (NCBI taxonomy): Eukaryota > Metazoa > Chordata > Aves > Psittaciformes > Psittacidae > Neopsephotus > Neopsephotus bourkii. Next base: position 318,161 of record NW_026901922.1, read on the forward strand.
TGCTGGGGTCCTCAGCATAAGGACATGGAGCAAGGCCAGAGGAGGCCATGAGGATGCTCAGGGGCTGGAGCAGGTCCCATATGGAGCCAGGCTGAGAACACTGGGGCTGGAGCAGAGAAAGCTGTGTGGGGAGCTCAGAGCAGCTTCCAGTGCCTGAAGGGGGGTACAAGGATGCTGGAGAGGGACCTGCAGCAGGGATGGGAGCAATGGGACAAAGGGTGATGGGGTCAGACTGGAACAGGGGGAGTTCAGGTTGGAGATAAGGAAGCTCTTCCCTATGAGGGTGCTGGGGCACTGGAATGGGTTGAATGGAGAAGGTTTGGATGCCCCATTGCTGGCAGTGTTGAAGGCCAGGTTGGAGCAAGCTGCTCTAATGGAAGGTGTCCCTGCCCATGGCAGGTCATTGGAACTGGATGAGCTTTAAGGTCCCTTCAACCCAACCCATTCCATGGTCATGATCCTATGATTCTATTGAAACACAGGAAGAGGCAAATGCTACTGACCAGGAAGCTCCAAGAGATGAACCCAAAGGTCGAAGCAGAGCTGAGTCTGGTCTCCCTGCAAGGTAACCCTGCTTCTCCCATCTACCAAGTGGCCAAGGAGGAGCACACTGTTTCCCTTGAGGGCACAGAGGCGTGTTGGTGCCTGTCCCCTTCCATTGCTGCTATTCTGGGTCTCTTCTCAGTTATATAAGTGCTGTCTCATCTCCGGCTCTGGACACGCTTCATGCTTTGGGTGTGAACACATTAAACCGAGTTCAAGCAATCCCATCCCTGATGCTTCATGAGCAGCAGCAGCACGAGTGGCATCCAGGAAACCAGCACAACCGCACATAGGCCAGCACCAGCTCCGAGCTGAGCTCTGGGACCACGCTTGACTAAGGAATAGCATCCTAAAGAGAGTGGCTCCGTGATGAGACCCAATCCCACTCAAACACAGCCAGAGACACCCTGATGCCTCCAAACACACACACAACCCCCTTCACTGCCTGCACCCTCCTTCACTTCTGATGGGTACCAAGGCGTGTGATGTGAAACCAGGCAACCTCCTTGCTTCCAAAGGGATAATCCCAAAATGAAGCCTCCAGGGTACCACTCGGGGCTCAGAGCTGGGTTTCTGCCCCAGTTTGTTCTGCAGGAACCACTCCTCCATTTACTTGGAGCCTGTTTTGTAGGGTTCCTTTCTGGAAGCATTTGGAGCAGCATCTCCCATGGCTCGCACTCATTTCAGTGGGATTTCCCTCTTCTCACCTCTTATCCATGAACTTCCCCAGCTCCCCCACACACACACACATCAGAGCAATTCTTCACATGCAAGACACATCCCCATCACCGCACCCCATCCAGAGCTGTTTGGAGCACACGCAGCCATAGGAGAAGGCAGAGATACTCACTAGGAAGCCCAGTACCAGGCAGAGTGGGTCTGGACGTACCCCTTGACGGGCTCGCTGCAAGACAAGAGGGAAGGGGTGCTGAGCAGGAAGCATCAGAAAAGCCAAGCACTGCACCGGGTGCTGCTGAATTCAAGCTGGGAACACCCACAGGGGGGATGCAGCACAGGGGATGGGGAAGGAACACACACACAACCCCCCCCCCCCCAGGGATACATGGATCTTCCCAATGGCAAGAAAACCCAAGCTGCCAGGTCATGAAGTGGCCCCACTGCTATCAATTGCACCCTTGAGCTTGGGAACGGCCACTGCCTTCTCTGAGAGCGAGACCAAGGAGCCGGCAGGGATGCATTATTTATCCTGCAGGCAACGTGAGCCAAGGGCAGGGGGGATTTGCTCCTGCAGGGGGAGATAACCCCATCCCCAAAGCCCATCTGCGAGAACTCCCCTAAGGAAGAACCCAGCAGTTCACACTCGAGGCCCTTTGGATACACAGGACATAGGGAAAAGACCTCTGAGGGGTCCCCCAGGCTCCATTTCCCATTGGAACACACATGGCAAAGCTGCAGGTACCTCCAGAACCCCCTCCCCAGCCCCAGGCAATGAGGAGCAGGTCACACACAGGACAAAGCATCACAAGAGACCTACCAGAAGGTGAAGAAAGCCACGATAACAACAGTGACCAAGAGCTGGACCATCAGGATGGAATAAACCTGCAATGAGAGGAAGCCCATGGGTGACCTGTGGGCTCTCTGCTTCCCAGCCAGCCAAACCACTGCAGCCGGCTCCCTCCTGGGGTCCTGCTTCCATAGGGAAAAGTGGGATTCCAGCTCCTTACCTTCCTGATGAAGACCCTGCGCACGCTCCTGTCATCCCAGCTGAAGGTGGTGAGCATCTCTGTGTCCCCTGGGTACCCACCGCTGCCATAGCTTGGGCTCGTGCCTGGAGCAGAAGCCAGAGAGGTCAGGTCCCATCTCCCATCTCCCTCCCCAGCAGCAATAACGTGGCCCCAAGGGAGTGCTTGGGAACCCGCACTCCAAGCTTTTCTCCTTGCCTTGCTGGGATACCCCTGCTCCCACCTCATCCCTGCATCCTATTCGGACCATCTCTGAGAGCAGATGGGGAAACCACGCTGCGTACGGTGAGGGTGAGGGGGTTAACTCCTGCCTGTGGTGACACCGGATCTCCAATGGGAATTAGAGAGCTCCTGTCGGCTCCTTGCTCAGCTTTCACTGAATGCTAAAGCATCTCCCAGCGGAGCTGTGACTCAGCACCTCCCATGCTGAGGATTCCCTCCCTGCTGGCGCTCAGACTCTGTCTGCATCTTGTGCCCTCACCTCAAAGAGCAGCTCCTTACAAGCAGCTTCTCTGTAAGATCCATCCCTAGATCCCATTTCCATGCAGGGAGCCAGTTAACAGCGAGCCCAAACAAGGGGGAACCAACGCCAGTGACTGCCTGAGCCCAGACCATCACCCCACACCACCCTATCCTGCTGAAGGCTCTGCAATACAAGCTCCTGTTGCTGGAGGTGCCCTGCAGGTGAGCAAGGAGAAAGCCTGGACCATGGAGCATCACTTTGCCTGAAGGGAGATGCAAGGAAACCCTGGGAAACCTCTGCTGCTGGGTGATGGCAGCAGTGAGGATGCTGCAGGGCAGGGGCTGCAAGAGAGACCCAAAGCAGCAGCTTCTCCCTGCTGAGACCAGAGGCTCAAATGAAATGAATTGGCCTTTCCATTCTTAAACCTCAGGCTCAAGAAACCCTAAAGCAAATACAAAGCCATCGTTGGCTCAATGCATCATCCCCCTTCTGCAAACATCCCCTTCAGTGTTAGCAGCGTTATCCCTGCCTGAGTTCCTATAGAACACAGGCTTAGGCGACTGCACCAGCTCTAAGTTCATGTTTGACAGATGCCTCCCCTCCTTCCCAAAGCTCAGTGATGCTCACATCCTCCATGCAGGAGGAGGAAGGACCCCCTCAGCCTCAGGATACAGGCTGCAGGCACCAGGAAACCCAAGGTCTTTGCTCCTGGATCTGCTCTGGTTTAGCCATCCAAGTTGGTTGCTCTCATTGCAAAAGCCTCATCATGCATCAGGAAACAAAGCCCTTGTGCTCTTTGTGTGCTTAATCAGCCTCTTGTGCCTCCTTCTATGCCCCAGTGGAGATGAATCTCGGGCAGTGCATCCTCCCTTCATCACTGTGAGAGCTGTCATCACCACGCAGGGCTGAGAGCACCCCAGGGCCACATCCCCACGACACCTCAATGCCTCCTTTGTCAGAGCCATCAAGGCATCTAAACACCGTATTAGACACCTAAGTGCCTCGGAGGAATGGAGGGTGCCCTTCTCCCTGGCACCCATCACCTCCCCTCCGTGGCCACAGCCAAGGCAGCAATGCAGCATGTCCTGAGCTCCAAAACACACCAGTTCCTTCCAGTTGCTCCCAGTCCCATACAAGCTGTTAGACACAGCACCATGGCTTGTGTCCCTGCAGACCCTGGGACAGGGGCTTGTAGCATGGCCGAGGAAAGGGGGGAAGAACATGGAATCAGAGAACACCAGCAGGGATCAGGGAATCCTGGCAGGCTTGTCAGGGAGGGGACAAGAGGTGACACATCACCTAAACAGGTCCCTGGGGTAGCCCACATCCCAGCATCCTTAACCCATTGGGGCTTTACCCATCCTAATCCACCAGTAAGGAAGACCCAGAGGTTGCTGGAGCAAGCTGGGAGGTTCTTTATCCCCCTCTTTCTGCCTCCTGAAAGCAAACAGGGATGAAAGCCTGTGAAACCATCAGTGTGCAACTGCACATCGCTCAGAGGGGTCTCACTCGCTCTGTCCCCTTCTCTAAGCATCCCCATCCGCACTGGATGGAACAGGCAGGGAAAGCACAGCTGAGGAAGGGGATGGAGCAGGGATACTGGACTCGAATGACATTAAACCCAGTCCCTCCAGCTCAAGCTGTGCTGACCAAGCACTTGGCCACCCCACCACCCCTTGACCACTTGCCGGCCATGACTCCTGCATCATCCCATTGGAGCTGGAGCACAGGGCACAGTGGAGCCTTTGTTCCCCTGTCGCGACCAAGCAGGAGCTGCAGAGAGCACCCAGGGAAGAAAAGCTGTTTGTTTGCTCAGGAATCTGCCTCGCACTGGAGCAACTGAGCCCTCGAGTGGCGCTGCTTCAGCCTCGGAGCATCTGGGCATCACTGATGGACCACACTGATCCTGCCAGCTCAGCGGCTTCTCTCAAAGCTGGGCTGGAGCAAGAGATGGAGGGGGGGGGGAGCTGCTGCCTGCAGAGCCAGGGGACCAGGCTGGGAGAGGGGATTATTCCCATCCCAGCAATGGGAAGGAGAGCAGAGCGCTGGAGCTCAGTCCCACCTCAGTGTCGTCTAGTGGTTGGGTGAAGCTACCTATAGATAGGGACATATACAGCTTATAGCTGCAGCTCTAGGGTAAGCTCTACCGTGGACCAACCCAGGCACCGCATCCCTGCATCCCCACATCCCCACAAGCCCATAGGGGGAATCTCTGCACCCCTGACTACAGACACACAAGGACTTACTGGGGTCCACGTAAGCCCAGCTGGGGTGCAATGGGACTGATGGAGGAGGAGGATAAGCACCCGACTTCATCCCTTCTCCCGCTGTCGCCTCTTCGTAGCTCGGAGGTGCTGGTGGAGCTGAGGCATTTTCCTTCTTCTCCCCCTGCCCCTCGGAGCTGGGGGGTTTGTTATTCACCGAGAGCTGCACAGGAGGAAAGGGGGGGGGGGTTAGAGCATCAAACCACCCTGCAATGGGGACCCAGTGGGGCATAGATGGAGGTCTGGGGGTCCTCCACTGGAAGGACCCTGCGCAACTCAATGGACCCATCCTGCACCCCCAGGATGGAGCAGCTTCGAATGTGGTTGAGGGAAGAGATGGGGGAAAGAGGGGGCATGTTAAAGGGGATGGAAAATACAAGCTCCCAGGTCTGAGGCAGACACAGCCTTGCCCTGGGTCCTTTTGGTGCCTCTGGCTCATGTGTGATGCTGGGAAACATCCAGAGGTTTCTCTGCTTTTCAGCCTCCTTCTGCCCAAATTTCCCCTTCAGCTGCTGGGTAGAACCCCCTGAACTCCTCCATCTCCATCCACAGACCCCAGCAACTGCTCTGGTTTGGTGCCCTCAGCATCTCCTTCGAGCTCGTTCCTCTCTGTCCATCCGGAGGCTCAGCCCTGCTGCTCGCCATAACGTGGAGATGCAGCTGAGGGACTTTGGCATCGCTCAGACCATGCAACCCAAGCAAAGCGCATCCTCAGGCTACCTGAGAACCTGCTTCTCCTTGGCAGCCTTACCCCTTTAACCTTCGAGATCTTTGTCAGACCTGAGCCTGTTTCCCACCCTTGCTGCCAATGGGGGTGCCAGCGCAGTGTCAGCATCCCCGTGGATCACAGGGATGTGGGGCTGGAACCAGGAGAAGCCCAAAATGAAGGCGGCAGACTGACCAGCACTGCAACAGGGGGCACAGTCCCTGTAAGAAGGGCTTAAACCAAAGGTGTGCCAGGCACAGGGATATGCACCAGGAAGCAGATCCGACTGCATTGGGATAACAGTGCCACCTCGCCTGCCAGCCCATAGGGACCATCCTCACCCCATCCTTCATTACATACCCTTGTGTGCGGGGTGGTCAGCATCATACAAGACCCACACCCTCCTGCCGGGAGGTACCCAAGCAGATGCAGATGGTGCTGCTGCATCCAGGCAGCCTCCAGCCACCGTTGCCATGGCAACGATGCACTGTGATGGATGCATGACCCCCCCCCCCCCCGCCCTCCCTTGGGTTCAGAGCATTGGAGAACCCCAAAATCAGAGCTCCCTGGGCCAAGGATGAGGTGCTGAGGGCAAGTGCTGGCTGCTGGGGGTGGGTATAGGTGGGAAACACAAGCACCCCATGAGCCCCCTGACATCGGGATGGGTCCAACAGCAGGAGCTGAGCTGAACACGCAGCACCAGGACAAGCAGCCCCCAGCCCCATAACAACACAGCCCCCCCGCTGGGAACTGCCACCCCCCATAGCACCGAACTGGGCTCTGGTACCCAGCTCCCCTCCTCACAATGGTTCTATCCCTTTACCCTCTCCCTTCAACCCGCTTTCCCCCTCTCAACAGGCGAGCAGGACCCGACACCCAGCGCTGGCCTCCCACCTACCTTCCCCTGGGTCATGGCTCCTCACTGGTGATGCTGCCGGAGCAGCAGGAGCTGGGAAAGGGCCGGGGCTGAGCTTGCACCTCCTCGTCGGGTCCCTTCCACCCCTCTCCAGGGATGTCTCGGGGCTGCTGCAGCCGCCGCAGCCTCCGCAGCCTGCGCTGATGCCTTCACCTTCTAGCAACATCCACGGAGGGAGGGACTGTACCATTCCCAGCCGGCAGCACAGGGGAAGCCGGGAGAGAAACGGCTAAAACGGGAGCGAGCGGCCAGCGATGTGGGGGATGCAGGGATAACAGCGTGGGAAGCAGCAGGACAAGGGATGCTGGACTCGGGGCTGGGAGGGCAAAAGGGAAGGAGATGGGAAGGATGCTTTGCTGCAGCATCCCTGTGCTGCTGCATGGGCTGGGCACAGGACATGGGCTGTCCTGGGGGGCTGGAGGCTCCTGTGGGGCAGGAGAAAGGCCTGAGCTCGACTCCATAACATGAGAGCAGCAGGGAGAAACTGCACAAAGCACTGGATCCCTTCCCAGGCTTTGCATGGATGGGGGACAGAGAGGATAAGGCTCATTTGCCCCATATGCGTTGTCCTATCTGGAGTGATGCAGCCACAACTGGGGGGCATAAAGAGGGTTTGGAGGGGTCCCAGAGCACCCAGCAGACCATAAGCACCATGAAGCCCTGCACTGGAGCAGCCTTATCAATTCAAACCCATGAAGGAGGTTAAAAGGGGAGCCCAACATCCGGCCCAGAGCATCTCCAAAGGAAGAAGCACAACGTGAATGAGACTTTGCCTCCCATGACAGGGTTTAGGGCAGGGATCGGAGCCTTGAGGGCACAGGGAGACGGAGACATCTCCTCTTGCACCACAGGCAGCAGGCAGGAGGGGGAAAAAACCTCTCTTTACACAGTGAACTGCTTCATATGGGCAGAAAACCTGCCCAGGACAGAGGAAGAAACAGTACAAACACAGCACACCCTCTACCCAAACACATGGAGAGACAGGCTCGTGATGGATGAGAGCTGTCAGCAGAGCCTTGCGCTGGGTTCCCACCAATGAAAGCACCGTTCCAGGACCACACTCGGGCTGGGAGCTGTGCCCCCATATCCCAGCTCTCCATATCCTCCCTCTGCTCCTGCCCCAGCCCTTCCAAGTCCTTTAGTGCTTGTCATGCCATAAACATCACACCTCAAATGAGCTTCCCAGGTCTATAATACAGGTACAAGAACTAAATCAGCTTATCTGCTCACTCACAACAGTTCAAGCCCGTGCAGAAGGGGGTAAAGGGACCATAAGCATCATGAAGCCCCTGCACTGAAGCTGTGCTAACAATTCAAGCCCATGCAGAAGGGGCTAAAGGGACCATAAGCATCTTGAAGCCCCTGCACTGAAGCCGTGCTATCAATTCAAGCCCATGCAGAAGGGGCTGAAGGGACCATGAGCATCATGAAGCCCCTGCACTGAAGCAGTGTTAGCAATTCAAGCCCATGCAGAAGGGGCTGAAGGGACCATGAGCATCATGAAGCCCCTGCACTGAAGCAGTGTTAGCAATTCAAGCCCATGCAGAAGGGGCTAAAGGGACCACAAGCATCATGAAGCCCCTGCACTGAAGCAGTGTTAGCAATTCAAGCCCATGCAGAAGGGGCTAAAGGGACCACAAACATCATGAAGCCCCTGCACTGAAGCAGTGTTATCAATTCAAGCCCATGCAGAAGGGGCTGAAGGGACCACGAGCATCTTGAAGCCCCTGCACTAAAGCCATGTTATCAATTCAAGCCCATGCAGAAGGGGCTGAAGGGACCATGAGCATCACAAAGCCCCTGCACTGCATCATGAAAAAGGGCCTGGCTGCACTTCAGGCTCCCTAAGAAGAGCATGCAAGGGAAGGAGATTGAAGAGCCCATCCCCACGCTCAGCTCCCGCAGAGCAGAGGCAATGGACGGGTTAAGAGGGAAGCATGAGCTGGAAATGAAAGAATGCAGCCAGGCAAAGCAGAGCTGGCAGCGGCAGAGCCCAGCCCCAGCCATTCAAGTGCACAGGGGCTGCAAATACTTGTCAGGGTTATTCAGAACCAGTGAAGGGAACCACAAGCTCCTCAAGGAGCCTCAAGGGCTGAGCAGAGGCGTCAAACTGGGCAGGTCCCCAGCCAGGGACAGAAACTGAAGCCAGGGAAGCTGGGCTGGGCTCGTGATGCCCCTTCAAGCACCGCATGAGCAGAGGGGTCAAGGGCTTGGGAACTGAAACTGCAGCTGACACAAGGCATTCGGGTGAGAGGAGACACCCATGGCCTTAACTCATCACCTGCAGCCCATGAAGAGGGCCTAAAGGGACCAAGAGCATCATGAGGCCCCAGCACTGAAGCAGCGTTTATCAGTTGAAACCCATGAAGGAGGCTAAAAGGAGAGCCCAGCATCCAGCCCTGAGCATCTCCAAGGGAAGAAGAGCAAAGGGAAGGCAGGTTCTTTGGTGGGATAATGCAGGACCCCACATGCTCCATCCCCAGATGAAGATGCAGCAAAGAGCTAAAATGCTGGAAAAACCCTCAGCAAAGAGGAGCAGATCGCATTGCCCACCACAACACCCCCCGTCCACCACGCTGTGATCCCCAAGGCCCATTCCCACCCTGTGGGCTCTCAGGCCGTGCAAAGAGCATCCTTCTCCGTCAAAGAAGCTGCTCCAAGCCTGGTTCTTTGCTTCCCTGTTTGAGCTGGAAGCTCTTAAATGTGCCAAGAATGTAATGAAATCATAGAATCCCAGCATGGTTTGGGTTGAACGGACCTTAAAGCTCACCCAGTTCCTCCCCTCTGGCAGGTTAAAGCCATTCCCCTTGTCCTGTCCCTACATCCCTTGTCCAAAGCCCCTCTCCAGGTTTCCTGTAGCCCCTTTAGGCACTGGAGCTGCTTTAAGATCTCTCCTTAATGATGATGGCATCACCTGACAGATGCAACGGGAGCATAAGTGCACACAGAGCAGAGCCCAGGCTGTGATGTTCACACACAACAACCATTCAGCATCCCCCTTCCTTCCCCCTGACCATCCATGTGGTTCAGCTCAGTGTCAGGATGCAGCAGCCCCATCCTCCTGCACACAACCACCTTCAATCCTCTGCAAAGCCAAGAGTGAAAACCTCTTTGAAGGCTGCACCCTGCCAAATCCAGCAGGGATTTCACAGGGATTAAAGCAACTTTGCTGAGCACTCAATCACATCAAAAACAAGGTAAAGGAAACCTGATGGGATAATTAAGGGATCTGCTGCATCAACCGACACGGTGGCACACCCAGGAGCCCTCTGTAAAGCTGCTTTCCTGCAGCCCCAGGGGGATGTCCTGTGTCTCAACCCCCCCCCACTGGCACCCCATGCTGTGCCATGGGCACCAAATCCAAACTCCATGTGAAAAGGGAGGAATTCCCCCCAGGCTCTGAGGGTGCTGAATTATCCATGGATTATTCGTGGCAAATCCTGCCACCAGGCCTGGTCCCTGGGCTGGAGATTAAGATGAAAGCTGCGAACATCAGGGTGTGCATGAGGAGGTGTTAAGGATAAAAGCAATAAAAACGCCCTTATTCCATGGGCATTCCTAGAGGAACAAAGCCCAACCCTCATCTCCATCCTGCCAGCAGCCCCAGCTGGGGTCAGAAAGGACCTTAAAGCTCCTCCAGTTCCAAGCCCTGCCATGGGGACACCTTCACTAGAGCAGCTTCCTCCAAGCCCTTACCATGCAATATGAGGATCTGGACAAGGCAGAACCATTTGGGGTGGGATGCTCTTAGTGTAATTCAAGCCTTGAGAGCCAATACTGTTGCCCAAGCTAAAACCACCCCAAATCAAACCCCAACCCTCCATCACCCCCTTTAGACCCTCAGTGCTCCATTGCCTGAAGAAGCTCCTGCAACCTGTACCCAGCTGAGCTCTCTTTAAGCCTCAGAAAGGCATTTTAACCGGCAAGGGCTCAAACTCCAGTGATGGGCAGATGTTGGGGACCATTCAATGAGCTCTTTGCCCATGCGTGGGGCTGAGATAGCACCAAGATTTGGGTTCTTGGAGGAATTTGTCCTGGTTTCATTCAGGGACTCTGGAGCGGGGATTTTGGTGGATCTCAAGGACCAGGGTCCCAGCGCTGAGGTTTAACCCTAACCAGAAGCAGAACGCGGGATGCCCACGGGGAACAACCACCCCACACAGGTCTGCTCCAACCAGGCGAGCAGATCAACACGATGAGGAGGCACTGCCCAGGATTAGGCTGCTCATCGCTGCCAGAAGAACGGGTTCCCAGCCCCGGCGTGCGCACGGGGTGCTGTGAAACGAGAGGAATTGCATAAGTATGCAAACCTGCCCCACAGGGATGGGGGACGAGGGGGGGGGGACAGAACAGGTTTCGGTGACACTTGGAGTGACACCTTCATGCCACTGTGCAGCTGCTTCTTTAAGCTCTTAGGGAGGAACTGGATGTAATGCAAGCCAGGGATGCGCACCGGAATGTGAAGAATCCTCATGAGCCTCCCCCCAAGGAGGGAGCCTGGTGGTGCTGCTGCAGCTGACACCAGCACCAGGCAGTCCTCATAGGATGGTTAAGGATGGAAAGGACCTTGAGATCATCTCAGGTCTACATAAGATGGAGAAAAAGCTTTCTTGTGTGCGTGCTAGGCTGCATCCCCAGAGCATGAGCAGCAGGTTGGGGAGAGGATCCTGACCCCTCTTGCAGCACTGTGTGCAGTGCTGGGGTCCTCAATGTAAGGACATGAAGCTGTTGGAGCAAGTCCAGAGGAGGCTATGAGGATGAGCAGAGGCTAGAGGCCTTTGGGCACTGGCTGGGAGTGCCCAGTGACACCAAGAGCTATGGGGCAGGCAGAACCTCCCCATGGCCACACAACAGCTCTGCGCTGATGGTGACATTGCACTTGCCAAGTTCATGTCTATAGGGTCGGGATGAAGTTGAGTCCTGAGTTGAAGCCACCTCTGAGCCTCCATGTTCAGATCCCAGCTCCATGCTCAGTCCCCAGCTCCATCCTCAGATCCCAGCTCCAAGATCGACCAAACTGGAGGCAGGAGCAGCTTCTTGACTTTAAACTGCCTGCTTGGTTGAATGGCTGGAAGGGATCTGACATTTCTCCTGGCTTTCAGTGTGTCTGCTGCACTGCAGCCTTAACAGAGTCTTTTTTCCCCCTCTATGGACCACAGAGTTTCTTGCACTGCTCCCCTTATCAGGCTGTACAAGGACCATGGCACTGACCATGCATCCTCACACACCTCCTCATCACACACACCAGCAGCTCCTAGGAACGATCATAGACTCAGCTGGGTTGGAAAAGACCTTCAAGCTCATCCAGCCCAACCATTCCCCAGCACTGCCAAGGCCAGCAATGGCACTGAGGGCCTCGTCTACACTGCGATAACAACCTCTCCTCAAAGGTAAGGTTACCGGCACACTCCTGCCTCCCTGCCAGCCAAGATGAGGAGATAGCAGCCAAAGAAGTCCTGCAGCCCAGGTGAGCAGTCAATAAACTGGTACCCACAGCACTGATGGGGAGATAACACGGGTATTGCAACAGCTCTGCAATCCCTTAGGTGATGAACATTGCAGAGCCATGGGGCTGGAAAAGACAGGGCAGGAGTGGACAGGGGATGTTCCTAGAGCCATTGGCAGGACCAATCTCTGGTAGTATCTAACCTGGCTTGTAAACTCCTAAATCCAGGAAAATTACACCAAGAAAAACACTCAAATCCCTTTTTCTCCCTGGCCTTCAGCTCCATTACTTCTGATTTACATAAGAATGAGGAACCCGGTGGGAAGGCCACTGGATGCTCTCCATCAATGCCACCGCACTGATGTCAAAGCCACGTCCCCACTTTACACCCGCTGGGAAGTTTGGCTCATTAGATGCGATTTGTTTGGCAAACATAGCACTGGGCATCCAGCAAGGGTGAAGCTGAGGTCTTGTGCTCAGCTCCATCACCTGAGGGTGATGGTGCAATCGGGTTGGTTTTAACCAAGGTAATGTTCACGCCTGGGTAAGTAACAAAGTGCTTCCAAGACCTGGTAAGGCCACGGGGTCTATCTCACTTCTCTGGGTATCCTGGTGTCTGGCTTTGTTTGGTTAGAATCATGGAATGGTTTGGGTTGGAAAGGACCTGAAGATCATCCAGTTCCAACTTCTTTTTATGGATCCAAGAGAAGAAACACGAGTTGTTTTCCCATAAAGGTTGCTGTAAAATATTCCGTGCCCTGGCCTTGAACTTCAGCACTCAAACAAGGGAAGAACGCTCTCCTTCCCTCACCCCTTAAGGCATGACTGAAGGGAGGTCATCACCGAACTCAGCCCTGCCTCTGACCTCGTAGTATGATGGGATTTTCCATATCTTACCTAGTCTCTCTGCAGAGACAGAAACCATGGCTTTGGTAGCCAAAGAAAAGTGATACTTTCCTATATGTACTTCCATAGCAAATCACAGGGAGAAAGAATTAACCCCCTGCCTTGGTGCTGCAGAGACCATGATGGGCTGGAAGGCTTCATGGTCTTCACATGGCCCCCAAAAATGGGTCCTGTTCCCATCGCCCTGTTCCCATCACCCAGCTCCACCAAGCAGCATCTACCTTGACTAAGACCCTGGGCAAACATTCAGGACTGAACTTGCAGGTCCTTCTCCTAACACCAGACCCAGTTCCTGGCCCGCGCTCAAGCTCAATTCATTGAAGTCAGTGAAGGAAATCAGGGCTGCTTTAATCCTTTTGCTTCAACTAAAACAAGAACAATAAACACTGCAAGAGCCAGAAGTTCTGCTTGAAGAAGGATTTAGGATTTGGCCTGAAATGCCGGAAAAGGGTCTGAGTTTTCGCACTTGGTGCTCTGGGTGCACGTCCTTTTGGTGCAATGTGATCCTAGGAGAATAGGACTTCTCCCAGTGGTCACCTTTCTTTTGGGAACGCATTATCCTCTGCTCTGTCTCCCTGGGGCATCAGTGATGTGCAATTGAAACTGTGCCTCAGTTTACACCGCAGCAAGAGCTTTGCTGCTGCCTCCCACCACAAAACAGCCTGGAGCTAAAGGGGACCTCAATCCTCTGCCTCAAAGCCCCACAGCTCCCTATAGCAGGAATCTCTAACACCATCCTGCAGCGGGTTACAAACCCAGGTGCAGGAGGACAAGGGACCTGCCTGGTCCCATAATAGCCCGTGAGGGTCAGGACATTCAGGGTGGGAAGGTCCCAGAGCCAAGCTAATGCTGCGGGTGCTCTGATTCCCAGCTGAGGTGTGTATGTCCCTGCTGATGCCATCCCAAAGGCGTCTGTACCCTCATCCCCATCTGCCCTGCTTCTCCAAGTGTCCTGGCAGCCTGTGGCTCCCATGGATGGGGACAAAAGCACCAACACATCCATTTACCCAGGCAGCGAGCAGAACTGGAGCAACAGGATTAGTCCTGATACTAGAAGTAGGATTTATTCCTTCTTATTCTTTGACTTCCTTTAAAGGCTTCCCGTGAGAACTCTTAGAATTAGCATTTTCAGCTTTACACCTCCTTTCTTGGACACAAAACGTGTATTTTGATGAAGAGCAGAGCCAAAAACGGCCAGGTTTGGGTAAAGGTTTATCCCAAGACTTAATCCCGCTGTGGATTCTCCAGTGTCTAACACAAAGGGCGCTTGCTGCCATGGGTACAGTTGTCCATTCGGCTCTTGGAGGGGACAAGGGAGTTCTCTAACACACAGAAAAGAGCAAGAAGTGGAGCTTTTGGTGAGGTCTGGGCAGCACAGGCACCTCCCGCAGCAGATCGGATCCAAGCAGGAAAACTCGCTGTTGTTTATGCAATAAATCTTTTCTTCCCTGTGGCTCGGAGGTATTTTCGATGGAATGGAGATACCTGCGAGCTGTTTATGCTTTCCTCAAAGCCAGGGAAGCAGAGATATCGGAGCCATCTAAGGCACTCGAGAAGTGAGGTCTTGTGCAAGCTCAGCTCCCTTGCTTACAAAATGTTCTTCAAGAGCCGGTTACCTGCCCGTTTTCTGCCATGGGGAGGAAGCCGGATGCTTCAACCAACACTCTGAATGTGCATTTGGTCCCAAGGGAGAGCCAATAACGCTGTTCCACTCCAAAGGTTGTGGATTCAAAGGTGAAATAATGACATCCCCAACCCACTTGGCTTCGCTGTGAAGGATGCTCTTTGATGCTCCTAATGCTGCAGCGCAGTTGGTGTAAGGGGTAAAGCCACCTGTGGCAGCACCAGCAGGTCCAGGAACCCCTCTTAGATGCAAGCAGAGCTTCAGCAAACCAGTACCAAGCTCTGGTCTCCTGTTTCTCCAAGCACATGGCAGGATGCGTGGCCACAGCACTGTGCAGCCAGGCAGGAAGCCTTGGCTCTGCCAATGCCTGGCATTAACATCAGCAGCATCTGGCTCCGTGCTGTGGATCCCTGTCAAACCAGCAGGATTACAGTCACTGCAGTGCTAGAGGTGCCTGGGTGAGAGCTGGGATGTGCTATTCCTGCTGGGAAGCAGAATCTCACAGCAGTTTGCTCTGCCCCACACTGAAGACCACGCTAAGAGAGATCCTGCTTAGTAAGACCCAATGCAGCACCAATCCTTTCATCGTGGTACATAGCAGAAACCCACATCCACACCACAGACATCTCAAAGCCCATCTCAAAGAGCTGCAATGAACTTTTGCTGGATACAAGTGAGGCCCATGAGGCTGCATTAGACTTTTAAGTCTGGTTTAAGATGAAGATTAACTCAGCACTAATCCTGCTTACTTCTCTTTCCTTTTAATTAGCCTCCATTAAGCACTGCTACATCACAATTCCCTCGCCGTGAATAGCTGCTAATCAAATAGGATATCAGCTCCACTTAATTGCCCATATTTGCTCTCTGTCAATCCCTGCACTAATAACAGCCTGCATTGGTAACCTGACATAACTACGCCTTGAGTAAGAGCACTGAGCTCTCCAGTCTGTACCAGGCACTCAGGAGCATGCAGACTGGACGTGACCATGGGTTTGTTACCCATCAGCACCCCAAATTTAGCCTCACAACCTGCTCTATGAGGTTGGCTTCACTGCTGGCAAGCCAGAGCGATGCTGTGACGAGCCAAAGGCCCTGAGGAAGCCCAAGAGGATTCTCAGAGAACAGGTTTCCTAAGGACCATATCCCATCTCCTTCAGACTCACCCATGGAGCTGACTTGTTCTCTCCATGATCTCTCCCTCTTTAAGAGCAGTATTCCCATAAGCATCTTTTAAAAGGGAAGACAAGAATGGAATGGGATAGAACAGAAGTTTAAAGGCTGGACCAGATGATCCCTGAGGTCCCTCTCAATTCCCTGCAAGTCTATGAGACTAGTTCAGCTAGAAGGGACCTACAACCATCATTTAGTGTAACTGTCACCCATCTGCACTGGAGGGAAGAACAGGCCTTCACACATCCTTATGGATCCCTTCCAACTTGTGATATTCCATGATTCTGTGATAAAATTTGGGCAATATGGAAAACTTTACATCACCCTTTCACGTCAGTTTGGTGGCACTTGCAGGGGAAGTTGGATGTTGGACAGTGGCAGCCTTTGTCAGAGCCAAAGAAAGGACTCTCAGTTCGGGTGCTCTGCATCCCTCTGGAATGAAATGGCCTTTCCAGCTCCAGCTCTACCCTAGGGCAGTGCTCCTTCCAGCTTTAAATAGCTACACAGGCTGCCAATGAAAGGGAAGAAGAAACGAGTGCTGCCTTTCCAGCAAAGCCACCAACCCCAACAGCACAGGGAGGAAAAGGCTTTACAGGCATAGAATCATGGAATGGTTTGGGTTGAACGGACCTTAAAGCTCATCCAGTCCCAACCCCTTGCCACGGGCAGGGACACCTTCCACTAGAGCAGGGTGCTCCAAGCCCCTGTGTCCAACCTGGCCTTGAACACTGCCAGCAATGGAGCATCCAAACCTTCTCCATTCAACCCATTCCAATGTCCCAGGCACCCTCATAGGGAAGAGCTTCCTTATCTCCAACCTGAACTCCCCCTGTTCCAGTCTGACCCCATCACCCCTTGTCCCATCGCTCCAGTCCCTGCTGCAGGTCCCTCTCCAGCATCCTTGTAGCCCCCTTCAGGCGCTGGGAGCTGCTCTGAGCTCTCCACGCAGCTCCTCTGCTCCAGCCCCAGTGTTCTCAGCCTGGCTCCATACAGGAGCTGCTGATTGTCCTCGTGGCCTCCTCTGCCCTTGCTCCACCATCTCCATGTCCTTATGCTGAGAATCACCCAGGAATGTTCAAAATGTGTAATGGGTAAATGTGTTGTAAGCAATGGAAGAATAGGGAAAACAGACTTGTTGGGCAATTACTGGGTAGTTTGAGGTGAATAATGATGCTCCAGGGAAGAAAACATCATTCCTGTTCCAGGGATTAACACCAAGAAGTCAAGAGACATTTCTGAGGAGCTGAGTGAGCCATTGGTAAGCAGCTGGTTCTGCAGCTCATGTCACTGCTTCACGCCAGCATTTCCTTCCCAACAGGCATTTCTTGGGGCTGGATCCCATTTCTCTGGGTAGGAAACCTGTGCCCAGGCTGTTAAAACCTGGTACTCTGAGGAATGAAGCTGTAGTAAGTCACTTGGAGTTCTGTGCATCCCTTCTGTATCCCATTTGCCTGGGTGAATCACAGCCCAGGTCCTGTGTTTCAGCATCCAGCTCTAGCTTTGTAGAAACCCCTTTGCTTTCTCTCCTCTCTGTGCTGCAGGTGGTAGAGCTTGGATAAGAGAGGAGCACCAAGTGCCTGTAGGGATAGGTCCCCCAGTAAGAAAGCAAAGGAGAAAGGGAAGTGTTTCATGGCATTGCTCAAGGCTGATTTATGACCTCCCAAGGGTGGCCAATGCTGCATTCCCCAGCTTTAATAAAAGGGGCAGGGTCTGATGTTCCCTCAGCTGGAACACACATGAGAAAAAGCCTCAGGTTTCCTAGGACCACATTCCCATCTCTTTCCACTCAGGATCCTTCACCCCCTGCATCCATATATATACACTGTCCCTCAGCATCCCCTACAGACACAGCCGCTCTGGTGGCACTTGCCTGAAGATCCCACAGCCAGGGTCAGTCCTTGCAGCCTCCAGCTCCATGATGTGGGAATTGCGATCCATAGCCTTCACCCGGGCTGTCTTTGCAGAATTCCTGGCGACGTTGGTCTTCATCCTCTTCGGCCTGGGCTCTGCTCTGAACTGGCCCTCAGCTTCCTCCCCGAGCATCCTGCAGATCGCGCTGGCTTTCGGCTTGGCCATCGGCACGCTGGTCCAAGCCCTGGGGCATGTCAGCGGAGCCCACATCAACCCAGCAGTGACCGTGGCTTGTCTCATCGGCTCCCAGGTCTCCTTCCTCCGTGCAGTCTTCTACGTGGTGGCCCAGCTGCTGGGGGCCGTGGTGGGGGCTGCAATCCTACACGAGATCACCCCAGCAGACTCCCGCGAAGGCTTGGCCATCAACAAGGTAAGAGCTCAGCCCATAGACGGGCTTGGAAGGGAGCAGGAAACATTGGGAAGGGCTTTGAGGGGTGTGCAGAAGGGGTCTGTGTCCAGCAAAACCCTCTTTATTCAGCGTTGGGTACAAAGCCTCTGTCAGCTATAGCCCAACACCATGCAGCAAGGGTCCACCCAGGAGCAGGACTGAAGGATGCTCCCTCTGCTTTTTAGGACTAAAACCAGAGGTATGATCCAGCTGCCCACATAGACACCTTCCTTAAAAGACAAAGCCACCCTTATCTCAGTTTTATCTAGGGCAGAGGAGCTGGATTGGGATGAAACCCTATGATTAGGGAAAGACATGACCTAAAGTATCACCTCTCCATTCCTCTTGCCCTGAGCTCATCCCACTTTCCAGTCTTCATGTGGGTGTAGGCAGCCTTTTCTCCTCTATCAGCAATGCCGCTGTTTACAGGCTGCGCTGCCAGATTCCCAGCAATGGGAATGTCATGTGTTAGGTCTAAATCCCAGGTTTTCATTAGCTAGCAATGCTCATTATACTACTTCCAGTTGTGAAGGAATGGCCACACCAGATCCTGGTTGATCCCAATACCTGCACACAGGTGCCCAATGCCAGCAGCATCGTGAGGATCCCAGTCTGGATCCATACAGGGAAGAAAAGAAACCAGGGGACTTTAGGAAGCCTTAAGGGGGCTCCCCAGTAGTACCTCAACCTCCACCATCCCCCTTCCTCACTGATGCACTTAAAAGGAGAGGTAGTGGTGGGAAAGGAATTCAGAAGTCACAGGTTTCATATCTCCTCTCCATGCCCCACCACTCCTCTTCACGCAGCTCTGTCTCCTATAGAGATGCCCAAGGACCAGCATCACCCAAACCCAAGCTGAGCCATGCGGGAGGAGGCAGGCAGCTTTGGATGTGCTTCAGGAAGCAGCACCCCAACATCCCCTTTCTTGCAGTAGGGAGGCAGTGCCAGGGCCCAGCTTCACTGCCAAAGAGATTAAGGGGGTTGAAAAAGGGATTGGGGATTAATCTGAGCAAGGTGATTTAGACTGGTAATAGCTGAGGCTTAATAAACCCAATAAAGCAAGAAGGGCTTTTAAGAGAGGCTTTCAAAGTACCCAGCTTACTTGGTTTACAGCTTAAATCACCTGGAAGAGGGGATAGGGATTTTCTTTCTTTCCCCTGTGGGCTGCTCATCGTGTAGCTGCCTGCAGAGATTACCCTTAATACAAAGGGGGAATACTGGAGAGGAGAGCAAGAAAGACCTGGATCTTGGCCAAGAAGGCAATTGCCACCACTGAGCAAAGAAAGGGTGGGATGTGCCATAGGCTGGGGAAGTGAAGGGAGACTGAGGGAAGCAGTGCTGCCAGCGCCAGATGTGCACATCCAGATGCCAGACCCATCCAGATGTGGCTGCAGAATCACCAAGGAGCAATAACGTGCTAGAAAACAGAGCTGGAGGAGAGGGGGTGCAGCCAATGCTCAGCTTCAGCTCAAATCCTGCCCATTCAAAAAGTATGGGAAGGGGGGATGGAAATGGGGTTTTGAGGCCAAACCCCTTCTTTTTGACATATTCCAGCTTCTAAACTTTCCCAAGAGGCATTTTGCATTTTAAATATGAGAAAAAAAGAATAAATTATTCCTAGAGGGGAAAAAAAGAACAGGGAAAAAAGCCCCAAAGGAATGCCAATAAATAAACCATTTCCTGGTCAATCAAATACCACCCATTGAGCCTCTTTTCCTTTTAGCTGGGAATTTTTTCCTCCTTTTCATATTGATCCCACCTATTCCCTGGGTCTATTTGATCCCTCTTGGGTTTTCCCCACACACGTTCCCAACCCGGTCACCAAATGCTTGTCCCTGAGACACCTTTTTCCTCCCCTTCAGCTGCACAATGAGACAACGACGGGGCAGGCAGTGACTGTCGAGCTCTTCCTCACCTTCCAGCTCGTCCTGTGCATCTTTGCTTCCACGGATGAACGCCGGGAGGACAACCTGGGCTCTCCTGCCCTCTCCATTGGCCTCTCCGTTGCTGTGGGACATCTCCTTGGGGTGGGTAGAATAGGCTAAAACGGACTAAAAGTCAATGGGTTTGGGTTATCTTTGTGTTTATGGCCAAAGCCTGCTTGGCTGCTTGCTCCAGGTTGGACGGGGAGGTGTAACTCATGTGATGCCCATGGTTTTCCAGTGGATAGAGGAGGAAAACCATACCAAAGCTGTAGCAGAGCCTGAGCTCTGCTTTTATGGGGCAGGAAAACACTGACCCTGCTGGGTTTGCTGCTCCTTGCGTCCTACAAGGAGCAACAAGGGATCAGTGGGGTCTTCTGCCCCAGAGTGAATACGTTAGAAACAGGCACTCATGATAAGATTGGGAAGTATTTGGGATGGACACCAAGGGAAATCCCTCCTGGATGAGACCAAAACAGCTCCAAACACTTCCAGCCTCTCAGTACATGTAGTAAAGGGAATCATGGAATCATAGACTGGTTTGGGTTGGAAAGGACCTTAAGATCGCCCAGTTCCATCATCCATGGGCAAAGACACCTTCCACTAGAGCAGCTTGCTCCAAGCCCCATCCAACCTTGCCTTGAACACTGCCAAGGATGGAACATTCACCATTCCTTTGAGCAATGCTTACGCTGCATCTTCCATCCTTAACACTCTGCAACCCAGGTGTCTGTGGGACTCTTCTCCTACCCTCAGTGGCAAGGAGCAGCAGCTTGCTCCAGGACCAGGCACAGCAGGAGTGTGTCCCCACGCTTCTTGTCACACTGCAGGGCACGTCACTCAGCCTCCAGCCGGGTTGCACCATGCTCGTGCTTGCACAGAAGGTGCAACCGTGTTGACTCAGGTGGTGGAAGCTGAAGGAGCATCCCTTTTCCTGGAATGGGGCGGGGGAATGAATCCAAACCACACCAGGACCACGTTAAAGGGTTAATGCTAACAACAAACTGGTGTTCCTCTGCAGATCCGCTACACTGGCTGCTCCATGAATCCAGCCAGATCTTTCGCCCCTGCTGTGATAGTCGGAGACTTCAGCGACCACTGGGTAAGAGCCGGGTCTATGCCTTGCTCCGGTGGGATGAACCCCTCCAGATGAGCACTGTTCCTCGAAACCCACAGAGCCAGGCACATTCCTGGCATTTCCACACCAGCTCTGGCTTGGGAAGAGATGTAGAGATTAGCAAAACGAGGTGGGGCTGCTGGGTGCTTAACTGGCTTATCTGAGGGCATTGCAACAGCAGAAGGGTGTGTGGTTTGTTGACCGTGACTTAGCCAAGGAAGCAGAACAAATGGAGAGTGGAGCTCTTCTTGCTGGTCCTGGAGACCTTTCCTGGTTCCACTTGGATCTGGGCATACGTTTTCCACCAGTTCCTTTAGGAACACTCCCATGCGTTTCCATTTCAGAGCTAGAGCTGTGGTGGCTCAGGTTGATGTGTTCAGAGGTGTCCAGCTCAAGCTGGTAGCCTCCTCTTTGCAGCAGTGTGTAAAGGGGTAGGAAGATGCTTCTGCAAAGGAACCCATGCTCATGACGGCCTATGATTAATGAAGGTCACACAGCTCTCAACAGAAGAGGCTGGTTGGGTATATTCAGGCACAACAGCAATGGATGGGAGTTGAGGTCAACAATGATGGCCAAAGCAGAGCTGGCTTCTGCATCTCACAGAGTAGGAAGGAACATAACCCCCCCCCCACGATGCCCTTCAGAGATGCTGGTTTCTGCCTGTCCTCCACACTCAGGCTGGGTTTTACTCACCCAACTCGTACCTTTCCCTTTCCCTCAGGTCTTCTGGGTGGGCCCCCTGGTTGGGGCAGCCGCAGCCTCCATCATCTACAACTACATCCTGTGCCCGCAAGCCAAGACCTTCTCGGAGAGACTCGCCATCTTCAAGGGCTTCGAGCCCGAGGAGGACTGGGCAGAGCGCGAGGTCCGGCGGCGGCAATCGGTGGAGCTGCACTCCCCACAGAGCCTCCCCAGGGGGATGTCTGAGAAGGTTTAGCCAAAGCATCCCTCCAGGATGAGAGAGGAGCCGGGGAACACTGCGTCTGTCCTCGAGCCGGTGATGGTCAGTGCCTCGCCTCTCCCCTCTCCCCCTTCACTTCTGCTTCTTCATCTGAGGAACTCAAGTTCCTGGGGAGATGCACTGGGATGCTCCAGCCCACCTTGTATTGTCCAGCTCTCCCCACAGCCAACAGTCGTGCGATGCTGGGGGGAAATGCCATTAAATCAAAGCCACCAGGAACGAGGACACCGCGATCCAACCCTCCTCCAGCTCCTTCCACGTCTCCCTGGTAGGAGGCAGCGCTCGGTGGAGCTTGGTGCCCTTCAAGCAGGGCTCCAAGGTGCTGTGAGGAGTTATTACAGCCATTTGCTGGGTGTGGAGGTTGCCACCCGATGCCTCATTGCTGTTGAACTCAACTCACCTCTCTCCTGTGTCTTCTCCCTGCCTGGCTGTTTGCACACACACACACTGGAGGGCTCACTCCGGGTCATAAGTATCTCAGAAGCTCTAAGTTTGGCTGCTGCAAGGAACCACATTGTCATTTATCACCCCAGAGATGCTCTTTGTTCACATGGAGGCTTTCCTGAGAAGATGGGGCTGGAAGCATGTCCTTGAGCTCATACTGACCCCATTGGGGAGCTCTTGCTGGGTCTCTCCTGGGGCCTCCTGATTTTCAGCCCAAATACATCCATGGCTCATCTGTTCATGGACCAGTGCTGTCCTTTAGCTTTGATGCTTAATCTCTCTGTGGCTTGTGCTTTCTTTCCTCTGTTCCTGATCCATCCTGATTCTCAGATGCATAACACAAAGCATTTCAAGTATGATCCTCTCCATCACTTGTTTCCTGCAGCCCAGACCCTTTCCATGGCTGCATCACACCAAAGCCTCATAACCATCCCAACCCCTTTCTTCTGCTATTATGGCCATCAGCAGAGTCAAAGAATTTGGGTTAGTCTTTGGGATGCAGCTTTGCTCTTTCAACCATTCATTTAATCCAGTTTCTATGACTTAGCCTGAAAGCCTGGTTTCCAGCAGGACATCCTACTGTTTTCTTCTGTTGGTGATGCCTCCCCAGCATTGCACCGTCACAAAACATCATCACCACATTCAGGCTTCTTCTGCTGAGGCTGTTAATGGAAAACAATGGCTCCAATTCCAGATCTTAGGGAACATTAGTGATCATTTTCTGGTTAGACATGAACCACCACCAAATGATGCTCTTCCTGTCCATCCACTGTGCTCTACTTGTACCAGTCTCCTATTAGATTCCTAATTTCCTCTATTCCTCACTGTGGCTTTGCTCATCCATCCACTAAACGCTGTAGTTGGAGGGATAAGGAGTAAACAAATCTCTGCTCTGACCCAGACACGGCATCCTCATCGCCTTCATTTCACCACACCAAGTGAAGCTGAGAGCATGGGAGCTCCTGCATCCCCTCGTCTGGCTGTCATCTGCTGTCCCTGATGCCACACTGCAAAGCAAAGGGAGAAATTCCATCACAAGCTTTATTTGCTGTAGCCAAGGATCCATTTTACACCTCCAGTCATGTAGTAGTAACGTAACTACCCCTAGAAGGCTGCTATTGAGGTGCAGCAGGTTCAGTGCTGCTTTAACTCATTCTCTGCCACAGCAAAGATGTTGATTCTGGTCCTTCAGTTTATTCCTTCAATGGCAAAGGAACATTTGAATGGCATTTTGGAAAAGGCTTTCCAATCTATGTGTTCTCAACAATAGGAATTAAAATAATGTCTCAAATCAGAGTGTAAAATTGCATTTAAATCATTTGGTTTTAAATGTAGGGTTTTTTGCTATTCAAAGGGAAAACAACCGTTGTATATGTCAGGATAACCCAAAGTAACTTACCCAGGAGTTACCCTGTCACTGACCTGCTCTATAAGATGCCACCCACCTGAATCTTTTGGGGGGTTTTTGGCAATGTTCAAGCTATTTACACATCTCTTTGCCTTAAGATCTAAGCCTTTCATTTCTTATTTACCCTGACAAAGTTTCAGACTCACATAAGCAGCACAGGGGCCAAAAATGGGTTTAAATGTTTGATATTTACCGCATTTTCTAAATAAAGAGCCTTAAATTCAGTTTTACTCACATGTGAATCGAATAGTGACACATTTATGGTCACATAACATAGAGACAGTCACACAAAGTGACCTCCCACACCCACAGTCCCACAGCCACCAGTGCAGCCCAGTCCAGCTTTGAGTGTTGCCTTGGACCAACAGCCTGTTGACAGGCAAAAGTGACATGAAAAGAAGGTTTTGTGTTCTTCTATCTTAAAAATAGGACCCACAAAACAAAGATCATCCCCACTTCAACACCGCTGGGATGCTGATTCCTGCCCTGGCTGGCTTCTGCTCTTGGCGCACCAACCCATCTCACTAAACCAGCTTTGCAGATGGCTAAAGCAGCCTAAGTCTTCTTGAGTCAAGGAGAAACATGACTTTACCTTCTCTGCGGAGCTGTGTCATTGACTTCAATGACACTTCCAAAACTTGCATGGTCAGGAAACCAAGCCAGTCATTCCAGATTTACACAGTGCAACTCGAATGAGAGGGCAGGATCAGCAACCCGGAAATCAGAGCTGCCACAGACCAGCCTAAGACCTGGCTGAAGTGCTAACACCGTGTCTTAGACCTCAACAGGGAGACAGGATTTGAAGCCATCTGGCCATGCCTGGGTGGTTTCCATGGGCTCCGCTTTGATTTTCAGCCTGGTTTTCCAGGAATACAAAGAACCCAAATCAGAATCGCGCATTTATCCAGAGACAACTCAGTGCAAGAAAGTTCAGCTCCAGATCTGGTGCAATGAGGGATGCCATCATCACGGGTTTCTTTAAATCCCAATTATTCCATACTACCTAAATATATAGGTTGAGAAATTTCTTGTTCCATTTGCTTTGGGGCTCAAAGGCAGAAGGGGGTGAAAACTCACAGACTGGTTTGGGTTGGAAGGGACCTTAAAGATCCCTACTACTGCCACTGCTCTGAGAATCCTGAGGACACCCATAACCAGCTGCTGCCCCATAAGAGCTCGAAGTACTTCTCTAGATGGGCAGAAACGCAGCCTTTTAATGTCCCCGATGCAGGTGGCTTCACTGGAAAGGGCTAGACCTGAAAATCAGGAGCAGGGTTCCCAGCCAAGCTTTCTACTGCGTGATCTCGTACAGGGTTTCTTCCTACCCGGCCCTTTGCTTTCCCTGATACACATTATTATCCCCATGTGATGGTTTAATGATGATTTCAGTGCAAGTTAATTATTAAGGATGCTGGTGCTTCCATTGCACACCAGCCCCAAAGCGCTTCCATCCACTGCTACACCTCAGAGACCATCCAGTCATTTCGAAGCACAGAGCAGAGCAATGCTGTTATTAAGCATTAACACTACTCAGCACTTCAACAGCCTTATCCCTATTGACAGCCTCACAGTTTACGAGGTCACTGTGACCACTGTGCTCAGGAAGCCACCAAAGTCTGGGGACAGCTTCAGGACCAGCTTCAAGCCAAAGCGGTGGCACAGCAGCAAGGGACATGGGCACATCCCTAAACCTAAACAGCCTCGAGAGGTTTGAGCTCCAAAGCTCACTCAGGTTACTAGGGGAAGGCAAAAACCCTGTTGTTCCAGGGCCAGAGGAGGTCACCTTCATCATCACCCTCAGGCTATCAGAGTAATCCCTCTTATAGGGAGCGCAAGCAGATGGAGGGTTAGATAAGAGAAATCCTTGACAGCCCAGCCTGCAGCACCCTTACAGAGACATCAACATTAATCCCACTTTTTTCCTACCACCATAGCAAGAAGCAGCTCCAAGAATTGAGGATGAGGAGGGCAAAATGTGCTGCTTCTTGTTCTACTTTAAATTCCCAGGGCATCTCATTTTTATCCCCATCAGTGGCTTGCTGCAATCCCCCAGTGCTCAGCCAGCAAGAAACTAACCCAAACTTTCTCCTCTGGCCATCTAATCCCAAATTCCAGCAGAAATAGTTGTCTCCTGTTGGTATTATTACTCCTGCTTGTATTATTGTGCCAGTTTTGAGGCCCTTGCTTGAGATATAGAGCCAATGAGGGGGAAGAAGCAAAACCCAAACTAGGCTGGGTCTCAGCAGCATTTATAACCCAAATTTGCCAGGCTTCGAGGTTGAACTGAGGAATTTGGGCTGAAATGACACGGAAATGACAAATTAATAGAGCAAATGGAATCGGCGACATGGGGACGACGGGGACCGACACACGCAGCCACTTAATAACACACACGCCTCCCTGGGTGAGGCAGAGCCCTGGGAGGGCCCCGGGCGAGGATGAGGCACCAGTTGCCTTCCTCCCACCCGGGCACGCTGCACCCCAGCCCCACAGTGGGCTCAGTGCTATCCCCATCCAGCACATTGCCCCCAAGGCGTGGACGATTGTGTTGCATGCTGATATAAGGGAGGAAGAGGAGGAGGAGGAGAAGGACACAGCTAAACCTGTCCTTGCAAAAAGCCTCCGCATCTTCTTTCTTCCAAAAGCCCAGGGGTGAAACAAGGCGTGCATGACCCCACCACGTAGGTGTCCGTCTGTCAGCAGGTCCCTGCGTAATGCCTCCTCAACATCTTGCCCAATTCCACTTCGTTTGACACATCAAAGGCACTTTTCAGTTCATACAAGCTCCTTGGAGGGCGTGCAGCCAGGAAAGAGGAAAAGGAGCCTTCCCAAAGCCTGCTCGACACAGTTCAGCATCAGAGAAGCCACGCAGGAATGCCCCAGTGAGGAGTCTAGCAAACAGCCTCAGGAAAAGAGGGTTCTGCATGGCATGTGATTAGAGAAACACCTTGTTTCCCTTTGGGAGCCTTCCCCATCATTTCCAGCCTTATTGGACTGTATCTCCCAGTCAGGAGGATTTTGCTGGGTCATTATCCACCCATTGGGAGCCTGGGAGAGCGTCTTTAACGCTGCCTTTGAGCTGAAGCCATAAAGTCCCATGGGCAAAGCAGCCGCCAGCAAAACGCATCCACTTCCAAGGGGGATGAGCGATGGGAGAGCAAGGAAAGGGTTTGGAGGATGGGCTCAAGGCGCGTTCGATCCAGCTGGAGCCACAGACAGGGCTGAAGGGAAGTGGCAAGTCATTACCTGGGCTGGAATGTGGCCAGGGTGTCTTGAAATACCAGCTTGCAAAACTTTCACCAAAACACGCCAACGGAGCGGGTGTTTCTAGGATAACAGATCCGACTTTTCCCTCTGCAACTGCCCCGGGAGCAGCAGCACCAGCGAAAACCATTAGCAGGAATTAAGGCTGTAACAGAGCCCCGGTCCCTTGGGATGCTCCGGGTCGGTTTGCTGGGCTCAGGACTCTGGGTTAGGCTGGAGGTGAAAGGCTTATTTCTTTGCAGTCCCTTTTGTCTTGCTGTGGGGAGGAATCCCTCCTCAGCGCTGATCCCATGGGATGTGTGCAGGTCTGGCTGCAGCCAGCAGAAGGCAGCAGTGAAGGGAACGTTTTAGTGCTTTATGGATGTAAAGAGGGGTTTAAGTGGTTTTACCCATCTACTGCATGCAGAGCTTTGCTCACCCTGTGCTGGAGCGATAGGACAAGGGGTGATGGGTTTAAACTGAAACAGGGGGAGTTCAGGTTAGATGCAAGGAAGCTCTTCCCTGTGAGGGTGGTGAGGTGCTGGAATGGTTTGAATGAACCATCCCATGTTGGAGCAAGCTGCTCTAGTGGAAGGTGTCCCTGCTCATGGCATGGGTTGGAACTGGATGAGCTTAAGGTCCCTTCCAAACCCAAACCATTCCATGATTCTATGACTGCTCCTTCAGAGGCAGCCGTGGATAACCCCAGTGCTGCATAAGGCACAGAGGTGGCATCACTTGAAGAAGGCAAGATGCAAAGAGAGATCTTTCCCATGGCAGGGGGTTAGAACTGCATGACCTTGAGGTTCTTTCCAACCCAAACCCATCTGAGATTCTATGGTTCACCCAAACCCATTTGAAAACTTGAACTCAAATCCTGGCACAAGGCTGCAAGGACCATGAAGGCGCCAAGAATTCCCTGTTCACTGTCACTAGGCCCTTCTTCCATCCCCAAACCCTCAACCTCAGCCCCACAGCAGCACCGAGAGCCTGCCCACTGCAATCCCTGCCAGCCAAGGGATGCAGGGCAACCCCACAGGAGCATAGAAGGAGACGTGGAACCATGGCCTGTGTCCATGCAAAGCCTGCGGCTTTCTGCTGGCATTCCCAAGAGCAAAATCACTGCCCTCGTTGAGCAACAGCTTGAAAGGCAAAAAGAAAAGAAAAGGGCCCGAGATGACAGGGGTAGGATCCACCCTGCCTGGCTATGGGCAGCGAGCACCCCCTGACTGCCAGCCCAGGTGCTGGCAAAGCCCTCTCTCAATGCCCTGGAAGGAGCAGTAAGGCAGCAAAAGGGATCCACAGTCAGGCTCTGCAGTGATCAGCTGCCTTTACCCAAGCTCCACCACCCCATGCAGGCACCTCCAGCTTGTCTGTGGCTCCTCAGACAGGCAAAGCATCCCCCAAACCCAGCCAAGCTCCAACACCAAACCACTTCTTCACTATGGTCGAGCTGCCTTGGCAGCCTGGGAGCAGCTCCAGGAGCTTCCCTTTGCTTTACATCCCAACATCCTGTGTCAACCGAACACACTGGGAATGAGAATTCCTGATTCCAGGAATGCTCCTCCAGCCTAACACCAGGAACAAGACTTCCCACACAGAACTACAGCCCTCTCCAGCCCATGGAGGAGGGGAACATGAACTACACCTCTGCTAATGAACCACCCAAAGCCTGGTGAGAGGTGGCAAGAGGGAAAAGCAGAGGAGGGAGCAGGGCTTCGTTATGCAACCGCATTATCTAACGACCACAGAGACACCCTATAGGGGCTCTTTGTTTGCAGAGGGCAGGATAAAGAAATGCCACCAATATCTGAGTCACTGGTTCACCAAGAGGCTCCGGAGTTATTTTCAGATGGAAACTTTTCCAGTTTCACATGATAATTTGGGAGGACTGGCTAATTCCCTGGCTCCACCCACCGCCTTGTAACACAGCTCCCTGCTGCTCTTGCATATATAGATAGGTATGGCCCTACAAGTGGGTGCAGACAGAAGAGCCTGGAGACAGAGGAAACCCGGACTTTCTTCTTTCCCAGCTGCCCCTTACCCTCTCCCACCATGAAGAAGGAAATACTGACCCTGGCCTTTGCTCGAGCCGTCTTCGTCGAGTTCCTCTCCACGCTCATCTTCGTCTTCATCGGCCTCGGCTCAGCCCTCAAGTGGCCCTCAGCCCTGCCCAGCATCCTCCAGATCTCCCTGGCCTTCGGCCTGGCCATTGGCACGTTGGTGCAGGCGTTTGGCCACATCAGCGGCGCCCACATCAACCCGGCCGTGACCATCGCCTTCTTCGTAGGGAACCAGATCTCCTTCCTCCGGACGCTCTTCTACGTGATTGCCCAACTGGTTGGGGCCATCGCTGGGGCTGGCATCCTCTATGGGGTGACGCCAGCCAATACCCGGGGTAACCTGGCCATCAATGCTGTGAGTATCCCTACCTGGAGATGGTTCACCTTGCCGTGCGGGTTCCCCTTCCCTTCTGAGTGGGGAGCTCGTGGCAGCACCAGCTCGGAGAGCTGAATCCATGCGGAGGGTCCATCTCAGTGCATTGCATAGAGGGATGGGAATGGGATAGGAGCAAACCCCGGCATAGCCAACAGAGGATTGACATGACAGATTCATTGTGTGGGGTAATAAATAGCATGTTTTTTCCCCCTTCTTTAATAAGTGCTTCCTTTATCCTAAGGGCCTGAGTGAGTCACCAGCACCATTGAGATGTTCTTGACTGCAGCCTCTCCACCTGGAGATTAGTGCTGGGATAGGAGCTGTGCCAGGACAGAGGCTGGAGGGCAGGGAGTAGAGCCAGCACGGGCAGGGGGAGCGGAGCCCGCTGGCACTGCTGCACTGGGGATGAGAGGAGGATGGAGAAGAGCTGAAGGATCACTCAACAGGGAGGCAGCAAGGGGCTGCTCTTGGAGGAGAAGGGGGGCATTGGCCCCCTGTGAGATAAGTGGGGATGAGGAGCTTGTCTCAAATCCTTGGGAAGAGCTGGGAAACCACCTGAAATGGGAGCAGTGGAGCTACTGCTCCAACCACATCAGGTCTGGACCCCTAGGATCAGCACAGGCTTGTGGCAGAGGATTCAGTCACTAGGGTGAGATGCTGCGTGCATCTCCTTCCCACATGCACCTGGTCCCAAACCAGTCAGCTTTAGCTAAAAAACATGGGTCTTGGGGCACTTTGTCCTTCCCAAGCCCAGGGGGGTCCAGTCCATCTGACAGATCCCAGTAGAGAGCACAAAGGTGCTGGGACCCCAGCCTTCACCCCAACCCTCTCCCTTCATCCCGTGCCCCTCAGCCTCCTGGGGAGGTGCTCCACAAGGCAGAAGGGAGATGAATCAGGATACAACCGCTTGAAAGGATCAAGGGGAAAAGAAACAGAGGGGGGGAAAAGGGACAAATCCATGTGGGATTTTTTTGGGAAAACACCGAGTGTAGTGGAGACAAGCAAGTGGAAAGAGATTGGAGAGCACTGGGAAGGGAGAGGTCAGGAGAGAGGCAGATTTTGGGCCAAGAAAGGTAATTTCTTCCTTTTCAGGGAAAGAAGCAGTGGCAGCAGAGCACCTTGTGCCCAAAGGCTGAGCAGGGGACCTGGGGGGCTTCTCTTGCACGGCTTTGCAAGCCCAAAGCCACCAGCAAAGCACTCAAGTGGCATTGCTGAGCCCTGGGGATGGGTGATGACTGTTGCTTTTGCTGATTGGCAGCTCAACAACAACACGACCCCCGGGCAGGCCCTCGTGGTGGAGATCATCCTCACCTTCCAGCTGGCCGCCTGCATCTTCGCATCCACGGACAACCGGAGGAGCGGCAACGTCGGCGCCCCAGCGCTGTCCATTGGGCTCTCTGTTGCCGTGGGGCACTTGGTGGGGGTGAGTGTCCAGGCAGAGGGTCCTGCTGGCACAGGGCTCCTCAAAATATCCCCCTGCGGTTGGTCCCAGAGGGAGCTGCATTGGGAGAGCCAACAGGACATAGTGGGGCTCCTTGTCCATGGTGATGTGGGGAAGGATGACGTCCATCCCAACCTCTCTGTAAGAGAGACAGCACCAGGGACCGCTTCCGTCCCTGCCTCTGGGAAGTCATCCTTACCTGCTAAGCCATAGGTTAAGATGAAGAGGCCGGGTTAAGATGCTGCACCTTAACCTGGTCTCCTTTCCACACCGACAGATCTACTTCACTGGCTGCTCCATGAACCCAGCACGGTCCTTTGGGCCCGCGGTCGTCGTGAGGAGGTTCAGCTCAGCACATTGGGTGAGCATCAGTGGTTGGGACCAGGCTGGATGAGTTGTAGGGCAAGGGAGAGGGCAGTGATTGCCACAGGGCTGGATGTTTTAAAGCCTGAAAGGATAAAAGGGACTGGAGAACACTTGATGAATGGATGGAGAACAGGTTATCCCCATGGCATAGAGCCAGTATAGCCCCCATGCAATGGTGCACAATGAGCTAGGGCATCATCTGATGACTGTAAAGCCCATAGAGAAGCTCAGCTTTGGCTTTCCATGCACCTACTGAACCTGCAAGCTCAGACCCAGCCTTGCAGAGCAGGCTTGGTGCTTCCTTTCCAGCCCACCACATCTCTGCACTCATAAAGAGCTTGATGTCTGCAGTAACCAAAGCTTGAAGGGATTTCAGCCCAAGAAGTCTACTGGGATGGGTATTTGCATCTCTGCATGGGACAGGAGATGTGGAACAGTGAGGGATGCTGATGTAACGGCTGGATGTGGTGCACCATCCTCCAGGACCTGCTTTCACCCTCTTCCTTGTTTGCTTTCTAGGTGTTCTGGGTTGGACCCATCCTTGGGGCTTGCTTGGCCTCCCTGCTCTACTTCTACATCCTGGTCCCCTACTGCATGAACCTGTCAGATAGGGTTGCCATCGTCAAGGGCACCTACGAGTCAGAGGAGGAGTGGGAAGAGCAGAGAGAGGAGAGGAAGAAATCCATGGAGTTGACCCCACCATAGGAAGGGTTAGGAAAGAGCAAGCAGAAGGAGGGGAGGAAGCTCCACACATGGGCTCATGTGTGCACCAATGAACACATCCAGCTACAGCAGACTCTTAAGCAAAAGGCTTGTAACTCAAAGACCACCCGTGGCTAAGAAAGGAGCATTGCAGTGTCTGTCTATAACCCCTCTACATGAGTGTGAGCGCTAGAACCTCTCCTAAGCTTAACTGCAGCCAGCGAAGGCATCGCAGCCTAGGGCAGCCTCAGCTGCAGCTTTGCACCCACTGGGCTGCATCCATGCCCTCCTCGGTGCCAGTTCGGCACCACTGGCAGAGGCCTGAGCCTGCAAGTGCTGGTGCACACAGGATTTCACCCCTGCATCTGGTGGCCCAGGGGATGGAAACACCATGTAGACCCCAGCAGAGAAGAACGACCGCTTTGGGCAAGGTGGGTGCAGCCCAATCCCCCGCTTCCTCCCTGCCACAGGGCCAACGCTACTCATAGATGCTCTTTGTCATGCATTAGCTGGTGCTGGTGAGTCCTATTTATTCATGGCTGCGGAAAGAACCATGATTTGTGCATTTTGTGTCGAGATCTTTGTAATATAGGATATTATTTATTGTGAATAAAGGGAATTTTAAACAAGCCACAGGCATCAGATTGTAGGAGTAAAGAACGGATGAAGCTGGCTGCAGAGCCATTCCAAAGGGCAAGAACCATCCCAAAGGGCAGCTCCTGGACCCCAAACCCTGTGGCAACTGGCGCTATGGGTTGGTTCGAGAGGTGATAGTGGTGAGGATGAACCAGTGCAAGAGATGCCCCACAAGCAGGACCCAGGTCCAGGGCAGTGTGAAGCCCATTGGCAGGGCTGGCATGAGCAGGGAGGAGCCAGCAGCAATCCTTCACGCTCCAGTTTGACTCAGGCTTTCTGCCATACCAGTTCTCCCACTGGTGCCCTCAAAAGCTGACCCACAACGCTCCCAGCCCCTTGCCCGGTGCCAAACCCACACCTTCGCCCTGACCTCCTGCTGGAGCCCTGCTCTTCCAGTTCTGCCACCACCCTCTGCCAAAGCGCCTCGCTCCAGCCTGGCCGTGGGGACACCGGCTCCATCCCTCCCCTCTGGCTTCCCAAATCCAGCCCCAGCTCCTTCACAGCCCCAATTTGTGCTGTGGAGATGAGGCTTCTGCTGAGCACAGACCCCAAAAGAGGTGGGAGATGCTTGTCCTGGAGCTCACCAATGCAGCTCAATGTCCACTACATGTCCCCCTTTGCATGGGAGATGGGCAGCATCACCCCTATTTGAAGCAGCTTTGCAACCCAGGCTGAGCCTGCATCACAGCAAACCCTTGCCTCTCATTTTCCTTTGCCCTCTGTGCTCTGGCACTCGACACAAGAGATGGGGGGCAAGCAAGAGGAGAAAAGGAGGTGGAAAAGCCCCTCATTTGGGTCACACAGAGCTAGGGACCTAAAACCACCATCCTGTACCCTGCCTTAACCCTCCCATCCCACCCCTCCTCAGGGATGGGCTGAGGCAACAACCCCTCTGTGCCTCAGCTTCCCCTTTCTTAAGGGCAGAGAATAATAAGCAGCACAATTGCACATGGAATGATGATGCTCTCCAGACACAAGCCCCAGGGGAACATTCAAGCACCTCCAGAACCCAGAGACACCGCTCCCTAAGCGGCCCCACAGCAAAGCATGGGGCAGGTCAGCATCCCAAAACCTGCATCCAACAATCTCCTTCCACTGCAGCCCTGGACCCTGAGGATGCACCCAGAGGTACATTGAGAGCAGGGCACCCTGAGCATCCCCTTTGCTTTGCTGATCTAAACCCCATCCACCCCAGCATCCAGGAGTCCTGGCAAACCCCACACCCCATAAAGGGACTCAGGGACCACCACAGCACCCAGCAGCACTCCCAGTGTGCCCAACCAGCAGCAGAAAAGGCAGGCAGGGTGTGAGCCCTCCATGGGATGAATCAGAGCATCTGCCACAGCAGCTCTGCGTCAGCACAAAAGGCAGCCAGCGCCTGGCTCGAAAACACAGGATGGACCCAGGCAGGGCTGGGGGCACAAGCAATGAACCCCCCTCCCCATTGCACAGGCAGGGGTAGACCCCGAACCAGAGCGAGCGCAGGCTGGACACCAGCAGCATCCTGCCCGGTGCAGAGCTCCTGGTGCTCGGGTCACACCTTCCCCACCCAGCTTCGTGCTGGTCCCTGTTAGATGCAATCCATGGCACAGAGCTTGAGTTTAATCCAGCCCAAAGCCTGGCATCCTGCAAGGGATGTGACCTCACCTCTGCCAGGGCAGAGCCCAGGTCATGGCTGGGGAGCCCCAAGGTCCTTCTGCCTGTTCCTGCCTGCCCAGGGATGGGAGCAGCAGTGCTTAAACCTGGAGAAATTTGGGTCTTTTTAAGCCTACAAGCCCCGTTTTGAATGGGGCTGTTACTGCTGAGCACCAGCCTCATAGGAACGGGGAAAACACCATGGGGAAAACATCATGGGGAAAACACCACCTTTACTCCAGCAGACAAAACAAGGCCTGATATAATCCCTGGCCATTCCAACCAGCTTTACCTGCAGTGCACAACAGCACAGTCACAGCCCTTTTCCCTGCAACAGGAGCTGCCATTCCAGCAGCAGCATCTCAGCACACCCCCATCCACACCATCACCACCCTCCCTATGGCCACAGGGACCCAGCACCAGTGGGGTTATAAGGGAGTGAATTACATCAGTGTTTTGTACCACCGGTTCCCCACACATCCCCTGGTTTAGAGGTCCATCAGCTGAAACTACAGCACTGCAGCACATCCTTCTTGTACATACATGCCATAATGAGGTGCAGTTACCCCCTAAACACCCCTACCAGCAGTTGTTTTGCACCAAGAGCATTTCACAGACTGTTCCTCATTCTGGAGCATCTTTTCCATTAAAACAGCTTTAAAAAGGTCCTTCTTTTGTTCTGGCAGGGAGGAAACCCCAACTTTTCCCCATGTTGTAGCAACCTTGAAACCTTATATCTCCTCACGCACCAAAGAGCTTTCAATCTGTTTAAGGAAGGGCTGTTTGTGCGGCATCGAAAGTCCCTGAAATACAAGCTTGCTGGGCCACTGTAGACACAGGGGAGGGAACCAAGTGCTTGAGGAGAAACGAGATCCTGTGGCAATATCCCCATTAAACAAGGGTATTTCCAATGGGTTGTAGGTGCCTCTTTGCTTCAGCCCTTGGCAAAGGGTCAGCCCAGCTCCCTCCATCACTGCTGCTGAGTAAGAGGGGATAACGCTGCACAACCTGGGAGCGCATCCCTGCCACCAGGGCTGGGCTTTGCAACCCCAAACGCTGTGTTTCCAACTGGAGTTTGACTTCCAATGAAAAGCAACTGGAGAACAAAGCAAAGTCCTGCTCGTTGAGAACAGGCTGATGAGAGATGGAGACACGCAGGCAAGCACCAGGGCTGATGGGAAAGCATCGCAGAGGGGGACTGGGTTAAAACTGAACAGGGGAAGTTTAGATTGGATATAAGGGGGAAATTCTTTCCTGTGAGGGTGCTGAGGCACTGGAATGGGTGCCCAGGGAGGTTGTGAATGCTCCATCCCTGGCAGTGTTCGAGGCCTTGGGTGAGATGGTTTAGAGCGAGGGGTCCCTGCCCATGGCAGGGGGTTGGAACTGGATGATCTTAAGGTCCTTTCCAACCCTGACTATTCTGTGGCTGCAGCCCACCAAGTGGCCCAGGAAAGCAACGACCCCTCCAGGAGCAGCTTTGCTGGAGAGCCCCAAGCAGCCATAAAGAAGCCAAGCTAGAGATGTCCTCCCTTCGCTGCAGCTCCGCAGTGCACTGGAGGCTCAAGATGCTTCCTGTGCATCATCCAGGGCAGAGGAGAAGCCTGTGCGCAGAGGCACGGCAGAGCCCGGCAGGATGTTGGCGTTAGTCACACTCCAGCCTGTGCCAGCTCCCACCTCCTCTCGAGCGCACGCACTGAGCTTCCCCCTCCTACTCAGCCTCTGCCCAGCCTAGAGCTGCTGCGGCCCCGGTTCCGTGAGCAGCGAGGGCCCACAGCCACCCTTCCTGTTGGCACCGGGAGCAGCCTCCACCTCAGCATCCGCCGCCTTCGCTCATGGGCTCCTAGCATAGAATGCATTGGGTTAGAAGGGAGCTTAAAGCCCATTCAATTCCAACCCCCTGCCATGGGCAGGGACCCCTTCCACTGGAGCAGCTTGCTCCAAGCCCCTGTGTCCAACCTGGCCTTGATGGCATGGAGCATCCAAACCTTCTCTGTTCAACCCATCCCAGTGTCCCAACACCCTCACAGGGAAGAGCTTCCTTATCTCCAACCTGAACTCCCCCTGTTCCAGTCTGAACCCATCACCCCTTGTCCCATCACTCCAGTCCCTGATGCAGGTCCCTCCTCAGCATCCTTGTAGCCCCCTTCAGATACTGGAAGCTGCTCTGAGTTCTCCACACAGTTTCTCTTCTTCAGCCTCTCTGTTCTCAAGAGCTGCTCCAGCCCCTGAGCATCCTCATGGCCTCCCTCTGGACCAGCTCCATGTCTTTCTTATGCTGAGGACCCCAGCACTGCACACAGGTATGACTTGGGCTGAATGCAGCAGCACATAGGGTCAGGCTTCAGCACCCAGCAGCAATGGGCACCACTGCTCAGGTGACTGTGAAGCCACCAGTGCTCTGCTTTGGTCCTCGTTTTGGCACTGGTGCAGTGCACCAAGACCCTGCTGAGTGCATGGGGAGATGCAGCATCATAATACATGGGAATACAGGAGAAGCGTTGCCCCCAAATAAACCTGCAATTCAAGAGATGAAGGGCAGATGTCCAGAGGCCAGGGAGGGCAAGAGGATCTGTTCCCACCTCAACACCCCCCTAGAGCCCTAAAAATGCTTCTTTAAAGCATCTAAAGACTTGGAGTTATTCGGGTTATAATAGATATAATAATTGGGAGTTATTAACAGATGCCTCAAGGTTGGGGACCAAAAGGGGACAGTGACTGGGCTGGTTCTGCAGCAAGCATGAAGCAGCACCCATGGGAGAGCAATGGGTGCCTGGGTCATCTCTTGCTGCCCTCTGCTGGGATGCCCCA
This sequence comes from Neopsephotus bourkii, assembly GCF_033783945.1. NCBI lineage: Eukaryota > Metazoa > Chordata > Aves > Psittaciformes > Psittacidae > Neopsephotus > Neopsephotus bourkii. The sequence goes on from NW_026901922.1 coordinate 355,323, forward strand.
TGGAGAACAAGCAAGAGACCAGGAAAACCCTCATCAGAGGGAGGTTTCTTAAGAGTGAAAGGGGGAGAAAACCCCACTCCTGCTTCCAGCCACTCTTCCCCAAAGAGCAGCCTCAGCATCCCATACAAAAACAAGGTTCTCTCCCTGCCTGGACCACAGGCTCGGCGCTGCTGGCTCAGGGCTGCGTTTCTGCTGCCAAGTTTCCTCTTGCTCCAAGGTTTTGCCTCCCCTTTCCAGGATACAGCCCGTTTGTTCTTCACCTCCCTCCTGCAAACAGGCAAAGTCCAAGAGCGGCTCCAATAACGGCTCCTTGTGCTGCGGGGTGGCGACAGCAATAAAAGAGAGTCATAAAGTAAAGAAGGGAAAACAAAGAAGCAACCCTAAGGTCTGCCTGACAAAGGGGCTTTGTTGGGAAAGGGCAGCTCCGGAGCCAGGAGGGTTTTCCAGGCACAGCCGCTGAGAGCAAGGAGAATACAAGGACTTAGCAAGCAAGGAAGGGATTAAGCAGCTTTAAGCCCCAGCCCAGTAAGAGGCCTCTGAACTGGCTGAGCTCCCACCCCGGGGTTGATGCACACTCAGCATCTGGGCTGGTTTCCTCCAAAACAAGAGATTCCCAAACTCGTGGCTTCCAACCAGCATCGGGATGCACAGGAGGACGAGTCCTCATGCCCAGCCTTGCTGCATGGGAAGGGTCCTGGGGAGCCAGGATCCAATTCGGCTCAGAAACAACCCCTAAAACCATAACCACCACCAAACAAAACACACCAGAGCATCTGGCAAGCATCCTCCAGGATACGGCCCTTGGCTGCCGGCTTGACATTAATCCTGCTTGGCAAGACAGCAAGAGCTCTCCTGCCCACAAGCCAGGTACAGCTGCAGGTTCATATAATGCCCTCTTGTGCAGCTGGGGAGGGGAAGAACAGGATCAAAACAAGCTCCAGATGCCCTGTGCAGTTTGCCTTTTCTTGTCAAAGGGCCTCAAAGAGAGGGAAATCAATTCCCCTTCCCGAAGGATTCTCTCGACTGTTGGGATTTCCCCCTCTCATTCCCAAGAAGTGCATTTATCCTGCACTGGAGCAGCTCTTTCCCTGCCCAAGCAGTTCCAGCAGGAGAAAACGAACCCTTTCTCCTCTCTTGAAGGGAATTCCTTAGTTTTCAAGCTACTCACCCAACCAACCAATTGCTTTCCAACAGGGAGCCATTCCCCCCTCCTCCTTTAAAAGACCAGAGTCCATAGGAATTATGATAGCTGCTATCAGCATCAATCCGCATCAAAAGGGAAAGGGATATAAACCACTATCAGCTTATTTTGTTCCAACCAGATAAGAAAAGCTCCATGGCTCTTTCACAAAGAAACCCTGCAAGAGCAGTTAATCAGGAGATAAAGCTTTGATTTAAGCCGGGTGTGTAAACAGTGACATCAAGAGGCTCCTTATCTCTCTGCCTTTGTCCTGGAGTTTGCTTTAGATTTGGGGCTCAGCACTGAAGCTGGGCATCAGGGACCAGCTCAGCTCTGCACAGGCAGCATCCCTGCAAGAGCCTTCGCTTGGGTTTACTCATCCCTACTTTGGGTTTACTCATCCTTTATCATTCAACCCCCAGATATGCATTTTTCCATGGAAACAGCATGTGAAGAAAACACCTTTCTCTAGCAGCAACCCCAGCTTTTCAGTGCTTCAATGTCTCGGGGCATTAACAAGGCTCTTCCCCACCACAAAGCGCTTCCATTCACAACAAGACATGTTCCAAATCAACCTGTAAATGGGGCATTCTGCAGCACCAGGGTGATCAGGAGGGAGCATCCTGTGTGTGTCCTGTTTAGCACCAGCCCCAGTCTCAGAGCTAGAGCAGAGTGATCAAATCAGGTACCCACAATTGCTAGGAGGGCAGGGGGGCTGCAGGTCCGAAGGCAACCCCTGCTCCAATCTGATGGGGATTAATTCATAGAATGGTTTGTGTTGGAAGGGACCTTAATGCTCATCCAGCTCCAACCCCCTGCCATGGGCAGGGACACCTTCCACTAGAGCAGCTGGCTCCAACCTGGCCTTTAACACTGCCAGTGATGGAGCATCCAAACCTCCTCCATTCAACCCATCCCAGTGCCCCAGCACCCTCATAGGGAAGAGCTTCCTTATCTCCAACCTGAACTCCCCCTGTTCCAGCCTGACCCCATCACCCCTTGTCCCATCACTCCCATCCCTTCTGCAGGTCCCTCTCCAGCATCTCTGTACCCCCCCTTCAGACACTGGAAGCTGCTCTGAGCTCCCCACGCAGCTTCTCTGCTCCAGCCCCAATGTTTTCAGCCTGGTTCCTATGGGAGCTGCTCCAGCCTCTGAGCATCCCCATGGCCTTGCTCCAGCAGCTCCATGTCCATGCTGAGGACCCCAGCACCGCACACAGCTCCTCTACAAGGCTTGGACATTGTAAGAGTGAATTCTGCACTAACATCTTGCAGGAAGAGAGGGCTCAAAAGCCCAGCACAGGCAGCAAATGAGCTTCCAATCTGCATGTAAAGGGGCTGAGGCCATAGGGTCTGCATTCTGCCGCTGTGGCAGGGTGCAGCTCCCCTGTTTATCATTGCACATCCCCTGGGGTAGATGGAAAGCCATGGGCAGCCGTCCTCGGCTGAGCAAACACAGCTTCTCTATCTAAACAGGCAAGTGAATCTGGAGGCATAATTTGTCATCTAATTGCAGCAACACACCCAGGATTAATTGGTGCATTTGGATGCAAAGCAGGTTTTATTTATGGCACACTCAGGTTTCAGCAGCCCATTGCCAGCAATCGCTGCCAAGGTAAAAGCCATCGCAAACAGCCAAAGAAAGGCTCAAAGAGGGAGGTTTTGCAGCGCTGAGGAGTGCAGGACTGGTGAATTACACACAAACCTGCCGAGGGCCCATTGAAATCAAGAGGCTGAAGTGCAAACCTCGGCCACAATTAGCTCCAGGCTCTGTTTGAGGCCGTTTCAGCCCATGGACAATGATAACTTGTCTCATGAGGGCCCCCAAGACCTTGAGAGCATCACGGGCAGGAAGAAGAGGCAGGTGAGAAAACAAACCTGACAGAGCTCTCCATATGGCAAAGCCAAGGGGGCACGGAGCAGAAATGAACCATGGTAAAGAGGGGACATTGAGCAGGAACAAACCCTTCCCCACCATCTCCCCTTGTCGCAGAGAAAGGAGGGTATAAAAGCAAACCAACCCTACCCCTCACATAAGGGCTTTGGCAGGCTTCAAGCACACCAGCACTAAACCCATATAACACAAACCCAACCCCATGGGCATCACCACAGATGCTCCTCACACACTCATAGCTTCACTTGCCCAGAGCTGCCCCAGTGCAGCTCCCACTGGGCCCCAGCATGACCCAGCAATGGCTTGGTGCTGGGCCAGGGTGCCCCAAGGGGCTGAGCCTGCTCCAAAGCACCTCATAGCACCCAGCACAGCCCTTAGCATCCACTCTCCTTTGGAAGGGGAAGGGAAGCACCCACCTTTCAGTGCAGAGCATCCTGCTGAGAGCACAGGGAGCAAGGAGCAGCCAAAGATGACCAGGAGGGATGGCAAACTCACAGGGCTAAAGACCATGAATGGACTCAGCACCAGGCTTTATAGGCAGCAAGAGCTCAACCAGGTGAGGTCGATTGCTGTGCTGATTGATGGGGTTTAGGGAGTAAAATGCACTGATTGACCCAGGTGAAAGGACAGAGCCTCTGATCTGACCCCAGTCACCATCAGCTCCCCAATCACTGGTGAGCAGCTGTGGAGCAATGAGAGGATGTTGTGAGGGAAGGGAAGGATGGAGAGGTCATAGCAACAGAGACATTGAGATGCTGGAGCAGGGCCAGAGAAAGGCACCGGAGCTGGTACAGGGCCTGGAGCCCAAGTGTGATGGGGAAGGGCTGAGGGGCCTGGGGGGTTCAGATGGAGAAGAGAAGGCTCAGGGGGGACCTGACTGCTCCCTACAAGTGCCTGACAGGAGGATGGAGCCAGGAGGGGCTGGGCTCTGCTCCCAAGGGATGGGGCAAGAGGAACCGGCCTCAAGCTGCACCAGGGCAGGTTTAGATGGAGCTGAGGAACAATTCCAAACCCAACCCAAAGGGTGCTCGGGCATTGGAACAGGCTGGAGTCACCGTCCCTGCACGTTCACACACCCCCAGTGCCATGGGTTAGTGGTGGCCTTGGAATGGTTGAACTGGATGAGCTTAAGGCTCTTTTCCCCGCTCGTTGATGCTCCTGGTTCCTCTCTGACAGAGGAAGGCCGCCACCTGCTGTCCATACACACATAAAATGGGACAAAATGGGCCAAAATCCGGCTCTTCCTGCACATCAGGTTGCCCAGAGAGGGTGGTGGATGCCCCATCCGTGGACACAACCCGGGCCAGGCTGGATGTGCTTCTGGGCAACCTCATCTAATTGAAGGTGCCCCTGCTCGTTGCAATGAGACTGGACCAGATGGTTTTGAAGGTCCAATCCAACCCAAGCTATTCCATGATCCTATGATCTTATAAGATAGGTTCATGCCCCCATGGTGTGGTCCTTTAGGGTGGCAGATCCACCAGCAACTCAACCGGGTGCAAAGGGTAGGACCACAGAGGATGCTTGGAACCAGGAGCCCACCATCAGTGGGGAAAGCTCCTGTAGGACCCTTCTCCAACCCACTCCGACAAGGGAGACCTCATTAGGAGGAGCAAGCAGCTCGGTGCTGGCTGAGCTGAGCACTGCAGGTTCCTCGGGTGTCCCCCTGGGCTGGGGGGGGGCACATCACAACCAGAGTCAGTGTGAGCTCATTGGGTGCCATTCAGAAACCCCTATGGGAGTGATGGGTGCGAGAGCCGGAGCGCTCCTGCAAGGCTGAGCTCATTGGGTGCCATTCAGAAACCCCTATGGGAGTGATGGGTGCGAGAGCCGGAGCGCTCCTGCAAGGCTGAGCTCATTGGGTGCCATTCAGAAACCCCTATGGGAGTGATGGGTGCGAGAGCCGGAGCGCTCCTGCAAGGCTGAGCTCATTAATCCCCCCTTGATGACAGGCTCCTTGCTGAGGCCACCGCTGGCTCTCATTAAGAGGCTCCTTGAGATGAGCTCCTGCTGAGCACCAGCCCCGTGCTGACAGTGATGGGAGCTGCAGGGAGCTCTGGGGTAGCACAGTAATTACCCAGCCCCAGGCACAAAGGTCCCCGGGGGCAGAGCACAGGAAGATGAGGACCTGGAGCCCTCATCTCCTCTGGGGCTGGCATTGGATGAAGGGGAAGCGGGGTCCTGCTTTTCTCTGCCCATTGACAGCGCACAGGGTGACACCGGGCACCTTTAGTGCCCTGAGCACTGAACCATGGATGTTGCACAGCCAAGAGCTCCAGACTGCCCCGGAGAGGCAGCTGCCACCAGGAGCAGCCCTCAGAGGTTCATTGAGCTCCTGCAGCTTCAGGGAGCTGAGGGCTTCGCTCCACTGCCGGGGATGGAGCATCCAAACCTTCTCCATTCAACCCATCCCAGTGCCCCAGCACCCTCACAGGGAAGAGCTTCCTTATCTCCAACCTGAACTCCCCCTGTTCCAGTCTGACCCCATCACCCCTTGTCCCATCGCTCCCATCCCTGCTGCAGGTCCCTCTCCAGCATTCTTGTACCCCCCTTCAGGCACTGGAAGCTGCTCTGAGCTCCCCACGCAGCTTCTCTGCTCCAGCCCCAATGTTCTCCTATGGGACCTGCTCCAGCCCCTGAGCATCCTCATGGCCTCCTCTGCCCTTGCTCCACCACCTCCATGCCCTTCTTATGCTGGGAACCCCAGCACCGCACCCAGTGCTGCAAGTGGGGTCTCACCGAGCAGAGCAGAGGGGCAGGATCACATCCATGACCGGCTGCTCACACTCCTTTTGCTGGTGCACAGCCACCACCAGATGATGCTCAACAGCCCCAGTTCCACATCTGGCCTTGGGGGACAAACCCAGGCTTGGATCTAAGGGTGTCCGTGCATCTGAGCCGGGTTTTACCCCGCAGGAAGCAGCAGCATTCGGGTACCCAAGGGCTCCTTTGACACCTTTACTCCTGCTTTATTCCTTTGTGTGTTTTAACTCAACCCAGAGCGGGGTGAAAGGGCACAGAAATCACCTCTCCCTGCAGGACCTGCGGTGGCAACGAGGGGCCAAGTCACCTGAAAGGTCGCTCCTTTGGGCCAACAAGTGCCAAACCCAGAGCAGAGCAGCAGCGAAAGCCCCATCCCCTGCTGAAGGCATCAGCTGCAAACATGGCAACGGCCTTTCCCGCAGCAGCCCCACTTCGAGACTGCTCTAATGATGCCGAGTGACCCATCCAGCTACAAGCAGGAGCGGCAGTGACCTCCCCGTCAGCTCGCAGCATCCTCCTAACAAGCTTAAAAGTGCTGGCAAGGGGAAGAGCATCGCCACAACCTGCTGCAAGGAGGAACTGGGGGTCCTGCCTGGAGGGGAACGGGGCTGTGCAAAGGTAGGAGCCTTTCCCCCCCTTCTTTCCCACCAATTTTGGGATTAAACCCTTTTCCTCCCTTCCTTCCCACCAGTTTTGGGATTAAACCCTTTTCTTTCTTTCTTTCCCACCAATGTTGGGATTAAATCCTTTTCCTCCTTTCTTTCCCACCAGTTTTGGGATTAAACCCTTTTCCCCCTTGTTTCCCACCAATTTTGGGATTAAACATTTCTCCTCCCTTCTTTCCCACCGATCTTGGGATTAAACCCTTTTCATCTCTTCTTTCCCACCGATTTTGGGATTAAACCCTTTTCCTCCCTTCTTCCCCACCAATCTTGGGATTAAACCCTTTTCCTCCCTTCTTCCCTACCTATATTGGAAGAAATCAAACCCGAGTCATGCAAGCGGTTGGTGACGGGCATCCCAAAGTCTGATTATCAGGAAATAAGGGGTTGGGGCTGGAATTTTACTCCTCCCGAATGGCCAAAGGCATCCAGGGAGGATAAGGAATGTCAGGCTAAACACTCGGCTCTTCTGGAAGTGCTTTTCCGAGCAGTGAATGGTCAGGGAAGTTCCCCAGCACCTTAGGGATAAGCTCAAGAGACAAATGGTGCTCCTAGATAGAGTGATCCTGGGTGGAAATAGGGCTCCTGGATGGAAATAGGGCTCCTAGGTAGATGTAGTGCTCCTGGATGGAAATAGGGCTCCTGGATAGAAATAGGGCTCCTGGATAGAAATAGGGCTCCTGGATGGAAATAGGGATCCTAGATAGAAATAGGGCTCCTAGGTAGATGTAGTGCTCCTGGATGAAAATAGGGCTCCTAGACAGATGTAGTGCTCCTGGATGGAAATAGGGCTCCTAGGTAGAAATAGGGCTCCTGGATGGAAATAGGGCTCCTGGATAGAAATAGGGCTCCTGGATAGAAATAGGGCTCCTGGATAGAAATAGGGCTCCTGGATAGAAATAGGGCTCCTGGATAGAAATAGGGCTCCTGGATGGAAATAGGGATCCTAGATAGAAATAGGGCTCCTAGGTAGATGTAGTGCTCCTGGATGAAAATAGGGCTCCTAGACAGATGTAGTGCTCCTGGATGGAAATAGGGCTCCTAGGTAGAAATAGGGCTCCTGGATGGAAATAGAGCTCCTGGATAGAAATAGGGCTCCTGGATAGAAATAGGGCTCCTGGATAGAAATAGGGCTCCTGGATAGAAATAGGGCTCCCAGATAGAAATAGGGCTCCTGGATGGAAATAGGGCTCCTGGGTAGAAATAGGGTTCCTGGATGGAAATAGGGCTCCTGGATGGAAATAGGGCTCCTGGATGGAAATAGGGCTCCTGGATGGAAATAGGGCTCCTAAGCAATGGCAGAGGTGCCGATAGGGAACTGTGAGGCTGCACTTCCCATTGCACCCATCCAAACCCCAGCACCCCCAGGATGGAGCTGTCCCAGGCTGGACCTGTCCCGTGCCACGCTGCAGGGCCGAGGGCAGTGGTGATGGTTTTCTCTGTCGTGACATGGATGCCTTTATCGTGACTTTTGCCTTCTCCAGAGGACCAATGCAGGTCGTGCGGTGGCTGAACCTCTGCGGGCTGGTGCTGGCCGTGCTGATCCCCACAGGGTGGCCGATGGGCACCAAGGACCTGGAGGACACATCCAGGTAGGGAATGTTGGTGGAGCTGGTCCAGGAGATGCCACCATGGGCAGGGGATGCAGGAGCAGCTCAACCGTTGCTGTTGCTGCCTCACTACTGCAGCGTTCCTGTTCTCATTGCTCCAGACATGCTCCTTCCTGGCTCTCTCCCAGCCCATGCAGGGACAGTGCCATGTCCAATCCCCTGGAATTCTTGGATGTGTCAGACCAGGGATGGGATGCAGTGGGAGGTAGCAGAGCAGAGCTTTGGGCAGGATACATTGGGCAGGATGCTTGGGCGGGATGCTGAGCCTCACTCCATGGGAAGGAAAAACCATTGGGAACCCTCTGCTGGGGTGAATTTGGGATAGGAGGGACCCCAACATCATCTCTCCATCCTGGAGGGGTTGATAGGAGCCTCGGGCACCACCACACTCCTTTCCAGGAGCAGCAGATTGGAGGCACAAACCCACCACAGCCAAGCAAGCCAGAGGGCAAATAATATGGGATGAAATATCCCACATAATGCCAGGAACAAACCTGGCCAGGCTGGGGTGACCCCCTTGGGAAATGGGTTTTATGGATTCTTAGAGCCTTCATGAAGGATGCTCCACACGGTCAATGCTTGAGAGGATTCTGTGCCCAGAAGGGTGCAGGTTGGCACCATGTGCATTAAAGCCACATTGTCTGCCCCATCCCGAGCAGATGGAGCTCACACGAGCCACAGAGTGCCCAGACCTTGGCATCCAACAGGAAGCGGCACTCGGAAGGAACCTTCACCAGCGACTTCACCCGTTACCTGGACCAGATGAAGGCCAAGGACTTCGTGCACTGGCTCATCAACACCAGGCGGTTCAGGTGGGAAGGGAGCACCAATGACCCAGCACCGCCCCATGAGCCCCATCCCCAGTGAAACCCCACTTTGGGATGGTTTATCCCCACCTTTCCTCTCCTGTTTGGCAGCTCCACAAAGAGGTACCTAAAGGAGGAGCAGCGCAGCATCCCTTTCCCTGCTGCATCCCCACTGCTGGTGTAAGTCATCCCCAACAGCCAAGGCTCAAAATGAGTCATAGGAAATGGGGACTCTCTGCTATTCATTTGTAATAAGATGAAGGAAATGAAGCTGGATGGGGTGGGGGATTCAGCCACTTCCAATGGGAAGAGGTTGGTTTGTTCTCCCCATGCTTTCGTTCTGATGTTCTGCACCTCATTTCAGCAACTCAGCCTATCAGTCCCTGCCCATGGGAGGGGGTTGGAACTGGATCTTAAGGTCCTTTCCAAGCCAAACCACTCCATGATTCTATGATGAACATGGTGGGATCAGCATTTATGGGGTGTATTATCATGGTTTGGTCTAGCTGAAGCAAAGTGGTCGCTCCTTTGCCAATGAGTTAAACCCCTGTTGCTGTTCCAAAGCTCTGACTCTGATTTCAGGGGGAGCTGAAGCCGTTCCGTGTCGGTTTGGGTTTGATTTTTAAGGTACAATTAAATGGCAAACCAAGGCATCAGCTTCCCAGCACCATGAGCACGGGGATGTTGGACCCTCCATGGCCGGCAGCCGTTGGATGCTCCAAGGGAAGGATCCATCCATCACATGCAGCTGTGTTCACCCATCCGGGGTTTCCCAGCCTCCTCCTCCTGAACCTGCTCCCTTTCCTTCAGACCCACAGTTCTCCCCTTCCCTTCCCTAAAGTGTAATAAAACCTTCCCTAAATCCTGCTGCTCATTCCTGATGTCTCCAACCTTCCCGAGCATCCCATGGGGATCCCATGGCCACTGGTCCTGGGGGATATCAAAGCATCAGCCTCTGCCCCCAGCTTGGTTCCAGTGCCTTGTTTTTCCCTCAGTTCCTGGAGTTTTAAGGAAAAAGACAATTGGGATGCACATGCTGAGCCTACAGACCTGTGCCAGTGGGATTTAGGATTAAATACCCCACCCCAATATGAAAGGTAACTGGGATCCCTTTGGATTTAATTCGGATTGAATTCTAATAGATGATCCAATGGATGATGATCTGATGGGGGATTTCTGCCTTGTGCCAGAACCTTCATCCCACCCGGTCCCATTCCGATCCCCCTGCACACATCCCTACTCTGTCTGAGGTGCCTTGTGTGACATTGCCACCCCATGCCCCCTTCAGCATGGAGCCCACTGCGACCCCTGGCAGAAAACAAGCAAAAAAGGTTAAAAAAGATAAAAATACATGAAATAAATGTGTGAAAATAAAAATTAAAATAAGAAATGAAGAAAACACCCCACATTTTAAAGCCCAAACCAACGAACGATCACTGATCAGGGGGTGGCATCAGTTTATTGGGGGACAGATGACGATGGACGGACACTGGGACAGACTCAGCGGATGGGGGCTCAGCGGCGGCGGCCGAAGCGCTGCGGCGTTGCCATGGTCCAGAAGGGGGCGGCCGGAGGGTCCCAACTGCGAAGGCTGAGCTGGGGCTGGACCCTCACCCTGTGATGGGGCAGACGCATGGACTGGGTAGGATGGATGTAGGGACAAGGGGATACAGGGACGGAGGGACCGAAGGGGACAGAGGGATGCAAGAGGATGGGCAGATGGACAAGTACAGACTGGTACAGGGGGACAGAGGGATCAAAGGGGACAGAGGGATGCAAGAGGATAGACAGATAGACAAGAACAGACTGGTACAAGGAGACAGGGACAGAGGGACCAAAGGGGACAGAAGGATGCAAGAGGATGGGCAGATGGACAAGAACAGACTGGTACAGGGGGACATGGGGACTGAAGGGGACAGAGGGATGCAAGAGGATGGACAAGAATGGACTGGTACAAGGGGACAGGGACAGAGGGACCAAACGGGACAGAGGGATGCAAGAGGATGGGCAGATGGACAAAAATAGACTGATACAGAGGGACAGGGACAGAGGGCCTGAAGGGGACAGAGGGATGCAAGAGGATGGACAAGAATGGACTGGTACAAGGAGACAGGGACAGAGGGACCAAACGGGACAGAGGGACGCAAGAGGATGGACAGGTGGACAAGAATGGACTGGTACAAGGGGACAGGGACAGAGGGACCAAAGGGGACAGAGGGATGCAAGAGGATGGACAGATGGACAAGGACAGACTGGTACAGGGGGACAGAGGGACCGAAGGGGACAGAGGGATGCAAGAGGATGGACAGATAGACAAGAACAGACTGGTACAGGGGGACAGAGGGACCAAAGGGGACAGAGGGATGCAAGAGAGTGGACAGATGGACAAGGACAGGTACAGTGGCGACAGACAGACAGAAGGGGATGGAACAGATGGAAGCAGACCGAGGGACATGGATATGGGACATCCACAGACAGACCGGCCCTAACAGGGACCCGGCACCATCCAGGCCACCTCCTTGTCCCGCTCTGGGTGCCCCCAAACTCCCGGCTCCCCCCTAGACCCTTCCGATCCCCCCTCCCCCCGGTTGTCCCCGTCCCCCCCTCGGGTCCCGCTCACCTCTGCGGCTGGACGGGGGGTCCGGGGCTGCGGCCGGGCCGCTGCAGAGACCGGAGCATCGCGCCCAGGAAGGCTGCGGGAAGCGGTGGCCCCGGTGAGACGGCGGCGGAGGCGGCCTGCGGGGAGGGGTCGGACGGGGAGGTCGGGAGGGGAGGTTACGGCAGCGCCGGACCCGGAGGGTCCCCCAGCAACAGAAGAGCCCGTCCTCAGCCCCCCCCCCCTCAGCCCCTGACGGCGCTCACCGGGGCCAGGCCGGGGTCCACGGGGCAGGAGAGGGGCGCGCACAGGGCCCCCCCCAGCAGCAGCAGCAGCAGCAGCATCCTCCCGTCCATCGTCCCCACCGCCCGCTGCCGCCGGCGCCTCTTATTATAGCCGGGCTGGAGCGGGGGGTCCCGGGGGAAAAGGCCGGGGGTTAAATCAATCCCGGCCCCCCCCGCCCTTAATGGAACCCATTTACGAGCCGCGACGGCCCCCGGGGATGGATGGATACGGACGGGTGATGGGCGGATGATGACAAATGGATGGGGACTCCTCCACATCCCCTGCCTGGGACCCTCATCCAGCACCACCGGGGCTGCTCGGACCAAGAGACCCCCCCCCAGTCCCGGGACCCCCGACTCGGACCGGGACTCCCCAAAGTCAGGACCCCCCCATCTCTGTTCCCAATCCCCAACCAGGGACCCTGAGACCGGGACCTTTCCCCTGCACCCCCCCACCATCCCGGTCCCCTCTCGGTTCCCCTTCTTCTCCACCGCGGCTCATGTCCGCCACCGTGTGGCCGCGCTGCGCTATTGCAGCCCCGACGGGACACACGGACCGCGCGTTTCACCCGCTCCCTTTGCCACAAACCAAGCGGAAATCGCCCCAAATCAGCCCGTGGATGTCCCGGACCACCGTGTATCCCCCCTCAGGCAGGTTCAAAGGCTGACACCCCGCGGTACCCCAAGTTATGGCTGGATGGTGTCACCCAGACAAGCGACAACCCCATGGTGCCCCCAAGGAGGACTCAGAGCATCACCCAAGTGGGTGACAACCCTGTATCCCCCCCGACGGGTGCCACCCACCCAGGTCACCTCCCCCGAAGCAAAGGGCAGCAGGCGCCGGCTCCTGGGTAATATTTAATGTTATATTTGCAGCATAAATAAAAGGCACGTTACATGTTTGGTACGAGACGTGTCCCCCCCGTGTGTCCCCGTGTCCCCAGGGGGCTGTGAGGACCCGCTCACAGGGTGGGGGGACACCGCGGGAAGGGGGTTACAGCTGGAACAACCATAAGGAGCTGCGCATCCGCTTGGGAAGTTGCTTATACGTCTATATAGGGCTGTATATACTCAATAGATACGTGGGGTTTAATAGATACTACACCCTCGGGGGGGGGTGTCCTTTTTCTTGGCTTCTCCCATGGAAGCTCGGCATAGGAAGCAGCGTGGGGGGGGACCAAGGGACATCCCAGACCTTCCTCCCCCCTCCCCAGGGACCATTGTGTCCCTTTGTCACCTCCTGGGCTTGTTTCAGGGCATGGAAGGGGGGGGGAACCAGAGGGAAACGGGTCCATAAAGTCCAACACTGACCACATCTGCTGAGCCATCGGAATCCAGAACCAAGGAGCTACTTTGGGGAGGAAAAGGCAGCACTGATCCCAAAAACCTCCCTAATCCCAAGGGATTTGGAGGCCAAGGAAGGAACAACCACCCAGGGCTGTGGGGCTCAGCCATTTCTGGTCACCAGGACAATGAATCCCAGTGGCTGGTGCAACCCTTGGGGGGTCTCCCTGCCTCCCCATCACCACCAGAAGGTGACCCTCAAACCCCTTGGCGGAGCCCCAGGATCCCATCAAATGGGCCACGGAGGAGGGATGGATGCTGCTGGGTGAACCTAAGCTAAGGCAAAGAGCAGGGTCTGGGGTGCTCCATCCCTTGGGAGCATGTGAAGAGCAGGAGGAATCGCCCTGAAGCACAAAGCAAGAGATCAGTGGGGCTTCTTGCCCTGAACGTCTTCAAGCAAGAGCTGAACCAGGAGGAGAAGAAAACGCCACCTTCACCCCCTCCCATTGCCATGGGTCCAGGGGGAACCTGCATCACCAAACTGGCTGGAAATGCCACCTTACACCCAAACCCCCCCCCAAAGCCAAAACCTGCCCTCTCCACCTACAGCCTGGAGCAGGAACCTCACAGAGATGTGATGAGGAAGGAGAGGATGATGCAGGGCAAGAAGCCAGCAGCCATTGGGCTCTTTGGAGCTGTTGGAAGCGCTCGGAGCCCATCGGCTCCTTGGGATCAGGACAGGCATGACCCAGGAGAGGAGAACACACTGGAGAGCCTGGAAAGAGGCACCCAAACGTGTCCATCCCACTGGCAAAGCAACAGCCACCAGTGACATTGAGCTCCTGAGGTTTGGGTCTGGCTCAGCATCAGCTTCTGTGACCACAAGAAGGATGAACCTCACCCCGTGTGCTCCAAAGTGGCATTTATGGCTTGGGAAGTGCATCCATCACACTGGGATGGGATCAGACGGCTCCATCCAGTTGCTGGCTGGGGGGAGATGCATTAGCAAAGGGTCAGGCTGGGGTTTTGGTTGCCTTCCTCACTGCAGGGATGCTGTTGGCAAGACCCAAACCCTGATCCAGGACCTGCTTCCACAGCAGTGGTTCAGGTATTGGATGCTTTGGGGGTAAAACACCCCCAGAAAGGACACAGAAAGCTGGAACCCTGTCGACGAACTGAAGGAAACCATCAAGGTTTGGTCAGCCACTTGTTCCCTGCCCAGGTTTGGAGCTTTACAATGGTGTTCTCATGGATGTGGGGTTTTTCCAAGGCACTAAGCAGGGGAACGCAGGGACAGGGGAGCACTGATGGCATCGGGAGCACGGGGGACAGGAGGAAGAGCCACTGAGTCCCCATTCATCACCAGCAGTGTCTGAGATCTCTGCTCTCCCTCCACAGGAAACCGGGTCACTTTTAGTCCCTAAAGGCAACATTAAGGGCAGGGAAGGCTGCTGCATCCAATGCCAGCACTGCCGTGTGCGGCCCTGTCCCCATCTGCTGCCTCTTCCCCACCCATCCCCTCACCTCTGCCTCATCCAACCGACCCCGACACCACGAAGCAAACAAGGCACCAGCGGCAGGATGAGCCCAAAGCCCAATCCCTGCTTCCCTTCCTTCCATCAACCTTATCCCTGGCCCTGTGGAGCCTAGGAGGAGCTGGTGAGCTGCTGTGGGACCCAGCCGCTGCGCCCGGAGCTCTGCACACCAAAGAGCAGGGATTCAAGGAAGCCAATATGTTTAGAACACATTTTTGTCATTCCTGCTATTTCCAGGGAAATAAAGGTGCTTGTTCCAAACCCCCTCCCCTTGAAGCAAACTGGGCAGATCCCAAGACCAAAGCAGGTTAGAGATGGGGTTTTCTGCTGTTCCCTGTTCCAGCAGCAGCTCCAAGAGAGGAGCCAGAGCCAGGCTGAATCTCCTATGCCCTGCAAAACCCTCTGGCTTTGATCCTGCCCAATCCAAACAGCTCCTGATCCCCGGCCTGGCTGAAACCTCTTTCTGCCCAGGTCTCACGGTGCCAACACATCCTGAACCCCTACTGCAGCAACACAACAACGCTGGGATAGGAAGAGCTGAAATATCTGGGTGCAGACTCTGCAGAAGCAGCTTTCCAGAAACAAAAGGAGGGTCCGGGGGAGGCCTGTGAAGGATCTGAACCGGGAATGAGACCTGCCAAGGCCAGAAGTGACCCCGACTCCGCATGAGACAACTTTGGAAGTAAGAGGAGCCAAAGGAGCGTGAGAGCAGCATCAAGCAACCAAACCCAGACCTGCCGTGGCCAACACTGCCAAGGGGAGGAGAACCTGAAGAAGAGGGAAGAAGGGGCAGGAAGCCAGATCCCATCGATGAGGAACACCAATGGCTGAACCAACGGGATCTGGTTTCTTGCTCAGACCATGCTTTGGGTTTTGCTGTCCCTGGGAACCTTCCAAGTGTGGAGAAGCCAAACGCAATCACTTTGACCACCAACTTGGCTCGAAAGTGGCGAGTGCAACCTGAGGTGGGCGAGAGCTCAGGTGAGGAGGGACCTCCCGAGGAGGAGGAGAGGAAGACCAAGACTGCTGCGGCTCCATGGACTTTGGTGAGGTTCCTTCCACGAGCCTGAGAGCACGGAGCACCCCTTCCTGCTTCCAAACTCCTGATTCCAGTCGCTTGCCGCCTCGGGAAGCGCACACAGACACACACATACACACACACACACCAAAACCGCCCCGATTCCAAGCGTCTTTCAACATCCAGGGGAGGGTTTTAACCCAGCCCATGAAACTGGAAGCTCTGCTCTTCCTTTGCTCCGGCTGGGAAGCAATGGATGCTCCGTCACCAAGAGCGGAAGAGAATCGTGAAGAAGAGGTAAAAGCCCAGGCAAACAGAAACACTACATCATGCTCCCTCCCTCAGAACAGGCAACTAATTCATGAGTTAAGGCCACCATCGTTAAGGTCATGGAGTTTACATGTAGAGGAGATGATCCTTGGAAATGGAGGGATGTCTCTGTTCATCAGATGATGAATTCTGGGACTTGGGTTATCCCTGCCTGCTGGGACGGCTCATCCTTGCATGTACCTCCCAGAGCACCTTTGCACCAGTCCCAGTGGGCACAGAGCAGCACCAATTCCTGTAGGGAAGACTGAGAGCAGCCCCTCTGCTGCTAAACCAGCCGGTACCTTTACTCCAGCAACCACAGCATCCCAGTATGACAGCATCCATGAACGTCTGCAGCTCCCGGTGCGGCACAAGCGACCAGGAACACACGTGTGTCCCCAGCCCCGTGTTCCCCTCTCCCAATCACTGGGCACACACCGATTTATGGCAATTCCATTCCCAACGTGTCCAAAACCTGTTGCTGGCATCTTGGGAGTGAGCGTGCGAGGAAACAAACCTCGATCCCTTTAACCTCAGAGCTCAGGGAGGCTTCTTGTGCGAAGGTGCAATGTTTCAGGTAGCGAGAGCAGAGGGGGGAGCAGATGCCTGGAAGCAGCATGCTGTTAAAAATAAAATACATTGACAGCACGACTAAATGTCACAGCCTCCCAAGAGCTGTGTTCCTTTGCTGGGAGTGAGGAGGAGGAGGGAGAAAGAGGCAGGGGGGGGACGGACTTGGAAGAGTGAAAGCGCCAAGGGGATGCACTGAGCATGGAGGTTTAGTGTTAATGTCACTGAGACCTGAAAGCGAACCTTTCAAGGTGCTCTTCCAAGTGAGCTCTGCGTGGTCGGGTCACTCTGTGAGCTGACAGGTCGCCAACCCCGAGAGGTGCGGCCGTCCCGTGGGGACAGGCGGTGGCCGGGCAGGGTCTGTACAGGCTATGCAGTGTGAGAAGCGCCACGGCTGCCCTCCGCTCACTTGAAAAGACTCAAAAGAAGAAAAGAAATACAAATCCTCCTCAGTCCCCGGGTACGCTCGTGGAGCTCCGTGTCACACGCCCAGGGCTGGGACATCATCTGCCAGCAGACTGGGACTGTGGAGCCATGATGACGTGTGACGGGACCGGCAGGCTCAGTTCTGTCCTTTGACTCGCCATCTGCGTCAGCACCGAGGTGGCAACTGCTTCTGCTGCCGAGCGCACGCTGAGCCCGTTGGGAGAGGCCGTCACGGAGCTGTGCTGGATCACGGGAGCAGGGGAGCCCGTGGGCTCCGAGCTCTCCTTTGGGCTTTCTGCTTGGCCAGAGAAGGAGAAAGGGATGGAAGGAAAAGAGGAGAAAATCAGGTTACAGAGAGGTCGTGCGTGTTGCTACCGGGTGGTAGCAGCAAGGCGGTGGGATGGGAGATTGCTTCCGCTTCAAAGCGTGTGCAGGAATCAATCAGGGATTTACTCAACACTCACCTTTCACTGAATCACACAATCATGGAATGCTTTGGGTTGGAAGGGACCTTAAAGCTCCTCCAGTTCCAACCCCCTGCCACAGGCAGGGACACCTTCCACTGGAGCAGCTTGCTCCAAGCCCCATCTAAACCTGGCCTTGAAATTCCCAGCCAAAGCAGCCTGGAGCAAAGAGGCTGAACCCTGCAGGAATCCCAGCTCCTCCCACCAAGCCAGGCCCCTCCTCAAGCAGCTGTTTGGCAAAAGCAAGTGAGGGCTGGATATAAAACTGATTAGAGTTGGGACGTAACGACCCAGCGGGTCCTGCTGGCCCCATCCCTTGGTGAACCACCAGCAAATCTTCCTGAATTGAGGCCAGGAAGGCATAAAGCTGCACACCGAGGACAAGCAGACCCTGCATAACCTTTAGGGTAATAAATCTGTTTCCTCATTAGAAGAAATGAACTTTCCTACATGTTGTTTCCTGGCATGGTACTTGGTTCAAGGCCATTTAGCCCAGAGACTCAATAGTTCCTTCAGAGGCTTTGCCATCTGTTGGTGAGCACATGAGTAAATGTGCACTGAAACCTTTCTGTAAGGCAGGGCTTTCTTTGGCCATTTTTAATAGAAATTACCTGGTTTGCTCTTTATTGTCCTCTAGAACATTAAAATCAATTACAGCCCATCACAAACTGTTTCTTTGCTCCATTTCTTTTCCTAATCTGAAGCAGTTGAAGAGATGGGAGGCAGAGACCTTCTCCTGCGCTCTATTCCGAGCGATGCGGATCGGTCTGCCAACACTTTGGATTCCCTCCCACAAACAGCCCCTTGTGCCCCTGTGCAGAGCTTCGAACACAAAGGATAATTTGTGACCTATCAAATGCCAAGGCGAGAGCAATCAGACCTCTCTCTTTAGGGGTATACACTCATTATCCACACATGTCAGGAGGAAATTCCCTCCTGTGCACTTGGCTAGATGAATTACAGGTAAGATGCGGTCACCTTCCTTTAAAAGAGCAAAATAATGGCATGAGGTGGGATACTTCTTCCACGTCAAGATGGTAAATCCCATGACACGGGGGGAAAGAAAGTCAAAGAAGAGGTTTACAACCTTATTGTGAACTGGGAAATGTTCTTTAGGGCTCAGATTTCTACTGGGTGCTTGAATCAGTCATGGAATGGGACCTTAAAGCTCATCCTGCCCCAGCCCCTGCCATGGGCAGGGACACCTTCCACTAGAGCAGCTTGCTCCAAGCCCCTGTGTTCAACCTGGCCTTGAAATATTCCAGAATACTGGACCCCTTTCCCAAGTGGGTTTTACCTGGTGGAACCTTGGCTTGCCCTTCACCAGCCAAGCAGACATCTGAAAACTGACTCAGTGATGAGGGAAGGTCGAGCAGAGCAATAGAAGAGTTTGGCATACCCAAAAAGCAGATTTACAAGGTATTACAAATAAAACAAGCCAACTGTACATGAGGCAGCTGTAATTCCATCGAGGGAATCTGGCATTTTTGTTTAAGGACCTGTTTAGTCACAAATCTCACTAATAAAAAAGGCAGCCGCGGATGGGGGGGGAGTGAGGGGGTGAATTTCCTTTTTATTATTCAGATGTGTGATGGATTCCTATTATTGGAGTACACAGACTGTGAGGAATAATAATAGGAACTGTAAACTTGGGGAGTTAACAGGAAAAATCATGTTGCCTCTCTGCATTATACACCTGCCTGCAAGGGCTGGGGGACAGCGAGGAGCTTCACGACCACATTACTCAAGCTCTGAGTCACTGTAATGAGGGAAAATAAACTGGCTGTGCCCTGTACAACACGTATTTGTGCCTCACTGCACAGGAGAATGCTTCAGAGAGCCAGGAGATGGGAATCGGGAGGCAGTCGGGAAGGACAGTGCCGGCTTTCCTGGCTTTTGTTGTCTCCTTCTTCCTTTTCCTATCTCCATCCATCCCTGCATTAATCCAGGCAACGCTAGGGGACCCCATCATCCTCCCAAAGCCTTTCTGCGAATACCACAGTGTGGGATTGTTATTGCAGAGATGACATAAGAATCCAGCCATAATGTTTAGCTCCCGGGTTGATTATAATGAAATAGGCAGCAACATAAAAACTGAAAGAAAGAAAAGAAGATAAAAACAGGCTTCTTACTCCCAAACCTCAGCCAATTTGATGGGAATTGCAGAGAATGAGATCTAGAGCCCCATGATGTCATTTATAGAGTCTGGCCTTTTCTGACTCTGGCTTTGCTTTCAGAGCAGCAATAGTTTTTCACTTCAAAGAGGATATCAAGTGCTTGGCAGGCTGCCTGGGAGCGGGTGGAGAGATGCTGGCCTACACTCCAGGGAGAAGCAGTCTTCCAGTGCCTAAAAGGGCTACAAGAAGCCCGGAGAGGGGCTTTGGACAAAGGCCTGTAGGGACAGGACAAGGGAATGGCTTTAACCTGCCCGAGGGGAGACTGAGATGAGCTCTTAGGCAGAAGCTCTTCCCTGTGAGGGTGCTGAGGCGCTGGCACAGGGTGCCCAGAGAAGCTGTGGCTGCCCCATCCCTGGCAGTGCTCAAGGCCAGGTTGGACACAGGGGCCTGGAGCAAGCTGCTCCAGCGGAAGGGGTCCCTGCCCATGACAGGGGGTTGGAACTGGGTGAGCTTTAATGTCCCTTCCAACCCAAACCACGCTGTGATTCTATCTAGGATCTTTGTCAAGCATCCCACACTAGAGAGATGAGAGGGAGATGAGCTACCTCCTTCCCACAGTGCTTTCACACCACTGTGGCCCCTTCTGCCTGACTTCAAGACCTTATAAACCAGGTTAACCTGGTGAAAATCTGAAGCTCCAGCACTGGGTGGATCCTCCTTAATACTGAGGCTTTAAAGGCCATAACAGCAGAAAACACAGGATCAAGGTCTATCCTGTCCTGCCAACTGCTGCAGCTGGAAGGTAAAGGAGCAGAGACAAAGATGAAAACTCCCTTTGTGTCCTACACATTTCATCTGTTTAGACCTACTTAAAAGGCAGTAAGGACCAGCAAAAGCCACCACTCACCGAGATAGCCCTGTGTCTTCTTCTGTAGTGCAGTGACGGGGCAGTCCTTGTGAGCCAGCAGGAGCTGCTTGAGTTGAGCAACTTCGTTCCTCAGTAGCGTAACTTCATTCTGGGATGGAAAAACAAACACACACACGTGTGCATCATTCATGCTCTTGGCAATAGCTTCTAGCAGGACATTAATGAATGTGCCCCACCAACTTACAATGTGTTGTCTAATCTGAGATGTCTCCAGCCCAGTGTTTCTGGGGTTGGGGAATCTAGTGTG
Source organism: Neopsephotus bourkii (assembly GCF_033783945.1). Taxonomy (NCBI): domain Eukaryota; kingdom Metazoa; phylum Chordata; class Aves; order Psittaciformes; family Psittacidae; genus Neopsephotus; species Neopsephotus bourkii. The sequence continues at coordinate 376,016 of NW_026901922.1, forward strand.
TAAGACATGAACAAACATTTCCCTCCAGCAGCCCCTCGCTATGTTAATCACCTAATCCTGGACGTACATTTGCCTGATTCCTCTTGCAAATGCTGCTGGCTCCGATGGAAAACTAAACAGAGTGAGAAGCTGAGTTTAAAACCAGCTCAGGCCATGCCAAGCCCTGGGGAACATCAGAGCTCCTCCAAGCTCTCGGTACCTCTGTGGGCTTCGTCTATAAAGCAGACCTACTGCCCTGAAGACTTTGTGCAAGTGTGTTATTCCTCTGCTGAGATGTTTGGAGAACCAGCTGGAATGAAGTCAATTGTATTTCAAAACTGCCTGAGGAAACAATTTCTATAATTATCTTGGGAAGAGAATGAAAATGCCACGATCAGTGCTATTGAAAATCCCAGTACATGAGTCATAAGCCACCAGTGAAAGAAAAAGCCCAGAATGGACCCCAGCTCAGTCTTTGCAGACCCTTCAATCCTTAGCATTAACAAGGGGGCTGATAGCAATGGAAGTGAAATCTGTATTTTACATGGGCTACACTTGTTAGGAACACCAGGGTGCTGCTGGAGAACCAGGAAAACCCCATTGTCCAGGAAAAAGCAGCAGTATGGCTGCAGAGCCTCCCTGCTCACCCTGGTGCCAGGTCCTCTGTACAGGGAAGGGAACCATGGCTGCTTTTGCTGACCCCATGCCAGCCAAGAGCTCTCCCTCACACAGGGAAGATGCTTCCTGGGGCCTCTGTGCCCTCCTCCTGAGGCTGGTGTTGCTGCCTTGATGGGCAGAGCCCATTTGAGGGGACAGGGAGAGAAACCAGAGCACTGGAGAGCTCTTTCCCCATGGCCCGCTCAAGGCAGAGCATCAGGATGGAAAGCAAGGAGTGAGATTTGTTGAAGGTGGTGGGCGAGGAGAAGCTCCCCATCACCTGGGCTCAGTGTGTGCTTGAGCCCAGACTCCCTCCATGTGCTGGGCTGCACCCCCAGAGTGTGAGCAGCAGCTCAGGGATGGGATCCTGCACCTCTGCTATGCTCTCAGGAAACCCCCCCACAGTCCTGCACTCAGGATGCTGAAGAGAGACCTTCATCAGGGACAGCAGCAACAGGACAAGGGGTGATGGGTTCAGACTGAAACAGGGGAAGTTCAGGTTAGATATAAGCACAAGTTGTTCCACATGAGGGTGGTGAGGCACTGGAATGGGTTAAATGGAGAAGGTTTGGATGACCCATCCCTGGCAGTGTTCAAGGCCAGGTTGGACAAAGGGGCTTGGAGCAAGCTGCTCTAGTCTGTGGCAGGGGGCTGCAGCTGGATGAGCTTAAGGTCCCTTCCAACCCAAATCATTCCATGATTCCATGAAATCTAGAGGCAGCACTCCTGCTCCAGACAGCAGCACGTTGTCTCTGCAGCACAGGGAAGCTGTTCCCTGCGGAGTGACGCTCCTAACGCTGGCAAGGGGCTGTGCTCAGCCTCAGTTACATACTCACGCTCAGCTGGATGTTCTGGGTCGTGAGCTCCTCAGCTTTCTTCTCCAGGGAAGACACCCAGAGCTTGCGCTTCTGACGGCAGCGGGAGGCTGCTGCCCGGTTCCGCTCCAGGAACCGCTGCCGCCGCTCATCGGGGTCTTCATCCACCGTGCGCCTCCGCCGCCCACCAGTGCTGGGGGTGGGCTGGGCTGGGGAAACCTGGTGGTGAAAGAGGCACTGAAGGTCTGCTGTGGGCAGGCAGGCACGCAGCAGCACAACCAGGCTCGGCAGAGGAGACTGGTGATAAAAGATCTGGTTTTGCAGAGCAGCCAGAGCTGCCCAGTGCAGTGATGGAGCCAGGGCAGACAGGGAAGCTGGGGGGAAAGGTCAGTTCTGAGCCCTCACTACATTGAGGTGCTGGAGCAGGGCCAGAAAAGGGCAAGAGACAAAGAGGAGGGATGGCAAACTCACAGGGCTGAAGACCATGGATGGACTCAGCACCAGGCTTTATAGGCAGCAAGAGCTCAACCAGGTGAGGTTGATTGCTGTGCTGATTGATGGGGTTTAGGGAGTAAAATGCACTGATTGACCCAGGTGAAAGGACAGAGCCTCTGATCTGACCCCAGTCACCATCAGCTCCTCAGGTGAGGAGCTGTGGAGCAATGAGAGGATGTTGTGAGGGAAGGGAAGGATGGACAGAGGAAGGATGGACAGGTCTGGGCTCCTCATTACAAGAGAGACATTGAGATGCTGGAGCAGGGCCAGAGAAAGGCACCGGAGCTGGTGCAGGGCCTGGAGCCCAAGTGTGATGGGGAAGGGCTGAGGGACCTGGGGGGTTCAGATGGAGAAGAGAAGGCTCAGGGGGGACCTGACTGCTCCCTACAACTGCCTGAGGATGGAGCCAGGAGGGGCTGGGCTCTGCTCCCAAGGGATGGGGCAAGAGGAACCGGCCTCAAGTTGCACCAGGGCAGGGTTAGATGGAGCTGAGGAACAATTCCTTCCCCAAAGGGTGCTCAGGCATTGGAACAGGCTGCCCAGGGCAGGGCTGGAGTCCCCATCCCTGCACGTTTGCACACCATGCAGATGAGGCCCTCAGCACCATGGGTTAGTGGTGGCCTTGGCAGTGCTGGGGAACAGTTGGACTTGATGATCTTAAAGGTCTTTTACAACCTGGTTGGTTCTATGATTCTAAAGAACCTTCTCCAGGTGTTTCTGGCAGCCCTTCCTCAGTGGGGTCTGCAAACTTCCTGAACGAACTCTCTGGGATCCTGAAGCCAGTGAATGTGTGAATGTCAGGGAATTCATTAAATCCCAAACTCCTAAAGCTAACAGCACATAACCGACAGCAGGAGTTTCCTGCCCTCATGCCAAGGAGCTAAGGTGGTAAATGAGCACACAGAGGAAATCACCTTCCTTTTGATTTCCCTTAAAGAGAGTTTTAAAAGCACTTTGGAGACTCCCACATGGGCAGGGCTCAGGGATCAGCTGACAGAGGGTGACATCCAGCTGCAGGGCTGGGAGCACTCAATCCCACTCTGACGCACGTAACCACGCACGGGTCCAAGCTCCATCTCCACTTGGGTTCAGTAACTCATCCAGAGAGCACAAACAAATTCCAGCTTGGGAGCGGATAATGTGCTTTCAGAATGAAGCTGGGTTCAATTTGCCCTGGATACCTCCAGCTAAAGAAGCTCTCAGAGGCAACTGGCACAAGTAAAGGCACATATTTCCTGCTTTGGTTTGGGGAGAACAAAGGGAAAAGTCAGGGAGGGCAAAGGCACAACCTTGCTGGTGCTTCTGCGAGGGCTCTGTAATTACACCACCACAATCAGGGAGTGCAGTTCCACTCGGGTACTCGCTGTCAGGCAGCATATGGATATTAAACTTTTGGAAGCCTATCTAACTGACGGAGCAGGTGGCGATCCTGATGGAAAGCTGGCATTTGGTGAGCTGGCAGGAGCTACTGGAGCTGATTGCCTAAGAGGGGAGCATTTAACCCCAGTAACTGAGCAGAGAGAATAGAGCAAAAATACTCTTTCCAAACTCCAGACCTTGTCAAGCAAATGAATGTGTTGCTGAAGTTTGCTGCCTGGTGGTGTTGGAGAGCATTAGTAGCACTGAAAAACAAGGCTTTTTAACCCATTCTGCAAAACAGGAAGCTACAAGGCTTTCCCCTGACTTCCCCAAGGCCTAGGAACACCCCAGCACCTCCAGCCCTGCAGCAGCAGACCTGTGGCTGAGCTGGGGAAGGGGCATCAGGGTGCTGGACAAGGATCTGACTCTGCTCCGGACGTGCGGTCACCATCGTGCTGGCTGAGCCCACCACCAGGTTGCTGCCGTTCAGTGAGGAAGACGCTGCCAAGCTGGCCTTCAGCCTCTGTTAAAGGAGGAAAAAGGACATCAGTGGACCTGTTCTCCATGCTGTGAAGGCTTTAACCAGCTCCCCTATCACCCAAGGAGCCAGGCTGCTAGGGATTGGGCTCTTCAGAGAATGCGGCTGATTCAAATCCAACCGAAAGCCATCACCATCTGGCCTTCCCAAAGGCAGCTTTCAGCTTAGGCCCAAGCAGACAGGTGTCCACATCCCAAAATTACTACTGCAACTGGCACCAGTCCACTCCCAGCTGGCAGGATCTGCAGACAGACCATGGACTGAACAGGCTGCAGAGCCCAACTGTCCTTCATCACCCGCAGAGGGGTCCTTCTGGGATGGAGAAGGACCTACACATAATCAAGACCATGTCTTGCAAGCAGCCAGAGCAGCCAGATACAGGCCAGTGGGGCAGGATGGCTCCTCTATGCCTCAGCATTTAGGGTGTCTCACCCCACCTGTAGCTCTGATCTGCCCCTGGATCCTGCAGACACCAAAACAGGGTGCAGTGGGAGCAGTGACAATGGTGAGCAGCTCTAAGAGGTGGGGTTGCAAACAGCTCCACCCCATCCAGGCCAAAAAAATGGGGGGGGGGGGGTGTCACAGAATCAGAGAATCATTGAATGGTTTGGGTTGGAAGGGAGCTTAAAGCTCATCCAGTTCCAATCCCCTGCCATGGGCAGGGACACCTTCCACTAGAATAGGCTGCTCCAAGTCCCATCCAAGCTGGCCTGGGTTTGCTCCCCCCTCTTCTTACACCTTGCTTGAGTCATGAAGAGCCAAGAGAGGAAAACTCTTTTATAAGCTTTTAAAGGGATTTACATGAAAGCCATTCCCAGGATCCTTGGATTACAGTGCAACATCTCTTCTCTTGGCTCTGCCTTCCTCAAGCCCACCTCCAACCCATCTGTTATCTTGGAACTAGAACTAAACAGCCGCGTTTAGGATGGGGCTGACGTTTGCCTTGACAACAACGTGCCTCCTCTGCCTGCCAGAGCCGCAGTGCTGATGAGCCTGATATTCCTGGTGGCATTTCCAACACCTGCTCCTGGTATGGGAAGATGCTCTGATGGCTCTGCAGGATTTTGGAGAAGACTTAGGGACAGCACCATGGACGTGACACCCTCCCCAGCACGGATTCAAACACTTACCATTTTGGCTTCAGAGTGCACTGGAAGTCCTGATGGGGAAATGGACCCGCTGCTGTTAATGGGTGGCCCAGGAATCCCGGGAATGTTTGGCACCATGGACATCGGCCGAGCCAGCTATCGGGGAGGAAGCAACACGAGGGGTTTGGAAGCTGAGGTGGTTTCACGCCGCGCTCCGCAAAGCAGCTCTGTAATAATTCCCCAACTGAGCACATTTATAAAGCCTGACACACGCTCAGCCTTTAACTGCTGCCATCAATTCCTGCTGCTGTCACTGAAGGCCAGCAGCCACTCCTTTGGTGGCCATGGTGCCTGTTTCAGAATCACCCAGCCATACCAACCACTGGGGACAGGAGGAGGGCAGCTCTAAAGCCTCCTTTCCTTCCCTTCCTTTCCCTTCCCTCCCAGAGGGCTTTTCCCCACCAGTACAGGAGAGCAGATACAGTGGGAGGGTATTAGATCCCCTCTAGATCTCTGCACAGCTCTACAGCAAAGCGGCCACAACACCAAGGGTAAGGCAGAGCATCCCTACACAAAGCTTTCTCCCTCCACAAAGAGGGGGGAAAAACCAGAGTATGCACTTGCTTTCATGAGCCACTCAGGTGTGCTGTTGTAAAGCACTGCATGTAGGGACAGAACAAGGGGAATGGCTTGAACCTGCCAGAGGGGAGACTGAGCTGAGCAGGTTCAAGCAGGGCAGAAGCTCTTCCCTGTGAGGGTGCTGAGGCACTGGCACAGGGTGCCCAGAGAAGCTGTGGCTGCCCCATCCCTGGCAGTGCTCAAGGCCAGGTTGGATGGGGCTTGGAGCACCCTGCTCTAGTGGAAGGGGTCCCTGCCCATTGCAGGGGGTGGAACTGGATGATCTTAAGATCCTTTCCAACCCAACCATTCCACGGCTGATACTACAAAACACAAGGTGTGTTTCAAACAAACAGGAAGGTTTGAAGATGTTTCCATGCCCACAAGCTGAGCTGAGTGCCTGTGCATCTGCCTGCTTTGACGTCAGTGTTCCTGTTACCTGAGGCAGTAGGTTTTGGCCATTATGTGCCCAGCAAGACAGGCAGGATGCACATGGGATGCCTGGTCAGGATCTGAAGCACGCAGAAGATGGACAAGGCACCCACCCACCAGGCAAATCTGCTCCTGAGCTCTGCAGCATGGAAAATTCTCTGTATGGAAAAGCACACCCCACACGGCTGATATTCCAACAGCTCTTTAGCCCACTGGCAAAGGTAGGGTGGCTTTCCTGGCCTGCAAAACCAACATGTTCTCTGCAAGCTCCAATGCTTTCAATTGAGGTATGCTGTTCCAAATGGAAGCAGCTAATCAGGGTTCCTACAGTTCCCAGCTCTGGATCAATGGCATGAGCCATCTGTCCAGGCAAAGCTTTGTTTTATTCCAGACTTATTGCCCTCTAGTGTGATGGACGTGCTATTACTGCCTTGCCAGAGCTGCCCCCCTCCTCCTCCTCTTCCAAGTCTTATCTTGCACAGAGGGGGAGATATATTTTAACGCTGACAAAATGGGAAGTGGCTGCATCTATTTGGCAGGAGCAAAAAGCTGTCCCCTCCTCTGCCATGCAGGGCTGTGCTGGAAGCTTCTCTCACCGAGATAACAGAAGGCATCTGCACGGGAGGGCCTGGGAGCACGGGCATGGTCTGTCCGTTTGCAAGCTGCACGACAAGGGGCAGGGAACCTGTGGGAGACCTGCAGAAACAACAGTTGGAGTTCACACGGATGCTTTCAAGTTGATGCTGTCTCAGCAGCCCCCCCAAGCTCAAGGGCACAAGCACAAGTTCAGTTTGGTTAGCGGATTTGGGCTCCTTTTCCCATTTCCCTTCCCTGGGGTGATCCCAGCTGCTGCTCCTCACTGAGGGCTGGCAGTGATGTGGATGGCCCTGGGAAATGATGGGCCCCTGGGTGTACACGGGCTGGGTAAAATATGCTGGCTGAGGCACAGTGTCCACCTGAACAGACAGAAAAGCACAGCCAAGAGCTGCTGCAGTGCCTCCTTGAAGAGATGAGAAGTACCCTAATGGGCTGAGCCTTGCACCAAGCAGACGGGGGATCTGGGCTGCTCCTGCCTACCAGTAACTTCTGGTCCTGTGAGCCACGTCTGCTGAGCACCCACAACAGGGTTTGCAAGGGCTTCATCTCCTATGGCTGAGAGAGCTGGGCTGGTTCAGCCTGGAGAAGGCTCCTTAAGGGGAGACCTTAGAGCAGCTCCAGTGCCTAAAGGGGCTCCAGGAAACCTGGAGAGGAACTCTGGACAAGGGCCTGGGAGTACAGGCCAAGGGGAATGGCTTGAACCTGCCCGAGGGGAGACTGAGCTGAGCTCTTAGGCACAAGCTCTTTCCTGTGAGGGTGCTGAAGCGCTGGCACAGGATGCCCAGAGAAGCTGTGGCTGCCCCATCCCTGGCAGTGCTCAAGGCCAGGTTGGAGCAAGCTGCTCCAGTGGAAGGTGTCCCTGCAAGTGGCAGGGGTTGGAAAAGCTTTAAGGTCCCTTCCAACCCAACCCATTCCATGATTCTTTGATTTAGTTTCCATTAACAACTGCTTCTGAATCTGATTCCAGCGAAAACCTCTCAAACCCAGAGTGGGATGGAGAGAGCTGATCTGTGTCTGCTCTGGGAGACAGGAACTGCCCCACTCCCTGGGGGAGAAGACCCCATTGGAGCCTAACTGTGACAGATTGCAATTCCTTAGAATTCTTCCCTTGTAGATGTTCTGCAGTGAAATGCAGTGCTCCTGCCTGTGGCAACAGGCACTCACCCCCTGCCTCCACTTCAGAGCATCACAAACCTCCCTGTGCTCCTGCTCTGACCCTCCCGACTCAGCCTTTCTAGGAGAACAGAGGAAAAGCTGGAGCTGATGTGCTCCAGACGAGAGGGAGAGGAAGGAAATCACCTCTCTGCCAGCAAGGGCTCATGTCCTGTTCCTCCTCCGTTCCTAGCAGTGCAGCAGGGAACCGAATGGAGGCAGAGATGAGCCAGGAAGAGCAGAGCAGAGCTGCTGGGAGCCGAACTTTGGGGGAAGGATGGAAAGGGGATGGAGGAGGTTGGGCTGACTCCTCAGAGGAAGCTGTGCTGGCATGGAGTAACGGCAGGGTGGGGAGCAGCAGGAGCTGTGGGTCAGAGGAGGGGGGAGTTCATGGTGCCAATAACTCAGGCTGGAATTTTTAAGGCTGCCTTGGGAACGCGAACGCTCGCCTCTCATTCATTTCTATTGGGCATCCCAAATCCTCCAGGCTGCTTTTGAAAATCCCAGCCTAACAAGGCGAGTTACAGGGAGGTCACAGCCTCCCCTCCATCTCTGTCACGCTGACAGCCCTGCCACGTCTGCACCAGCCCCAGTGAAGGGACACTCAAAGCTACAACCCCATCCCTGAGGAGGGATCGACCCCCATGGGCTATAAAGGGAATATAAAATCATATTCAAGTCCAGCTTATTCCAGTTCTGCTTTCTGCGTGCCTCTAAGCACAGGGGGACTCCAAACAGCCTCAGGAGTCGGTGCCTGGGCTGGGTTACAGAAGGACTCTAATGCCCTTTGGAAAACCTCCGGACAATCACTTAACCCCTTAATGCCTCAAGACAGGATTTAAAACTTTCCATCAGGAAATCGGGATTGATGGTGCCAGAGGGTCAGAGCAAGAAAACCACACACACAAATATGAACTGACAGCCAGGACAAATGGCCTGGTTAATGTAAGGAGCCAGCCTCAAACAAGGGTAATTAGAGAGAGGCCAGGACCATAGCAAAAAAGATGCATCCTGACACCAAAGAATAGAAGTGGAGCTAAATATATGTCTCCTGAGGGCTCCCTGTAATGTGTTTCCTGCATCCTTTAGGCTCCTTCCTTTTATGTGCAGGACTGGAGCTATCCACCAGTGTGACAGGGCTTGTAACCGCTGCAGCGACTGCTCTGGAGCCTTGGCTCCAGATTGTTAAAGGAGCAACAAGGAGCAGGTCATTAGATGTGCCGAAACAAACAGCTCTCGAGGCAGGAGGTGACCATGGAGGAGGCCAGCAGGTTGCAGGAGAGGTTACACTTCAGAGGCAACAGCTGCCTGAGAGATTCCCAAAGCCATTACAAGAGGCAGACAATTTCCTAGCGCTGCTCCCGCTGCCGCATCAGTCTCCAAAAGCAACTTGGGAGTCCCCAGCCAAGCCCCGCTCTCACCATAGACAACAAGTGGCATGTCAGCACGTTGGGGGACTGGGTTTAATTCCTCCCCGTGGTGAGTTTTGCCTCGTTTCGTTACACGGAGACAATTAGTTCCTGTTTCCTGCACTTCCACCCCATTCTGCTGCTGCAGACAAGTGCTGCAGCGAGGCCCTTATGCCCAAGCAGCCGCAGCGGGAACCACAGCCCCTCGGTTGTTCTGATCATCAAGGAACTGATTTGAGGTACCTAATTACTGCCCAGGCAGCCTGGCGGGACAGGAGGATGCTCAGTGCTCGTGTCCTTCCCCTGCACTTACCCAAGCTGTCTGTTGGAAGGGGGAGCCTGGGTGATGACGGAGGTTGGGGAAGGCAGGGTAGGGTGGAGCGGGTCGTAAGCCAAGTGGAGCGGCAGCGACCCGGGCCGCACGATGGTTGGAGTAGGTGTAGAAATGATGACAGGCTTGGAGGTGATCTCCTGAAGAGGAACAACAGGCAGTAGACAAGCTGTGAGTTATCAGTTTAGTAATGACCTGGTTTTCTCTTCCTTCTGATGGCTTAAGAGCAGTTTAGTGCAAATGGAAGGCACCTTTGCTACAGAAACTGAGGCACAAGGGGAGTGACTTACCCAAAGCCACCGGGATTTGATGGCAGAGCAAGGAGTGGGACATGGAAATTCAGATCCTGCTGTCTGCAGCACCCTCTGGGAAATAATCCCCCTCCTTGGGTTACTGCTCCAGCCCCAGCTAGCATCTCTAGGGTGGGAAGTTATTCAGAGGGAGGATGTCACCTGGATAATGTGACACCTTACAGCAGCTCTGCTGCCTAAAGGGGCTACAAGAAGCTTGGAGAGGGGCTTTGGACAAAGGCCTGTAGGGACAGGACAAGGGAATGGCTTTAACCTGCCCGAGGGGAGACTGAGATGAGCTCTTAGGCACAAGCTCTTCCCTGTGAGGGTGCTGAGGCGCTGGCACAGGGTGCCCAGAGAAGCTGTGGCTGCCCCATCCCTGGCAGTGCTCAAGGCCAGGTTGGACACAGGGACTTGGAGCAAGCTGCTCTAGTGGAAGGGGTCACTGCCTGTGGCAGGGGTTGGAACTGGATGAGTTTTAAGGTCCCTTCCAACCCAATCCATTCCATGATTCCATGACTAATCTGCTCTGAATCACCAGCCCTCCAGGACACAGGGAGCTGGTCTTGGTCTCATAGAAGATGCATTAGTTGTATGTCGCTTTTGCCCTGCCAGCAAAGCATTCCCAGGGTGAACAAAAGACCTTCTGCAGTAGCCAAATCCACCTGGAGACTTTATGGCAGCAAATATGTATTTCAGCAAACAAACTTTACTCTTTCTTTCTACGACAAGTGGAACCTCACAAGCCCAAATCCAACCTTGACACCCACGTGGAGAAAAGGCTTCTCCTCATCCAGAGGAGAGGCCAACATCTTCATGGGGCATAGTGGAGGAGACCTACCTTCTCCTTGTTCTGTGGTGACTGTGGGTTAGAGGCAGGGCTGTCTGGTGGGGACGAGTCCACCTCTACCGGCTCCTCCTCCTTTATCTTGATGTCTGGGGTGGAGGGCAGAGACATGTCCAGGGCTCCAGCACTCTACAAGGAAAGCAGCCACAGACTGAAAGGACAATTAGCTCACGTTGTTTGGGAAGCACTGGGCTCCTCCCAGAGGAATTGCTACAGCTCTGCCAAAGGATTAATATTTATCTGGACTGAAGAGCATCTGGGAGCCTGAGGCGGCCGCACCAGCCCCATCCAAACAGAGACAGAGGCCTGGAGAAGACAGTCTCTGCCCCAGATGGCACCATTCTGTGGTTCCTCAGTAACTCACACACAATTCTTCCCATAGTTTCGATTTTGGGTGCTATTTTCCCCTCCTCAAAGGGCTCTGCTCAGAACAGGTAACAGAACCAAATGCCTGCGAGTTCCAGAAGGCACTTTCATTCACAGCAGAGCTGTAAAGCATTGTATAAATCAGCCTGAATTATTTTATGACCCGATTATCAAAAGCAAACAAAGAGCCATGCAAGTTATTAAATATCTATGAGCGCCCCATTAAAATAAAACCCAACCATATGCCTGAACCTGGCAACCTGCCACCCCCCCCCCCAGGTTCTAGCAGTGCCACGTGCCCCATTTTAACCAGTTCATGACTTGATGGGGACAGGAAAAGGGCAATAAGTGACAATAAGGTGGGGGGATAACTAAAGGGAACAGCCATCTCTCCCGTCCTCAGAGCTGGAGGAAGAGGAGACCAGGGAGAAGATGGAGCACCGGAGGAGCATGCACCGGAGCAAGACTCTGCAGGATGCTGCATTTAATTGGGTTCCAACAGACCTCACAAATCACCAGGTCGGACCCTCCTTCCATCCGGGCCAGGAGAAACTCTTCCTAAATCATTCCTGACAGCTGTTTGTCCAACCTGGTCTCCCTCCCTCCACAATCAATCCCAGCGCTTTCCTTCACTCGCCCCGACCGCTGACAGCTCGTCCGAGCATCCAACCTAAACCTCCTCCTTTGCTGCATTTTAAGTCCTCTCCAGGGAGGGAAAATTGCAGCAAAGAGGGTAAATCCAGGCATCTGTGGATGTGCCTGATGCTCAGAGTGGGGTGCACTGATTTATGCAGGGGCTTTGCTTGCGGTAGGTGCAGTAACCATTTACCTGCCCTCTTTAAGAGGAGATCTTGCACTGGGAATCACAAAGAAGGGATTAACATGCAGGAAAGTTTAAAACCACTTAAAGTGCCTCCAGGGAAGCTCCTGCTGTGTCTATGTTTTTAATTAACATGCTGGTGTCGAGACCACCCTTGGAACGGGAGGACAAAACACAAACAGCAGCAGCAACAAGGGCTCCATGCGGCCAAACGGTTGAAAGCATCTCAGAAATGCAGCAGGCAGCTCTGGTCAGGTTTGCTGAGTGACAAGCCATCTGGGCTGGGGGACCTCGCCTCTGCAGAGGTTTCCTAGGATGGAAAATGCCTTCCCTAATGCCTGAAACCACCCCAAGCTTCCCAACACCCCCTTTGCCTGGCTGCAGGCAGAAATATTTAGACTGCAGCCATCCTGAAGCGAAACCCAGGGAACACTGAACAGCTCAAGGGTCTTAGCTGCAGCTATTGGGTAGCACAGCTTAGGAGATGGGTGGTCTTGACTTAGAAACCAGCTGGCTAGACTGTGGGCTGCTCAACCATTTCGATGGGAAACCACAAGCAAAAAGCCACCTTCTCCCCTGCACAGAGCCGAGAACAAAAGGCAGGGAAGTCAGAGCCGTGCTGCGCCGAGGAGGCCCTTGCAGCATACCAATGAGAGAGATCAATTTCTGCTTTAAAGAGCCCTGTTATTAGGAGCGAGGCTGAAAGACAGTTTTCAGGTTTAATTCTGAATTCCTCCGTTGCCCATCGGAGGGAAGATTTACGCGGCTTCTGCTCCTGCAGTTTATTTCCGAGCAGCGCCGCTGACTGCGAGCGTATGGACGCCCATAGATCAATTTAGTAAATGTATGTGCCAGCCTAAGAGCCCACCACGCATCTGCTGCTCCTCAGCTCCTGTGAAAGGGAGGGGGAAATGGCCTTAATGAGCTGCTACCCGATGAGATCCCGTTGTCCTTCAGCCCCCCCCTGCACTCCCCAGGTTGGCAGGGGCAGCCTGAATCGATACCACCTTGCGTAGGAAGGAGCTCTTTGTTAGGAGCAGCTTCTCTCCTCCATGGAGCCCCTGCTCTGTTTGCATCCCTTCACATGCTAAAGGCACACAGCTGAGCTGATCCCTGCTGATTGCACCTCAAAGGCATCAGCCTTCAGCATCTCCATCCCAAAGGAAGCTCTGAGTGAATTTTTGCTGCTTAGCAGAGTCCTGGCTCTTTTCCTGCATCTCCTCAAGGTGCAAGGTACGTTGGCCGCTGCCTTGGTTTCTGGGGGGTTTTGAGGGGTTTGTTGTTGATGTGGAAGACCAAAGGGGTAATAAACCATCAAAATCCCCTCACACCAGGCCTCGGAGCGCAGGATAACCAGCCAAAGTCACCTGAGTTCAAATAATGAAGTCCCATAGTAAATCCCAGAGGACACTAAGTTACCCTCCAGCATCCTCTGATGCCTTTCACCGGAGCAGCACTGTCCCCCCTCCAGCCCTCACAACATGCACCTAGCTCTGTTTTATCACAACAGTGGCCTTTGCCTCTTGCCTTTTTCTCATCATCCTCTGCAGCTTTCTTGAACTCATGCTCAAAGGAGCTGGCCAGTTCATTGAAGAGTCCCACTTCTTCACAGTTCTTCAAGAACCGAGTCGGGGTCGGAGTCTGATCTGTTTGGGGTTGTAACACCAAGCATCAGTCAGAGAGAGGGGAGAAAATACATCCTGAACCACCCTAATCCCCTCTGGGGACCCCCAGAAAATGAGGTGTTGTGGAAGCCTGGGTGCTTTTCTGCTAAGGTGTGTGTCTTAAGTGACAATTCAGAAAGGGGGAACTCATTTCTTATTGATTTTGCCTCTCTGGTATTAAATAACCATTGCAGCGAGAGGCAGGCAGTGATTCCTGCAGAATTCCCAGCCTGTGGCTCGTGTCCTGTCCCTCCCATCCCGGGCTTTCTCCTGTCCTCAGCTGAATTGCTGCTGCAAGGAAGGAAATCAGTGAGGTTTCATCTCCCTGAAACAGCAGATCTCACAAATAGAGAGTGATGAGAAGGGAACCAGCTGACCGGAGCAGCTCCAGTGTGTGGAATAGAGACAGGCAGAGTCGCTTCCCTCCCCGTGCTGTCTCCATGCATTAATCCCATCCTCGGACAGACGGCTCCGTGGGAGTGCTGATTGTTACCACCCTGTCCAAAGCCATCCCTCTGGGGCCCGTTTTCCACCAGATTAACACGTTGAGTCATGATCTCTCTGGCCATCACCCAGGCTATAAAGCAGGAAGCAATGGCCCCGCTCCCGGCGAGCCTCGTGCTGCACGCATGACGTTAGGTCAGGAGTCCAGGTACCAGTGGGAACCCGGCACGAGCACACTGCACCGAAAGAATCCATCTGGCAGCAGAAGCACATGGATTCGGAAGCACAAAGGGGATCCCTGGGATAGTTTTGCCTGACCTCCTGCATAAAACATCAGCTGCTTGGCACGGATGCTCCCCGGGTGAGCTGCGGTAGCTGTGCACGAGCTGAAGGGGCTATGGGAAACATCCCATTCCATTTCCAGCCAGGGGTGGGGAGTCTCTGGTGATTCCTTCCCCTCACTGTCACACTATCACAGGACTACACGTTATTCCCAGCCTGTTCAAACCCTACCTCTTGCCTCTGTCGATAAAGCAAAGGTCTCCTCCGAGCACACTTTGCTTCCCCCCCCCATCTCTCTTCATTAAACCAAGAAACTTTGTCAGCTCAAGATCTCAGCAGGAGGTTGTTTTTCCAGTGCTTTAACAGCTCTCTGGGCTCCTTCTGGACCATTCCCTGTTTAGCAATGTCCTTCCAAGCCGTGCACACCGGCCCAGAGCCCAAATCTCTACCACCTCTAACCAGCAGAGAGAGAACAATTCCTTAGGACTCGCTTTAGGCTCAGCGCCGCACGTTGAATCCTCCTGCACATTCACACACAGGCGGCTGCCCTGGGCTCGGCACAAAGCAAGAGGGAGGGAGAGAACAAGAAAAGGCAGAGACAAAATGGTGGCTTAATAAAAGCCAACCAGAAAGGACATTAGGAATGTAGGGCAATAACAGCCTGGATCTTGCTGCTCAAAGCCAGCGTGCTTTATAGCCCCCGCAACCCCCAGGCTGCTCGGGCTGCGTCAAGATCTCAGCCAGGGAAAGGCAGCATTAAATAAGCTGGTCCTGCACTGCCCACAGCTAAAGGAGTTGGGGGGGTTTATTATGTCCTTTGTGGTTTAGCCCTGAGCAACCCACTGAGCATCGGTTCAGAGGGGCTGGGAGAGGGGCTGGACTGTGTTCCTTGTGCTAAAAACCCCTGCATCCCACCCATGGTTTTACTTGAGGGAGCGTGGGCACAAGAGGAATCTACAGCTCTGGGACAATCATAGAATCACTCCATGGTTTAATCTACAGCTCTGGGGGCTGCAAAGAGGAGGGTTTTGAGCAAGCTGCTCTAGTGGAAGGTGTCCCTGCCCCTGGCAGGGGGTTCGAACCAGATAAGCTTTAAGGTCCCTTCCAACCCAACCCATTCTATCACTTTAATGCTGTCTCCCTGTTGGAGCAGGTGGGATTTTGGCTGGAGCTGGGACCATCCCCTGTTCCTGCTCCCTCATCACCACCCGCCCAACCTACACCCTGCACTGAGCAAACAAAAGCTGTGAACCCTGTTTAGAAAGGGGGGGAACCTGAAGCTAAAAGCACTTTTAGGAACGTGAGGGTTCTTTCAGCCCCTGCCCCAGATTCTTCACCATCGAATCCCATGAGCCTGATCCCATTTGTAATCAAATCTCCCCCCGAGAGCCTCCTCTGCCTCTCCAAGGGGAAGCTTTGTGCCCTTCCAGCAAAGCCTGCAGCAGCTCTCCTACGATCCTACCTGCAGCTACAATTAATTTGAAGGCTTTACGGAACCGACTGAACTGCTGTTTCCTGCTCCAACACCAAAGTGGGGCTGGAGATAGGGAAAGGATGCCAGGCTCTTCCAGCTCCATTTCCCCTTCTGAACTCTGAAGGCTTCACAAAGCATTTCCTCCTCTCTTCTTATTCTCAGCAACAGCCTTTCCAGCCAGGGGTAACACAAACCTTTTAAGCAGCCTGCCTGAACAGGGCCTGACAAGGCAGGCGGGTATCTGTAACCAGCAATGATCTGCTGCCAGACAGCGATATATAGGAGGGGGTGCTTTTGTTCTCCCAATCTTATAAAGGCTGCATTGACTCTGTGCTGCAGGAGCTCCTCATTTGGGCTCTGCAAAGGCACAAACTGGTGCACTCAATGGTGCTTTAATTTATTAACTGCTAGCCTAAAAGCTCACCAAAATTGACACCTGGGCTGAGGAGAGGAAGCTGAGTTTGTCAGCTTGTGCTCCTCGTCCTCAAAGCACACGCAGGAACGTGAAAGCCCTTTTGGCCATAAATCTTCCAGTCTTAATAAAAAGGGTGAGAGCTAAAAAAAAAAAAGGAGGAGGAGGAGGAGGGGGAAAAAAAAAAAGAGCCCAAACCCCACAAAACCTGATACTGCCATAAAAAAGGGAAAAAAATAGCAACTTGGAAGCCTCTGGCTTTCCTTTCCTCCTGATTAAATGCAGATCACAAGAGGGTTTTATGGGAGGTAGAGCCGTTTTGCAGTGCATCTGGTCCCTGGTATTAATCTTGCAGTCATGCTGTATTAATGTGCCCCATTTCCCGCGCTGGCCTGGCTCGGAGCGCCGCATACCTGCGATGATGACTGAGTCGGTTCGAGCAGGGCCGAATTTCAATGTCATCTCATGCTTGTGTTTATGAACAGCCAGGTGGTCTTCGTTTGTAAACCTCTGCAATGAAACCATTGAGAGAGTGGTGAAGAAATGCATTGGGGTTTTACGGGTACATCCTGCAGGAGGATGGGGAAGGGGGAGGAAGAGAAAGTCGCCAGAGAGCAACGGTAATGCAATCACTGCCGAGTGCTAAAGCCAAACCAGAGCAGGACATGTTGGGTGGGAAGTGGGGTGTGGAAGGAAAATGCCATTCCATGGGGCTTCTGGGGGATGAGGGACAAATACTGTTGTTAATAATAATATTAATAGTAATGATGATGATGATACATTTTGCTATGCATTGCAACCGATGTCGGAGATGTAAACCCACCCTGCTCACACAGCAAGATGCTCCCCTTTATTGCTGCCTAACGGAGGGATGAATTAGGGGCTATTAGGGAATGGTTTTGGGATGGTATGTGACAAAGCTGGCACCTGCCCGCTCATCCAAGCTGTGGCTTTATGGAGCAGGATGGAGCGAGATGCCCGCCGTGCAGCTTGCCGACGGTGCAGCCGAAGCACGGCCACTGTGGAACACGGAGAGGGGGGATGCAGCATAAAGACTCTATCTGAAATTCCACCTGAATTGCAGGATAAAAACCCACCCATGACAGCTTTAGGGATGCACTGGGTCAGGGAGCCGGGTGCATGGGGCTGAAACCCAGACAAAAGGGCAGCATCATCCGTTGCAGGGCTGCTTTGAACGGCTGCACCAGCCCCAAGCATCGGGATCAAGGAAAGGGCAGGGGAAGGGGTGAGGCAGGGATGGGGTTAAAGCAAATCATCATAAAGACCCGAGGATGGATTGCGCCTCTCCTAATAGACTGCGACAAAGCAGGAGCTGAGGGCACAGCTCGGGCCGTACCGCAGGATTTTTATGCATCCCGGAGCCGCTCAGCATCGGGCTCGTTTCTAGAAAGAGCTGCTGCTGCTGCAGTGAAACATTCCTGCCCTTTTCCCCCTTCCTTTTGTCTCGCAGATGATCTTTAAGTTCCCTTCCAACCCTCATGATTGCGTGAGTCTCTTTAAAGCATCCACCAAACAACCCCAACCCAAAGCCACCTGTGTCGGTGAATCAGCTCGAGCATCACGCCCCGGGTGCGCTCGCTGTCGCTGATGCTTATTTACAACTCAGATTTATTTGCCTTTATTAAGCAAATCCCTTGTTTTCCAGGCTTGGAAGCTGCCACGGTGCCTTCCTGGGGGCTGTGTGACATAGGGGGAATGTTAGTGGAGGGAAGGAATAGCAACGCCGAGACAACGGGCGCATCGGCACGCGTCCCATCCATCTTCCCCTTCGGTGCAATAAGGGTGTTATCAAAGCGTCCTTCAAACACGCTCTAGGAGAAGGTGCTTTTGGTGATGACTCGTCACCGGGGCTCAAGTTAACACAAATTCAGAGCTCGTAGGTCCTAATAGTGTTGCAGGGCGAAAAGCAAAGAGGTTTTGGCTGTGTAATTCCAGGTGGGCACGCTGCAGCTTTCCCGCTGCTGCCCCCGGATCCAGTTCGTATCTAAACCTTAACTACAATTTATTAATGGCTTTGTTAAAGACACACGTGCCCTGGGTTTCTTTATTCCCTGCAGCTTCCCAAACCCCTCAGCTCTGCTCCAAACACAGCCTCCATTCCACCCAGCGCTACAAATCCCGGCGATGCCAAAGCATCCCCAAACAAAGGAGAAGCAAGTATAGCGACGCCGTCCTTTTCCCAATGGGAAAAGACCAAATCTGCAGCATCGTTTTGCATCGCTCTTGGGGAAAAGGAGAAGGGGGGACACAGAGAGGGAAAAGGGGGGGCACTGACACTTGGTCATGTTTCTGGTCCCAAAAGCACCTCAGGTTTTTAAGGGGCGAGCCTGCTAAGAGAATAGGTGGGTTACGGTAAGCAGAGAAAGATAAATCAGGGTTTTGGTGAGGAGCAAGGAGCAGCCGGTTCCAGATGAATACTGAGCAGGCAGGAGGCTGCTGCTCCCGGAATACCGAGCACCCCGAGCCAGGGGAACAAGGAAAAGAAAGAAAATCCCCACTTCTGGTTTATACCCAAGATTCTTAGGTCAAGGCGGGAAGCGGCACAAGGATGAGGTAGAGAATGGGCTCCCATTTCCCTCCCTGGCTCCACCACGGGCACGGTTCAGCCCAGCTTTGCTATAACTGAATTTATTTTAATCTTTCATTTTGCTCCATCGCTGCCTTTTTTTTTTTTAGCTCCCCCCCCCCCCTTTTTTATTTTTTCTAGGGCACTTTCCCTGCTTTCGGTGCGTGTTACAGCTCTATTTAACATCTTTATGTGGTCTCACAGGCTGGGGAGCTCTCTTTTTCCCTGCACAGAAATGCTCACAGACACAATATATCTTTCCACATACATTTCCAAACGCCGAAACCTAGAGGCTGAGTCTGGCACTTCAGTTCTAAATCATGTCATTTTACACAGAGAACGAAAGCGGGGGGAGAAAGGGGGGAAGAAGGGGGGGGGGGGAAATGGAATGAGTTAAAGCCACAGCATTGGCTTTAATATTTAATCTCCTTCCATCAGCAGCTGCCATCCAGCAGTGTTATTTCAGCCCGCTATTCTGCGGGTGTCGGAATTAAAAGGAAGATGTAGAGTATGAACTCTTTGGGATAAGGAAAAATCAAAGGGCTTCACACCCAGGGCTGAGTAAAACCTGAGTTTCAACACCACCCACCGCCCCGAGTCCTGCTTTTCTCTCCCTTCGGATGGCATTTGGGGGTTTTGGAAAGCACAGGGTTGGGTTTATTTACCCCAGAGACTGTAACAGCTTTTGGGAGAAAAGAGACTGGAGGCAGCCTAAAGCTGGCCACTCCACATTCTTCCCTCAAACAGGCTGTGACAGCCCCATCAATAAACGTGCTCCGTTCAAAAGCTTTATTTAATAGGACACAACCCTTCCAGCTGGACCAACGCACCACCGCCATTAGAGCAAGAGCCAGAGAAGAAACGCAGGAGGCCGACGCGTTTAGTCAGACTGAGATTTTTTCCATGCCTTTAATAAGCACAACGGGAGGAACCAGGGCTTGCTCGGGGTTTTGCCTTGCTTTTTGCACAGCTTCCAACCGCCTTTGCTGCAGAAAGAGGGTCGGGTGAGCACCGAAGCCACCGCATCCAAGCCCACGGCCACGCGGAGCCCCGGTGCTCGCTGCCTCTTTCGGCAAGCTCCAGCACAGCTATTTTTTAACCTTGACAGTCATTTGCAGAGCACATAAACACCCTGGGCCAGTCATGCAGCCAAGAGGCGGTTTTAATATAGACCGGGTGTAGGCTACAACAGCACACGCTGTTCCACGGGTGCCTGGTTGTAAAAAGAAGACTTTACCGCACCGAAAGCACAAGCTGGGGTACGGAGCAGAACTGAAAGGGGCGAGGAGCCAAATCCATCTCCATCAAGCTCATTACACAGCTGAATTAATCAGCTGTCATTAACACAGACGCTGCTCCAACCTTAAACCCAGTATAGTTGGTGTTATTCTGTCCATGGACACCACGGAGCTGCCTGACACGGTTGAAACACCTGGAAAACGGGGGAAACAAAAGGAAAGGGCACGTGCCTACAACTGCGGCGCGGGAGGGGAGTGAGTGCACTAAGAGCTCCAGTGTGGATGAGCTGAGCTCAAAGTCACCCATTTTAAAAGGAGCCACAACAGGTTTGACTTCCAAAGTCCATCCGGTTGTGGTGATGCCCTAAAGCAATGATTGTGACGTGATCCGGCAGGGGTGAGGGGATGGGGGTGTCAGAGAGTCATGGAATGGTTTGGGAGGAAGGGATCTTAAAGCTCATCCAGTTCCAATCCCATGCCATGGGCAGGGCCATCTTCCACCAGAGCAGGGTGCTCCAAGCCCCTGTGTCCAACCTGGCCTTGAGCACTGCCAGGGATGGGGCAGCCACAGCTTCTCTGGGCACCCTGTGCCAGCGCCTCAGCACCCTCACAGGGAAGAGCTTCTGCCTAAGAGCTCAGCTCAGTCTCCCCCTCTGGCAGGTTAAAGCCATTCCCCTTGTCCTGTCCCTACAGGCCCCTGTCCAAAGCCCCTCTCCATGTTTCCTGTAGCCCCTTTAGGCACTGGAGCTGCTCTAAGGTCTCCCCTTATGGAGCCTTCTCTTCTCCAGGCTGAACCAGCCCAGCTTTGCCAGCTTGGTTCCAGAGCAGAGGTGCTCCAGCCCTCACAGCATCTTTGTGGCCTTGCTCCAACAGCTCCACATCCCTCTTGTATTGATGCCCCAGAGCTGGATGCAGGACTGCAGGGCTTTGCCTTGCTCTCCTGTCACCTCCATGGGCAAGGGGTACCCACCTCCTTCACTTTGGGGAACCTCCTGGTGGGAAAGACACGGGAGAGCAAGGCCAAGGCCATGGGGAGATGCTGGACTTCCTGCACTCATCCCAGCCCACCCAGCATCCGAGCAGCACGTCCTCACCGCTCTTCCCGGCTGCGGCAGACCTGCTGCCTACGCCCCAGCCATCCATCTCGCCGCTGACAGGGCTCAGATGGATTTCCAGCCGCTTGGCAGGCTGGAGAGATATTCCCCGTTCGCTCAGCACAACGGCAGAGGTAACTAATGCGGGGTCACGGGTGCCCCCAAGGGCTGGGTGCCCAAAGGTTATAGCTGTTACTGCTGGTGAGTGATGTGACCCCCCAGTTCTTGCGCAGATCTGGGCTCCATCTCACCCATTTCCCATCTGAGCAATGACAACGATAATTCCCTCCCTTGCAGAGAGGCTGTAAGGATTAATTCACTAATGTGCATAAAGTGCCCAGATACTGGAGTGATTCATAGATTTTAAAGGCCGGGGGGACCATTACAATTATCTACCACGTGAATCCCCAAATGGGCCCATTTCCACGGGAAAGGAGACGACGAGAAGGGAACGCCGCAAAGACTTGTTGGTTTGAAAGAATGCACCCAGGGCACAGCTAAAGTGTCTTATTTTTACACTTACGAGAGATGACACACACAGATTTTGGACCTGTTTCCTCTTGGAGGGTTCCCCCTATGGCAGGGCTCGCCAGGCCAGGTTTCAGAAGAGCTCAGAGCCCAGTTGCTCCCACTGAGGTTCTGGAAGCAGCAGAGGCACCGAGTCGGTGCAGCTCGAAGGCAGCCGTGGCAGCTCCGGTTACTGAGCGCTTCTGGAAAGCTGGTTTCAGTGGCAGCATCCTTCTGCTAGAGGAGGGACGAGCCGACACCTCCGCGAGCCTGAACAGGATAAATGAGAGGAAGAGTGAAGGTTTACGAGCGATCAGCTCCAGAATAAAAAACCCCACATCATTTATGGCACGTAGAGCATTCAAAGGGAGCTCTGCCGCTCCTCGAGCACAAAAGCCCTTTGCAGGAGGGGGAGAGGCTGCTGGTGGGCTGCGAGCTCAGCGCAGGCTTTACATTGAGAACGCCCCGGAGTCAAGGTCGTTTCACTCCAGCCTGTGCAGGGGTGGGGGGGGGAAGAAAAGCAGAAAGAGGGATGAGAGGGAATCGTGCAGGAGCCGCAGGCACCGGCTCAGCGCCCGCAGCAGAGCTTGGCTCCGGCGCTGCCGCAGCAGGGCCGCTTCTTGCACTGCGGCAGGATGCTGCTCTGCAAAGTGGTTGGGCTTCCAGCACCCGGTGCCCTTCCCACAGGCAGCAGGAAAAGCTGATTTCTACTCACTCAGGTCCTGTGACTATGAGAGGGGCTGCAGCCAGCTCCATGCGTAAGCAGCACATCTGTGCAATTCCCCCCCCACCCACCCAAACTGCATCAAGATTAAACCCTGAGATGTCATTTTTGGCTCAGGCAACACCAGGGACCGACGTGGCTGTGCCTTTTTCTTTACAAACCTGCTTACATCCTGTGACGAATTCACCTTCCTTTCCTTGATTTAAAAGGGCATAAAGGAAGAAAGAACAGGCAGCAGAAACTTCAGCCTGTTTACAGGCAGCACAGGGCAATGGCATTGCAAAGCCACATTCAAAGAGCAAAAAAGCGCTTTAACAAACACTACTTTTGGGATGCACATTGTGCAAACCACAAGAATTTGGCTTTTTTTTTTTTTTCTCCTTACAGAGAACCATCTGCCTTTGGATGTTGTTTTTCTGAGGGGCTGGGTGTTTGGTTATCACAGATTGGTGCTGCACGGCAGCATCTTCTCTGTGTCACATCATCTGCCCTCCTAATGCAGGCGGCTCCACGTTGGGCTTCTCCCATCCTCTCCAGTGAGCTGAGGGGAGATCAGCAGCAGGGTTAAGACGCCAAAGCATGACACAGGACACTCCAGCTTCCCTGAGCTCAGTGCCTGCGAGGTGACAGACAAGCTGTATTTTTTATAAGCAGCAACAACCAGAGGGAGAGGATATTTTATGGGCTGAGTATTCGACTCCTACCAAATCACTGGCAATGAGTGCTGAGATGCGGAGGTTGCCCCCCAAAACTTTCCTGCAATTTAAACAAAGAGTTAAGCAGGTTCTGAAGCCCATCCCATCCCCATTCCTCCTTGGCCAGAAGGGCAGAGCATTTAACTCCGAGTAGGTAAATAATTTAATTTACATTTCTATAGCTCCCCATATCCCAGAGGGCTTCTCATACACATGCCCCTCCACTGAAATGCAGGTGTTTCAGCAGGGGGGAAGACAGCAACCATCTGGCCTACAGCACACCATATAGCAGTGAGGAGGGAAGCCAAGGACACACGGGGCAAAGTCTTTAATAAACTCTCTGCTTAACTTTACTTCTTCTCTTTATGGTGATTTTAATAAAGTCCTATATGGTAGACACCGTTTCTCCTTCAGCCTGAGCTGAGCATTGGCACGTCTGAGTGCAAGCAAAACCAAGCACCATCCTTCTGGGGCAGCCAGCAGCCAACCTGCTTGGCCAGGAAGGCATTTATCCCAGTGGGATTTAACCTAGGTTGGACACCGAGTGCTTTTCCCATCAAAGCCATCTCCAGCTACTGAGGAATTCCTCTGCAGTGCACCAAAGGACCATGAACCAACCTTCTCTTTCAAGGGGCATATGTAGGCAAACAGCAGATGGCTGAGGTGGTTTATGGAGCACCCAGGGAGAAAGCAACCCCTGATTTTGCCCTAAGTACACCTGGTCCCACAGACAAAGAGCCCTCAGTGCCTCAGAGGCACCACTCCAGCAGGAATCACAGCCCAAACCCTAGGATTCAAACCTGAGCTGGGAAGAGCAAGCTCATAAATCTCGACGGGAGAGCAAGCAGGGTTTGCTAAGACACCACTGTCCTCCTGCAGTGCTCAAGTGATGCTCGAGGAACCAAGGCTGCTCCTCCTGAGCTCTCCGTGGGCAGCTCCATCGTGGCAGCAGCAGCTCTCTGCAGCCAGACACAGAACATGGATGCAGGGAGCTGCCCGAGGTCACACCGCGCCGGCAGCGCTCGCTTAGAGCCGTCATAATTATTTCCTTCCACATGGTGGAGCGGTTTTTAGGCTTGTTTGGAGGCAAGTGAAGGTTATTAAAACCCATGTATTAATTACTGCTGCCACATAAGTTAAGAGGAGAGGCACAGCGGTAATTAAGGGAGGTGAGTGAGGAGGTGGAGCTGCACAACGTCAGCGACTCCACAGCTTGTGCCGATGGATTCGCGCCGGTCCCATGGGAACCCCCAGATCGCTCCAATGTGGATGTGAATCATTATTACATCCCCGGCTCGAATCCCAGCAGCAGCAGCACAGGTTTGCAGTGTGACCTTGGGCAAGCCATCAATTCTTCCCCTACCTACCAGACAGAGCAAATAAAATGGGGGGAAAAAGGCACAATTCTTCATGTGGGTGTTAGGGAAGAGGGAGCCGACTGCACACACAAGTACCAGGAGCCATGTGAGAAGCACTGCAGGAAAATAAAGAATATATATTAACAAAGGCAATTACAGCTGTGTTGCCCTGAGAGTATTTCAAGTGTAGGAGCTCAGTGATTCATTAGGAGCTCAGCGTCTCTTCCCATCACAGCAGCTGGGGGACAGAGCCTAAGGAAAACGGGCAGAGGCACGCGAGCTGAGGCTAAGGGAAATTCCTGCCCTGCCCTACTGCTCAGCTGGGGCTGAGCTAGGTTAGGAAGTTGTGTGGCACTGAGGGAGGAAAAGGGTGAATTATGCAGCTGGGTTATTCATGGGTATGATGCAGAGCAAGGATCCTGAGCCCCTGTGGTGGTAGAGAAGGAAAGGGGAAAAAAGAGGGGAAACCAAACAAAGAATTCCCCCCAAAGGCTTCAGATCTACCACAGAAACCCAATCTGGGCTCCTGCCTCCCCCTGTGTGGCTCTGCTGTTTACCAAATGAGTCACTCTTCCTGCCTCGAACACTCCACAGCTCCTGAATGAAGAATGTGGGAGCAAAAAACCCTCCTTCTCTGCAAACAGCATCGGCCCCGCACGCGCCTGCGTGCGAGGGGATTCAGAGTGCAAAGAGCAGCAGAACAGGAGCCTCCTTCCCCGCATACCCTGAGAAACAAGAATGTAACGTGTAAAACTCATTCAACCCCAACCTGGAGTGGATGGATTTGCCTGCAGGGCTGTGGGTTTGTGCTGGGGGAGGCTGCACCGGGATCTTAAACCGCCTCTGGATGGTGGCCAAGCCTGTCAGTGCTGCACGGGCGAGGAGAGGCTTTGGCAGCTCCATGGTATGGGCTATTCCCACTTCCCTGCTCCTTGCCAAGTCATGGAAGCAGCCTGGGGATGCTGCCCCAGTGCTATCAGTGAGCTTGGAAACAGAGGTACATGGAAATGGAGGGGTTGGAACCAGGAGAACTGAGCCTAAAGCAGGATCTGGACCTCGCTTGGATCTTAGCTACCCAATGCAGCTCTGTGGGAGCAAGGGTGCATGGTTGGGTCCTCAAGCAGCACAGCAGAGCTGCAGGGAGCTGCTGTGCCCATGCATGGAATGGTGACGTTTCCCTTTCTGTACTTACCCCAGGAAGAGAAAGCAGTGCTGGGAAAGCAGGATTCCAGCAGTGGATTCTGCTCCAAACAGCCTCAACTCCAATCCAAGCCCCTTACTGGTCGCTCCCAAAGCTAATTCTCAAGGGTTAAGGAGAAGGGAGGTTAAATTTGGTCCCATCTGAGAGGTTTGGGGGTTGCCCGCTCAGAAGATGCCTGCACCATGCTAACAGGATCCTCTCGCTGCTGCACTATTGTTTCAGGGCTACGAGAAAGCTGATCCTAAAGGAAAAGTTAGCTCCAATGGGAAATAGCTCTCATTGTGCCAGTGCTTGGAAGCTCTCATTGTGCTGAAGCTTGGAAGAGCCTCCGTGACTCAGCCTTGACCTCTGAACACCACTACAATTAGGAAAAGGATGCCACGGTCCCCATTCAGGTTTTTAATGCACTGGAAGGTTGATTTCCTTCAATTCATTCGTGATATTGGGGATGTGCCCACCCATTCATGGTGTGTGAGGCTCCAGCGCCTGAAAAGAGGGCTGGGTTTTGTGGGCCTGAGCTTGCACCTCTCCAACAGCAAGTCTGGTGAGAGCAAGCATGTTAAATGAAGACAGAATTCAAGTGCTTTGGGGGTTTTCCCCCCCTTTAAGGGTGGCATTTGCTAGTTGGAAAGAACATGCTGTAAGGAAGTGCAGACCCACATAACTGACTTAGCCATAGAATCATGGAAGGGTTTGGGATGAAGGGACCTTAAAGCTCACCCAGTTCCAACCCCTGCCATGGGCAGGGACACCTTCCCCTAGAGCAGGTTGCTGTCTACAGTGAGACGTGCAAGTGCCCAGTGGGATGGCTTTGGCCAGCTCCTGTCTCCACATCTATCCCAGTACAAGATGTGAAATGAGAAACTGAGGAATCCACCAAACCCCTGCAGTGATTCCCACCAGGCCAAAGCCATTCCTGCCCCCGCATCCCTTCCCATCCACCCTTATTCACAGAGCTCCACATCTTATCCTAAGGCACAATTTCCATTCTCTACCTCCCTTCACCTCCTTTATTCCAAGCAGCCCTTAAAGCACAACCAGCTTCCCACAGCGATCTCACCCAGGCCATGCATCCTTCCCTTCTGCCTCCCCACATGGTGCTTTTGGCCCATGCACAGAGCTCCTTCCCTCTTTTTTCTGCCCCTGCTTCCCAGATACAGACACAAACCCCAGCCCTGTCTTTTATAAGGCCCATGATAAGTTGTCAGGTGTCAGCTCAGCACCATAATTAAGCTTTTAAAAGCAGATAGGCAGCAAAAAAAACCCTTCAATTCCTGGTGCTTGACTCTTTTTGCCTCTTGGAAGAGCCACCTGGTTTATCGTAACAGGTAGATTTATGGGCATATTAACGCGGCGCTGCTGCTCCCACCCTGATGAGGTTCTCAGTGACCCTCTTCTCGCTCAGGATTTATGGGTTTCTATTGCAGAGGGCTCTAACTCCAGCTCTTTGCCTGACTCCAGCCTCCAGCAGGAGCATCTCCCGCATTCAGGTGCTGGAGCCTGTTTTTCCCACCCCAAATCAGCTGCAATCATTGGGCAACAGCATCGACTTTCAAACGGTGCCAGGTTTGCCCCAGCAAGTCACATCAGGTTCATGGGGAATCACAGAATCACAGACTTGTTTGGGTGGGAAGAGACCTTAAAGCTTATCTGGTTCATCATTATATGAACATAGAGGCAAGATTTAGATTAGATATATAGAATCATAGAATGGTTTGGACCTTAAAGCTCCTCCAGTTCCAGCCCTCTGCCATGGGCAGGGACACCATACACTAGAGCAGCCTGCTCCAAGCCCTGTCCAACCTGGCCTTCAACACTGCTAGGGATGGGGCAGGCACAGCTTCTCTACTGACCCCATTCCAGTGTCCCACCATCCTCATAGTGAGGTCCTGCTCTTCTCACATTCATTTCCACACATCTCACAACCCCTGCGATGACAGAGCTCACAACAGGGCCATCTACACCCCAGGATTACATCCAGGAGCACATTAACCCACTCCCAGCTCTCCAGACCCAACCAAATCCCCAGCAAAATCCTTTCTATGCCTGGAGTGAGCTCTCAGCTGCGTTTCACACCAGCTGAGGGCTCTTAGTCACTTCTAATTGCCTCCTGTATGTACCCTTTTAACATCCCTTTCCACCTGCAGCCCTTAATAAAGTGGATAAACCCTTAAAGTGCAAGCAAAATGAAGAGGAGATAGAAGCAATGTAACACAAGCAGCTTTGCCATCAGCTTTTCCCCACCGTGTTTGATCTACAGCCTCGCAGGCAGAGATCCCCCCCCGCTGCGGTGCCAACGGGGTGATGATTCAGCGATGTGGAAATACACAGCTGAGGTCACCAAAAACCACTGGATCTGCATCTTTTGGGCCCTTCCCATTTCGCTGCCCCCCATTCCGGGCTGCAGGACATAAAATTTCACGTGCAGGCAAAGCAAAAGGCATTGAAATTCTCTTCTAAAGCTCACAAATGGCTGGAGGTTTATAGCAAGCAGCACGTAAGCCTCTTAAAAAGGAGCCCAGCTACCCCAGCAAGCACAAAGTGGGTTTAATACCAAAAACGTGTGCAGGAAACACCTCCCCCAGGCTCAGGAACAAAAGCCTGCATTAAGACCCCAGCGAGGAGGTGAATTAGCAGCTTTTTCTAAGGGCAGAAGCCCAAATGAAGATGTCAAGGCGATGCTGTGCCATGAGGAGCTCGCGCTGTATCCTCAGCACTGGCTCTGCAGATGTCTGGGGTAGCTGAAGCAGTGGGGAAGGTAGAAGCATAAAGCAACTCTAGCAACGAGCCAGCAAGACAAACACAAGCAAGGCAGCAGAGGCATGATCTGCTCTTTAAGCCTAGCTTAGATGGCTTTAAATCCAGTCCTTGTAATATCTATTCTTCTAACCGAGCTTTAGTGCAGCTGAAGCTCTCATCTCCCTGTCTGAAGCCACACTAAGGGGCTTTAAGCAGATAAACAGAAGTGATGCTTTGAATTGCTGTCAGCTATTCCACTGACCCCCAAATGAAGCCCCCCTTTCTGCCTAACTGCTGCACAAGATGCATTTCCCATCTACCAACAGCCCGAACTAGTTCAGCATCCCCCAAATCTCTGCCCTGCCCTGCTCAGCCTTCTGCAAGAACTTCACTTGATGGACCGGTTTCATTTGCAGCCTTTAGTGCTGAGATGAATTGACAGCTTGTTTTGCAGCGCTGCAGAACGCTCCCACCCCATCCCCTCTACACACACACAGCTCTTTATTGTCTACATGTTTACTCTCAGGGGGAATGTGAGGACTTTAATGGTTTTATTGTTTTAATCCAGCACATCTAAAAGAAATTATTTGAGGAAAACAGCTGCTCCAAGTGCTTGGAAGTGGTGGAGCTGTTTCTCTGCTCCCAGCATTAAGCAGGTGTTAACTAAACACGATGCTCCTCCTCAGATGTATTACGGCAGGAGATTTGTAGGGCTGGTACCAAGAGCTCAGCCCTTTCCTCTCCCACCCAGGCCCTGCTTTAGCCTCAATTCCTCCAGCCCAGCTCTACTCACACATGGGTGGCAATGAACAAGTCCCTGCTTGCTGCCTCCTGTACACAAAGGGACTGCTGCGGACCACCCCTGTGCCTTCTTCTTTGCACACAGAGAAGGAAAAGCCCCGAAAGTGGGGGTTTATTCTCTTTTTGACATGCAAACACCAGCCCTTTGTATGGCTACAGCATCACAACCCCCGCGGTGCAGTGGCTGCCTGGTGAATCCACCTTTCTCTCTCTTTCTCTCTCTCTCTATATAAAATCCATTAATAAATGTATTTATTGCGAGCTTTTACACCTCAACCCAAGAGCTGACCCTTTAAGGAAGGTTCTCATGCAAAGCAGCAACCACGGAGGGAAATGTCAGTCCAAACCCCCCCACAAATGCTTCAAAAAGGCACTATCAGAAACCCTCTATGAGCAGCCCCACTTTTGAGCTCAGCTCTCACATGAAATCTCTACAAAGGACTTGAAATTTCAGGTTAAAGGGTTTTTTTCCTCCCTGCTCTTCAGCAATGAGATGCTCAGGGGGGTGTTTTCTCCCTACCCCGTGTATAAGGACACAGCATCTCCCGTTTAGCCGCATGGATCGCCCGCCCGCTGCCGCAGAGGGGCGGAGCGGCCTCTTCCCAGCCAACAAAGCCCGTTCCCATCCCAGCGAGAGCATCCTTGGGACAAAAAGGAGAGGATTTGAGCTGCCTTTCCACCGCCAAGAGCCGGCTCTGCCCGCCCCCCGCTGCCTCTGCAAAGCTCGGTTGTGTCCTTCTGGGATGCGAGGATGGAACAGGGGAAGTGGGCTCAGGAAAAGAGAAACTCACTGGTTATTTAGGTAGCGAAACAAAACCAGGTCATGGGGTTGGTTACTAACATCTATCTCCATGCAGGGGCTCAGCAGCAGGAGGAAAACACTCCTGCCCCTTCTCTTTGCATCCTAAAGCATCCTCCTCAGCATTGCTTTTGCTGGGAAGGAGATGGAAGCCTCAGGAAGGGTCCCCACAGTCGCTTTTTTAATCCTTAAGCAGCCACTTGATTGGATTTTGTGCAAGAATCTAATAGAAAATGCTGAAAACTCCTGCACCTCTTTGAAAACCAAGTGTGTCCGTGATAGTGAGAGGTATCCCTGCGTTGGAAACAGGTGATCTTAAGGTCTTTTCCAATCCAAAGCATTTTGTGATTCTCTGGCACAACGTTAAAGCTCCGTGCTGCAGCCATGCTTGGGGAGTAACTCATGCAGTACCACACCAAGCTGACAGGTAGCAAGTGAGGCTTTGAATGACAACTAAACCCCCCACAAAACCAAACAGCCTTGTGTTTAAAAGACTGCTTTTAAATAAGGAAATATTTTACTGGCCAAGAAAGCAAATCAGAGCTCAAAAGAGGAAGAAAAGCCCATTCCTGAGGGTAAAGCAGGTTTCGATTGTATCTTAAGATCTCCTCTCCCAACCAGCCCTCCTCCCTCTACCACCTCCAAACCCAGTGCCCTGCTCTCATCTGCTTCATGAGGGATGGCTCCTGCCCTCCAGTATGAATGGATCAGGATCAGCTCACACGAGGTTAAACTCCCAAGCCACAGCCAGCGTGGTGGTGCCAGCTATGGGAGAATGCAGTCATCGACAGCCTTCTGCTCCTGTTAAGCTCAGAACTACAAGCAAGCTTTGAGATCAGTTTAATTGCAAGTTAATAAAAGCCTGGTTTAATTTATGGCTCTGTACTAGCAGCACATGCAGTCTGCATTACTGATAACAGAGCAAGAGCTGTAGATAAGGGCTGAGATTATTAATTCAGTCACAGCAGAAACTGCGATTGGGGAACTCCCTTAAAGCAAAAAGAGAAGGAACCATTTCCTATGAGTGCACGGGTTCATTTGGGGGTAGTTTTGCAACCCTGGTCATGTTCCCAGGAAAGGGGAAACCCTCATAGTAAAGAACTTACTCCTAATAGTGGAGAGGGACTTTTTAATAAGGGCACACAGTGACAGGACAAGAGGGAATGGTTTTAAACTGAAAAGGGGGAGATTGAGATTAGATACAAGGAAGAAATTCTTTACTTTTAGTGGGACACTGGAATGGGCTGCCCAGAGAAGCTGTGGCTGCCCCATCCCTGGCAGTGTTCAAGGCCGGGTTGAAGCAACCTGCTCTAGTGGAAGGTATCCCTGCCCATGGCAGGCACTTGGAACTGGATGAGCTTTAAGGTCCCTTCAACCCAAAGCATTCCATGATTTTAACATCTAATCTCCTTTATATGCTCATATTCATATAATATGTTCATATTCATATAAATATATATGTAGATACACATATGAGACTATGTACGAACATATCCTAGTGTGCACTCTCTCCCTAAATACACATTTATAGCTGCTGAATCTGCAAGCCACCCATCAAAAAGCAGATGGTTTAACAGCCCAGCTTTCCCTGGAAATCAGGCTCAATGCTTCTCAGTTCCCTTCCTCCAAAACAAGGAAGGTTAAAGACAGTTTTTAAGCAGCTCTGAAGAGAACAGGGTCTGCTGCTCTGCAGGCAGGATGGGTCCCTTCACCCAGGACCCCCCCAAAGCCCCTTCCCCAGCACCGCAGCTCAGCAGGAGCTGTGTTTCTGCTGTGATTTGTGAGTGCTTGAAGAATCCTTTGGGACTATAGAGGGGCTCCAAAAGGGCAATTAGATCCATTACTGGCTCTTCTATTGCCCCATGAAATAGGTTTACTAGTTGTGTGCCGCCTCATATACTCCAGTTTTATGCCAAAATGAACAAGGATGCTAATGAATGACTGCAGAGCGCATGGATGCGGCGGCCGGCGCGCACGGAGCATCCTCCGGTTGCATCTTCTCTGACAGGCCCTGCATTAATGCTGCTTCCTGCACATTTGAAGGTGTTATTCAGGTATTCTGCAGCCTTGGCACAGCATGTCTTAGATGATAAAGGAGGGGAAACAATGCAGCTGTTTCGTCAAATCCAAAGGTGCTATTTCTTCATATTCATTGCTGCAGCAGCCAATCTGGCTCACAAATCCTAACGGGGGGCTTGGTCTAGAGTAACCCTGGGGCAGGAATGTAAAGGCCATCACCAAACCTCACTGTATCTCCAGAGCAGGAAGCCAAAGTCACAGCCCAGATGCTCCAAAGAAAATCCAAACTAGGAGGGAACTAACATGAGTTGAAGTTATTGATCTCTACACCTTAAACCAGTTTGTGCTTGAAGCAGCTACTTCACACACACAAACCCCACAGATCCATTTCGACCACCAAACCTGGGAGGTTTCTCATCAAACACACAGCAGAGCCTTCTCAAGCACGTCCAGAGACCTTTTGCCAGTCAAATCCTAGTGCTACACATGCAGAACACACTGGAGGAAGACACTGAAACAGCCTGAAATGCATGGAATAACCATTCCTGGGTAAATCTTGCTCTTTAAAACAGAATGGCCTTAGGGGTGGATGTCCCAGCTTGTGGCTGGGACCCTGCTAGAAGGGAAAAGCTGCTTTCACACCCCCAGCCCTTCACATGTGGCTGCAGAAGGGTGAGGAAGAAGAGGAGCACACCAATCATTAAGGTGAAGATGTCAGGGTTTTCTGCATCCTGCTCTCAGCATCCCATACTGAAGGCTGCCCAAGGAAGGCATTTGGTAGCAGGGTTAAAGCTTATTCACCTGTCAGGAAGGAGAGAGCAAGAGCTCCAGCAGGAAAGGAGAGGAGGGCACTGTTCCCAGTTCCACTTTCCATGTGCCAGAGCAGGAACAGGGTGTTGCAACAACCCTGCGTCTACGCTGCAGCAACCAAGGGGTATTTTTAAACATGGGGAGGGAGTGGAAGGCAAGGCAGCGAAACAGAGGAATCAGCAGCACAAGCAAGGGGCAGGGATGAAAACCAAGCCCCACGCTGAGGGGGGGCTGACAACTGCTCAGCATCATCCTGCCCCATGGCACGAGGCCATCGCCTGGCATCGGGAACTGCGACAGCGAGAAGCCTGTGGGAAGCCCTTGTGAAAGAGAAGCCTTTTCCTTTATCCCTGCGAGGAAGCAGCTCCCAAGTTCCCTATGGCTGCTGGTTTCCAGCTTTCCAAAGCGCCCTCAGTGTGCATGGACAACACCAAAGCAGCCATCAGGCTAAAAGCACAGCTCCTACTGAGCACCTCAGCAGCCAGAGGGGATGATGAAAACAGGTTTTCCTATGAGGAATGAACATACTGAGGTTTCATGTTAACAGGAGCTGAGCTTTGGCAGAGCCTCACATGGCTGCTCCTTCCCAGAGCCACGGGATTGGAGCAGGGGTCCAGCGAGCCCTTTTGGCATCCAGGCTCTTATTTAGAAAAGGGGAATCTGGAATGTTGTCCAGAGCCATTTCCATCTGACAGACAAGTGTCTGTGTGGGTTCAGCGCTCACACACGTGCTCCAAATGCAAAGCAGAGCTGGCACGCTCCGAAGTGGCAATGAATCCCAGGCAGTGGAATGATAAAGATTTTTAACTTACAGGAAATGCTGCTATTAAATAATATTTAAGTCTTAATTATATTTTAAAACAGCCATTTTGGAAAAAAAAGAACTTCTATGACAGTGCTTTTGTAGTTAAAGGTCTGTCAACATTTCCATTTTAAACCTTCATTTCGAGGGGCTTTATAATTTGGCCATAAAAATTCATTCCAGGCTGGAACTTGGCATAGAGGGGCTCAGCCCAGGAGCAATATTTTTTATTATCCAATTTGGTTTAAATTGGTTTGGCCGTTTTTAAGTTATAGGAGTGTAAAAAATAAACGTTTCCTGCTTTCAGATGCCTTCCCAAGCTTCTCAGTATTCCAAATTAGCTTTCCCCCTCCCCGCCTCCAAAACCTACCTTCAAACAAGAGGTGGGAGAGCTCATTTCACTCTGCTGACAATACATGAGTTACAATTCCGATTAATCCACTTCTTTTCATGCTAACAACCTCAAGAGTTACTATAGCCAAACACTACTTGTATGTGGACCCATTACAGCCTGTAACTGAGCTGAGATTTGTGGAGCATCTGCCATTGCGGGCTTGATGTGCAGGTACTGCAGCTGGGGAGGCCTTCATCTGAAATCCAGAAGGAACTCTGGAAACCTGCCTCCCTGTAAAACCATAGACAGACCTTTCCCCAACATGGTTCTCTGTAGGATTTCATTTCAGCTTCCTATAAAAAGCCTGCAGATGTGAAGCAAGGAGGAGCACACAGCTCGGAATTCCTCACCACAGAGATGCAGCCTTTTCCTTTCCATTTCAAACCCTGAAAAGAAACTGGAGTTTATGGCTCAGCTCTTCAAATCATCCGGGTGCAGTAGGGATATAGCACATACGTGATGCTATTGCTAACACAGACAAGTGCTCGCTGTGCCCGAGCTGACACAAAGCTCAGGGCAGGGTTTTATTCCTGCTCCATCCTTAACATCCACCATTTCTCATTTTAATACTGAGAGAGGAAGCATCCACCACAGTTTGAACCCAACAGGGAGCGACGCTTTGGGGCATGTTGGGAAGTCTTGGCACTGCCTGGAGCCACCTGCATGCGCTTGGAATCATAGAACCATAGACCCTGCTTAGCTTCCAAGATCACATGAGATGGGAAGCGCCTCTGGCGTGAGCCAGCACTGAGCTTGGGTCTCTGGTGATATGCAGCATCCAGCCCCACTCTGTCGTGGTGTCACCTGGAGCTGAGACCCAACATCAATTCATGTGAGCCTGGAAAGGGCAGTTGGGAGTCCTGCTCTTGGCCTGGCACCCTCATGTGCAGCTTTGGGGCCTGACATTCCCCGTCCTGATCCACAGAAGAAGGCACAGCTTTCCAGGGAATAATGCTTCCTACTTCATTGAATCATTGGGTGTTCGAAGCCTGAATTTTTTAGGACAAAGGCCTGTGTCCAAGTCCAGTCCCACTCATTTCCTGTGCCAGGACAGTAACAATTCCTACTGGAGGCCAGGGTATCATAACTGTGCTTAATAACCACTTCCATTCCTGCTTGCTCTAACAGCAGGCAGCCAGTTAGGCTGGAGTTCCTCAAGGATTCAAGTTGAACATGGAATTTCTTAGGCAGTTTGTCTGGCTTCCCTTCCTCAGCTCCAGGAACTACATCTCCAGAGGCTGTTAAATCAATGCACAACCATTTCTTTACATATATGCTCATACTCAAACCAAACACAGTCGGGTCCTGCATGGTCCTGGCCAGGGCTGGCAGCAAGTTCCAGCAGGGCTGAGACTTCCCATTGGTAAACGTGGCTCCTAGCAGCTTCCATCAGGGACTATTTCCTCCCCTTTTGCTTTACAAAGGGACG
The DNA here is from genome assembly GCF_033783945.1 of Neopsephotus bourkii. NCBI lineage: Eukaryota > Metazoa > Chordata > Aves > Psittaciformes > Psittacidae > Neopsephotus > Neopsephotus bourkii. The sequence continues at coordinate 411,282 of NW_026901922.1, forward strand.
AGAGAAGGATGGCAACAAAGCAAACCTTTGAAATCATACTAAAGATGCTTTCTTGAAAGCAAAAGGCTATGAACACTTCTTCCTCTGTGCCTGCCTACCTGCTTCAGTCTGCTACTCTGCAACTGATGTACCTGCAGGGACAGGGACAAGCCTCATCCCTCACACTGGTGGAGCTGGTCCCTTCCTGAATGTGGGATGAAGATACACGGGTGTAAACCAGAGCTCAGACTTCCAACAGCCATGACTCCATGGCTGGAAATCCCATGGAGTGACCACAGCACCACACACATCCTGGACCATCCCAAAGCTTAAGCTGTGATGAGGAGAGCTCACAGCCTCTCAGCAAGAGAAGAGCCATTCCCCCCCCACACTTCTCTATACCAGGACTCATATAAAAGGAATAATCTATATTCATTTGGATTATACAAGCTACAAAACCCACCTCAGCTTCAGTTCCACATTTAACCAATCTCAGAAGCCATTTGTTGCCTCGTATATTACAAGGCAATAGAGATTTAAGGGATAATGGTCATGGCGGCAGAGTATACAAAGCAATAAACTGCTTTTGAGGTTGGTTAAATGCCAAGTGATGCTGAGGCCTCAATGCCATAAACATTATTTCTATTATATGACAAGATAAGAGGATACAATAAACCACAAAGAAGAAAAATCATCTTCTGGCCTCATGGAAGTTGTGGGCTCTGCGTTTCTCGGACGCTGCCCGAGCATCACCTCAGTGCCACAGGTTTAAAGGGAATAAACTGGTAAATTAAGGGGAGGTTTCAAAAGCAAATGGTTGTTTGAGGAAATGGCCTCGATGTGTAACTGGAGCACTGGAATTAAGACCCCAGTGATGATTCATGTTACTTATGAACAGGGAAATGGTGTGGAGAGGGGAGGCAAGGCTAGGGAAAATCCTGTTCCTAGCAGAAGATACTCAATATTATGGCCCCTCCATTAGGCTGGGCAACAGGAGTGGCCCAAACAGTCTTATTAATAAAGATGCTTCTCCTTTATGACACTTCATAAAGCCTCAAGTATCCAAAGCCATCAGTAGAGGAGCAGAAGAGCAGCCTAAGGAGAAGGACCTGGGATGCTGGTCAATGAGAAGCTCCCCATGACCCAGCTGCAGAGTGCGCACACATCAGCCCAGCTTAGTTTCACTCAAGAGAGTCAATGAAAGCCTCACTTGAGGCACTGCTCTGTGGCTTCTGCTCTGTGTATTCCACCTCCCTCCTCATCCTCAGGCAGCAGCACAAAGGGGCATGTCCCTGCTGTAGGATACTTCTCCCTCCATACACAAAGGACATGGGAAAGAGGGTAAGGGAAGAGGTTTCTCTCTCTTTGAGGAGAAACCACATAAATGACCTTGAGAAGAATCTGGTTTAAAAGCAGGATCTGCAGCACATTGAGGTGTCAGCTGTGGCACAGCAGCCTCGCTGTTGGGAAGCGATCTTGAGTCCAGGCTCCAAAAATAGCCACCATTCAAGACCTAGCAACCAAAACATGTTTACAGCCCCACTGAAAGCCCACTAGCTGCGATGATACGGGGGGTAGAACGAGATCTGCTCGTCTATTTTTGGTGGCTATTCCCTCTTCCCCATCCTCACCTCCCTGAAAAGCCTGACAGCCTTTCTCTGCATAGAAACAGGGAAAGAAAGGGAGGAAAAAGGACATGCACCATAAGAGACAGGACTGGTACCAGCTCCAGAGGGAAAGCAGCAGCTCATGGTTCAAAGACATTACATTGGGAAACAAAACAGGGTTTTTTCTTCCTTTAAAGGGGGAAAGTCACCTCTGGCTTCCCAGTGTCTCCAGTCTCCCGTTCAAATCAGTTCTCCCTTCTCCTTCTCCCACGCTGCAGCACGTTGCAGTGATTGCAAGAGGCAGATTCCTAATTACACTGAGTGGAAAAGGACTGAGGGGATTTGTCCCCATGCCCCTACCCCAGCACACAGTGAAATCCAGAAGCTCATCTCCATTTACCCAGGGCCAAAGCAGCCTCTTCCCATGGGAGCAGCCCACCAAAACCGGAGTGCACCTCTCAAGCAGAGGAATAGCCAAAAGAAGAGGAATCTGCAGGGATAAAAACACGAAAATGGACTGGGCATGGGATCAAAGGTTTGGAAATGGAAGAAACAAAGATGCTGGAGCCATGTGGTAAAAGGGCCTGGTGAGCCAAGTGCTACCCTGTGATAACCCAAGAGGCTCAACAGCCATCCCATTCCAGTGATGTTTTTACTGAGGAAAAAGCACCCAAAGGTCTTAAAGAATCAGGAAAAAAGGCTGAATCCTGCAGGAAGTTTCACCATCTCCAATGCCAGCCACAGCCTGGATGGGTGTTGAGCTGGGAAAAAGCAGGAACATGGGATGCTTGGGCATGCACTCGTGCGCCTGGGTGAAACAAAACCAGATTCCCTAGCAGAAAGCTCAAAACTCTGGGTTATCCAGAGTCTGACAGGAGCCACAGGCACCAGCATCTGCAGGAAGTCAGGATGTTTCTGTGGCAGATCACACAGAGCGATGTTTAAAGCCAAAGGTCTGGATCTTTGGGAATGAGGGAATAAGCAGAGAGGTGCAGCCCTCTCTGATCCCTGTTAAAGCTTCACTTTAATAAGAATCCCCACAGAGAACCTGTTTCTGATGGGGCTTGTCAAGGGGTCAGGGTTTAGTGCCAAAAGGCAGCACAAGCTCCTGGGGAAACAATGCAGCACATGCTTTGGAGGCTGAGCTCTGCAGGCAGCTGCTGGGCACCATCAGCCCCCCAGCTTCAAATTCACATTCATTTTAAGATCCAAGCTACCCATTGCATTCCTCTTGTGCTCAGCTCAGCACAACCACCCAGTCTTACTCTACTTGCCCCAGAAAGCCCAGCTCATCCAATGTTAATTTTAGTTGATGATGGGTTTGGGTACCACTGAGCTACTCCAGAGGTACTGCTGCACGTTAGTGGTGAGGAGGATTTGGGAAGGCTCTTGAAAACCTCCAAAGTGAAGCTGTACACAGAAGAGAGGACGAAATAATGCATGGTAGACACTAGGACTTACAGGGAGAGGCTTGGAGCTGGCTATATTTAGTCCAGAGGAGTGTTATGGATGATTTGATCAGTCACTGCATACCTACAGGCATCACAAATTCAATAGGAAGGATCTTCTGTCTAACAAACCAAACTGAACCAGACCCACAACCTGGCAGCTGCAGCTGAATAGGTTTAGACTGGGAACAAGGCAGCATTTTTCCTTACCAGCAAGAGGAATTAACTATGAGAACAACTTAACCAAAGGCTGTGGTGAATTTCCCGTCACTGGAAATCTTTTCCATCAAGTTTGGATCATCACTATTTAATGCTCTGCTTTGAGCAGGTAGTGAAGGACGTTCTAGGAAGCCGTGCACGAGGTCAGGTTGGATCCCCATGAATCATCGTGCTCTGAATTACCCCGATTCTAACATTTCAATATTAACATGAAGAATTGGCAGAATTACCCATAAGCAGCAGTCTGGAACAGCACAAGGAGGAAGCAACCACCTTTATCTGTCATTTGTGGGAGATTGGGGGAGATTAAATTTAAATACATTGTTGTTTGCCTTAATTGCGTGTTTGAATCCGAGCTGAAGGTTGTATGATTGAAGTGCTCACACCATTAAGTGCTCAAATACAGCTCATACATTTTAGAAATGACTTGCACAATTTCACAGCCAAAGAGGTACAAGATAAAAAGCAGCCTCCCAAAAAAAAAAAAAAAAAAAAAAAAAAAGAAAGAAAGAGGAAGATCACCTGCAAGTGAATGCAAAAGGCTCCGGATGAGACCGGAGTCAGAATGGCCAAAAAGCTGAGTTACCACAATGTATTCTCACAAAGCCCCAATCTCTGAGAGTTACCAGATGAGATTTTGGCCCCATTTCTGTGCTCTAAGAATAAATATGGCACAGAATCCACATGCAGGCTCAAAAGGATGTGCCCTGGGGATGCAGAATTCTCTTTCATCTCAATTGAGAGCCCCACAAGAGGTATTAAGATATTAAATACACCAAAGAACTAAGCAGGGATGACGACGGGCAAGTACCCTGGGATGGGTTAGAGCTCCCAAATGCATCCCAGCATAATCACTTGGCAAGCTGACATCCCATGGCTGCAGCCAAGAAAACAAAGTGTGTGCACATCACTTAATACCTAATTAAAAGCTACAATCCCCCCCCACCAAAGGCATCTTGGCACCTGGATGCTCACTGCTTCAGAAGAGACAAACCCAGTTCTTGCTGTGCTCCACACAGGGCTGTCCTGCCACAGAAGCTCCATGTCCTAACAGCTCCCAATTGCACAACCCTGCGTTCCTCCCATTAACACAGTGTGTGAACTGCCACCAAGCACCAGGGAGACCCTAAACTCAGCTTTGGGAATGCACAGCCAAAAACAACGGAGAGGTGCGCTCCTGGTTGCATGATGTGGCTCATCCAAAGCACCAAGCTTTCCCCTAGGAAAGCAGGGCCATACCCAACTCTAGCACTTTGTCCATGGAGGACAAATTCACAATGGGCCTCTTCTTTTTTCCTGCAAGCCCAAAATAGACTCCAGCAGTTTGGGGTTCACATAACACAAACCATCAAGTGTCACATTCTCAGCTGCTTTAAGGAATATGCGACAGCAGCAAACGCATCCCGACAGAGCTGATTCTGTCCTTTGCTTCAACAGCCTTGAGAGAAGCTGAGGAACACTCCCAGCAACCATTAACAGGAGATGAGGGTTCTCTCTGGACTGTGTGGGAAACACCAGTGGAATACCAATACCCCGCAAAGCAAGGCAGGTTTCATTACTTTGGAGTGCACTTGCTCATAACCTGGATTTACACACTGCAAATCCTCTGATCTGATTACCTCCAGTGCTCACGTAAAACACCGGCTTTAAACTCTTTGCCTGAGTGATAAAACAGCCACTTTGATTCACACCACCACGTTCCCAATAAAGCACCCTGGAAGCATACCTGTCCGCAGCCGGGGGCATTGCACACAAACGGCCTGTCGTCACCCATATTTCATGCAGCTGAGTCAAGCTGTGGAGAGAAAAAAGAAGAGGAAATTGTTAAATAAGCTTCCAAAATTCAAATACCAAGAGCAGAAGCTGCTCTTTGCAGGGAGGGCATTGATGAATGATGCAGGGAAGGAGGATTCTTTGTGCACAACTGAGGAAGAGGAATTAATCCAAGCCAAGTTTAAATTGGACTTTGGAGAGCCCAGTTGGAGAAACGAGCCGGAGTTTTCCATGCCTGGGCTCCGACTAAGGGCCAGCATTGATTCTGAGAGGGCCAAAGGACTTTTGTGCATCTCAGTGGCACCATCTGCAACTTGGGGACGATGCTCATGGAATGGTTTGGGTGGGAAAGGATCTTAAGATCATCCAGTTCCATCCCCCTGCCATGGGCAGTGACACCTTCCCCTAGAGCAGGCTGCTCCAAGCCCCATCCAACCTGGCCTTGAACACTGCCTGGGATGGTTCATCCAAACCTTCTCCATTCAAACCATTCCAGCACCTCACCACCCTCACAGGGAAGAACTTCCTTATACCAACCTGAACTCCCTCTGTTCCAGTCTGAACCCATCACCCCTTGTCCTACTGCTCCACTCCCTGATGAAGGTCCCTCTCCAGCACCCTTATAGCCCCCTTCAGACACTGGAAGCTACTCAGCAGAGGACCACCCTGCACAGCAAAGACCTCTGGAACACCCCCCAGATGGAGCCATTGAGGAAAGCACAGACACAGAAGCAAAGACAATCTACAGAAGGGGGGAAAAAAAAGCATGAGCTTGAAGCGATGAAATAAATCCAAGTCCTCTCTATGTACAAGTTATATTTTCAATGGGAGAGAACTAAAATTTGTCATTTAATTAATTAAGGGATTATAGGAGTGGTGCTCTGGTTTACAAGGCAATAATCTGGCTCCCTAGTGGGTAAACTACAAGGCTGATGGCAGGGGTAGTTTATCACAGCTTATAGCCAAGGATAACAAAACACTCACTCCTATTATGCTACAAGTGAAGCTGTCCTTATTAATAAGAAATCAAGAGTAAATAAAGTCACCCCCACCTCCACCTCCAGAAATGCTGCCCCCCCCCCCCACTGCTCTCTTTATAGCAGGATTTTAAAAAGCCATAACAAAGCAAATGCTTTCTCTTCAGGGGGTTGACTCTGCGAACACGTTCCGGCTCTTCATATTGCTTCCAGCATCTCTTCCTCGGCACTTGGCTCCGGTGACACATGTCAGCTCACTGCAGGCAAGAGCAGAACTGAAACCCGAAGGCAGCCACAAAGACACAAGCTCTTTTGAGGGCCTTTTTTGCCTTTCTAACCACTCACACACGCACCGAGCAGCGCGAGAGGGTGGGGAGGGTTGTTATTTTTAGGAGCCATATGAGAAAGTGCTCCAAGAATGCGACAGAACAGTGGAGGGGGAATGCTGAGGGACAGCAAATACTCCCCTTCTGCTTGGATTGAAGAGGCACAGACATCACTTAGTGCTTGAAAACAAGATTGTTCTTGTATTACCATGTGCTAAAACAGTGAAAATGGGTGGCTACAAGGGGGTGAATTCCCCTCTCCGCACGCTGGCTTGGCCACAGCATACAAAGCAACAACCAAAAGCTGTGAGTAAGTAGCTGCCAGGTCTTCCCCTGCAAGAAGAGGAGAGACCTCCACAACCCTGGCCTAGGTTTGGATTTACTAAGCAAAACTCCAGGGCCTATACAAACATGAGCTCCCAAAGGAGAAAGAGCCCGCTCGCAAATGGAACGGGCGAGCGGCCAAAATGCTTCCTTGTACAGGACAAGTGGAAGGATAAAGGCAATAAAGGTGGCCAGGAACATAGAACAGTTTGGGTTGGAAAGAACCTTAAGATCATCCAGTTCCAGTTCCCTGCCACGGGCAGGGACACCTTCCATTAGAGTAGGTGCCAGCACCTCAGCATCCTCATAGGGAAGAATAAAGCCAGGTTGAATGGAGCTTGAAGCAACCTGCTCTAGTGTGTGGTGTCCCTGCCTGTGGCAAGGGGCTGGAACTGGAGGAGCTTTAAGGTCCCTTTCAACCCAAACCAGTCTGCAACACTGTGATGAAGCAGCTCCAGGTTAAGAGCTGTGGTGCTGAGAGCAGCAAAGTCACCAGACTTTAAAGGACAGTTACAATGCCTCTTGCTGTCAAAGTGAGGCCAGTTCTGGAAGTGCTTGAAGAGTGCTTAAATCACCCTCCTACATTTAAACTCGGGGGCGTGGGATGAGGTTGAGGATGCGCTTATTCCAGCAACAAACAAATCTTATTGTTAAACAAGCAGAGTAATTATGATGGAGGGAGGGTGCTGGATCTCACAGAGCAGCCAACCCTGTGCTGGCTTAATTACACAGGTCAGGGATCTGCCCTTACCCAAGCAGCCCAAGCCTTCCCCAACATGAAGAACCTCATGGTCTCTCTACATCCTATTCAGGGGGTCCTTACCGCTCTCTACTGCCTGACAGGACGATGGAGCCAGAAAGGGGCTGCTCCCAAAGGATGGGACAAGAGGAAATGGCCTCAAGCTGCAAAAGGGGAGGTTTAGATGGAGCTGAGGAACAATTCCTTCCCCAAAGGGTGCTCAGGCATTGGAACAGGCTGCCCAGGGCAGGGCTGGAGTCACCGTCCCTGCAAGTGCTCACACACTGTGCAGATGAGGCCCTCAGTGCCATGGGTTAGTGGTGGCCTTGGCAGTGCTGGGAATGGTTGGACTTGATATCTTAAAGGTCTTTTCCAACCTGGTTGATCCTATTCTATTCTGTGCTTCCAATACATATAAAAGCTAGCAGAGAAATTAAAGAACCAGATGAGCTGTCAGTCCCCATGCTCTGATAACACTACCTAAAACGGAGAGCAGGAAAACAAACCAGGGCTGCCTGCATGTCACTTCTGAGCTCCTAACAAGCAGCTCCATTAAAACCCAAGAGCAACCCATTGCAAAGCCCTCAGTTTACTTGATCTTGCAAAGCATCAGGAGGATTCACTCATTCCTTAGAGCAAGATTTAGCTGCTCATTCACTACCGCCTATGCCTGGTATGTACATACATGTGCTCAGATTTATGTCACATTTAGGCAGGATAAATTGCTTCAATAAATTCTATTCTGAAGAACAGGCAGAATAAGCAGCTGATTGGATACTGGGAGCACGTTCCCATTCCTCTTCCTGCAGCGGCGGGACAGTATTTCACTGCTTTGATGAGTTTCAGCATGTTGGGAACAGCAAGGTGAAGGGAAGAAATGCAGACAGATTACTGAAGCGTGCTTCCAAGTTCTGTCAGCACGGCCCTGACAAGCTGCTGCTGTCTCAGGGAGAGCTGAAAAGCCATTTTCAACCCAAATACACTGTGCTCCAAGAGCCTGTGTGTGTTTTCTGTCTCTTTTGCCTTATTAACTCATGCAAACGACCTCTAGGCTGGCTGTAAAAGAAGGAAAGCTGAAGCCACACTTCACAGCGGTCTCCAGTGTGTGTTGTGCTGATAATCAGGCACCCCTTGGAGCTTGCACAGGGTATTTAAGAGTACAGATTTCCTGAAGCCTAGTTGTATAGAGCAGTGCTCTCAACAGGAGCAACTCCTCCGGAGCAGGCACAGCATGGGGGAAAACAGAATAAACATGAGCTTTGCATCCAAGAGAGCATCTGCTCTGCTGTGGATCTCAGTCCCACCTTCAACCGCAGCTCTAACTCCTCATCAAAGCAACTGCAGCACCACAAGGGGATGGTTGTGAAGAGGGACACGCAGAGCCCAGCCAAAGGCCACACCTGACCAGCCGTGCAGCACTGCTAATCCAGAGTGTCAGCACTAACAGAGCTATGACAGCTTCTTCCTGAAGTTAATCTCCTCCTTGATTTGTTGGGACATCGCCTCTTCCTACTGCTAGCATGGAGATAAATGAGAAATGTTCTGTGGAGCAGTTCAGTGCATGTCAGGATGCTGGGCTGACACTGAGCTGACACGTGTTGTGATAGCTTCCAGGAGATGAGGGGCTCTTCTCATGACCCAGCTTCAGTGTGTGCTGGGCTGTACCCCCAGAGCGTGAGCAGCAGCACAGGGAAGGGATCCTGCCCCTTTACTGCACTCTGTGAGACCTCCCCTGCAGCCCTGATCCAGCTCTGGGGCATTAACACAAGAGGGACATGGAGCTGCTGGGGCAAGGCCAGAGAAGGCCATAGAGATGCTGCGAGTGCTGGAGCAGCTCTGCTCTGGAACCAGGTTGGCAAAGCTTGGATGGCTCAGACTGGAGAAGAAAAGGCTCCTTAAGGGGAGACCTTAGAGCAGCTCCAGTGCCTAAAGGGACTACAAGAAACCTGAAGAGGGGCTTTGGACAAGGGATGTAGGGACAGGACAAGGGGAATGGCTTTAACCTGCCAGAGGAGAGACTGAGATGAGCTCTTCTCACCCAAACTGAGCTGCTCATCAGATCCTCTGTTTGCAATGAAGAGCTTGCCTGGGCCCTGAGCTGGGGAGAAGTGATTTCACTTACCTCAAACCCCAAAATTTCCCCTTCTTTCCAAGTTCCATTCTTCCTGCAGCTATTCAAGCCAGCCCATATGCTACTGTCCCCCTGGTACATCAGTCCATAAACTGAAGTGGTCCCAAAGCATGTTAACCAAGCCATTAAGAAAAAACTAAGCCCATTATCCCAGTCTAGACAGACACCTAGGGGTAATATTTTAAGTCCCTTAAAAGGAATTAGACATATTACATGCATCAACAGCAGCAATGAAAGAGCAGCCTTCCTGAACAGGATTTCCCCCAGGAAGTGTGTTGGCACCTCATGGAACCCATTTGACAAACTTCAATTTGGAAACAGTTTAGGAAGAGACAAGAGAAGCAGGAAATGTGTTTTTGAAAGCACATTTAGGGATCTTTTCAATCCAAGATGCTCCTTATCCTTCCAAATGCATTAGTTTGGCTTCTGAAATATGCCCATAGCCACAAGACAAGTCATGGGTATGGCTGGCAGCTTGATGCCACAGGAAAGGCCACAGTCAGACTCTTCATTGTCTGTAGGAAGTTACCTACAGCAACACTTCCATGTTACCACAAGCATCCTACACCCCAGTGTAAATTCACTAACACCAGGATCCAAGTACAAGAAGTGTGGGGTTTGTGCTGCTGAAGCTCCTACAGACTGTTCCAGCTGAATTCCTGACAAAGAGCTGAGGTCTGGAGCAGCCTCAAGCCACGATTTGTAACTCTGAGTCAGGCCTCTCCTGCTCTGCCAAAGTCACAAGCAACTGGCACCTCATCCCCTCTGAGGATGCTGTTGAGGCTCTTAGCCTCCTATGTTCAGACGATGGGGGCCTAAAGGGGCTACAAAAAAGCCTGGAGAGAGGCTTTGGACAAGGGCCTGTAGGGACAGGACAAGGGGAATGGCTTTAACCTGCCAGAGGGGAGACTGAGATGAGCTCTTAGGCACAAGCTCTTCCCTGTGAGGGTGCTGAGGCGCTGGCACAGGGTGCCCAGAGAAGCTGTGGCTGCCCCATCCCTGGCAGTGTTCAAGGCCAGGTTGGACACAGGGGCTTGGAGCACCCTGCTCTAGTGGAAGGGGTCCCTGCCCGTGGCAGTGGGTTGGAAATGGATGAGCTTTAAAGTCCCTTCACCCCAAACCCAGCTGTGGTTCTGTGACACTCCCAAGCCATTAGCTCTGTTGAATATTGGGGGATAGAGCTGGTATGAAAAATGCTCTAAAAATAAGGCTCTATTGTACTTGCATGTGACTGTTGTTCCTGCAGGAATGCTGGTGCCTGCCACTCCTGTCCCTGTGCCTTGCAGGAGAAGATGAAATACTTCACATCCCATTGAATAGTTGGGCAGAAACTAAAATGGTTCTGCTTCAAGTTGCCAGAGCAGGTCCAGCCTCCAGCACGAGCACACTTCCTGATACACCAATACAAGCACATGTTAGCCTTAAGACTTATAGGAATAAACCATAACTTTACATTTACCACAAAATTAAAGCTCGAGGTTGCACCAACTATGAGACAAACCCAAGAGAGCTGCAGAGCAACCTCCTAAAAATAGACTTAAAGAACAGAAAACCAAAGCAAACTGCATGTTCTGCTGACTGACATCTCTCTCTTGATAACATTTACTCACCTGCGAGGACCTGAGTAAAGTATGAGCTGCAGAATGGGTTAGAAAAGTGCTATAGATGGGGACATAAAGAGAAAGGACTTGCCCTGGGAACTGACTGCAAGTTAAAAGTGACAGTGAAAGGGGCAGAAACAAAAGGGCTCCTCATTTCCCCCTCCTGATTTTCAGCCTCCAAAAGAACAATCAATTATGAAAAGGGGCATTTTAGGGAATTTCAGCCTCAGTTTTACATGGCTGATTTACAGCAGGAAGAAAGCAGATAGGCAGCATCTGCAGGCAAAAAGAGGACACCAGGATGGTTCAGTGCATCCACCCTCTCCCATCTCACTGCAGGACATGTACTGCCATAGATTACAACTGGTTTACAAACCTTCACAATCAGGTGTAAAACCCATCACAGACGAGCCTCAGGCCTGCAGGAGCAAGTCCAAGCCAAGGTGCAGCTAAATCGAAGATGTCTTTCAAGCAACAGGCAATAGAGAACCTGTTTGCAATTGTCCCAGGATACTGAGTAGGGTAAAGAGCAGAGGATGCAGGGAGGGCTGTGACTTCCATAGGGAAACTCCAGTGCTCAGCAGGCAGCAGGAGGAGAAGCAGAACTGGATCACAAATGGTGTTGTTATAATGATCCTCCGAAAGAGAGAGGTCTTTGCTACCTGGGTACCGCTACACCAATGGCAGGCAGAGCTCTTTCTCCTCCATCCACTCACTGTGCTCCTCACTACTTCTACTTGAGCACTTTCATGCAAAAACAGAAGGTAAAACAGAGCTAGGAGTTAACTTTTGATGAGCCTGAGCTCCATGGGATTCATTCCGGGAGACTAATGAGTGGCAAGGCCATCCCAGCTCCATTTGGATAACTTGGGTGAGACCTGGGAGCCATGCCAGGAGCATTAACAACCCAAGCCGCAATACAAACAAGTCTATTCACACACAAATAGTGCTCAAGACACCAGCCCAAGCCCCAAGGACACTGCTACTGGGAAGAGGAGATAAACCCACAATAAATTAGATCATTATAGATGGCTGCACAGAATCTGTGCTGTGAAACACATCTGACAACAAGAGAAGATGCAGGAGCGCAGGCAGACTCCAGGCAGAACGTGGGATTACCACTGGGAGCTGGAATGGGAAGAGAGGTTGGATTCAATCAAACCCCAAACGGCTTTTTGGGAAGGTCAAGGGAAAAGCAGTCAGGCTGAGAGCCATTTCCACTCTGCTAGCCAAAAAAAGAGAAGGAAGCACAAGGCACTGCCCCAAGCTCGCAAAAATAGTCCGAGATTTGCCACTAAAATGCAAGGAAGGAAACATGCTGCTTTGAGAGTGTTCCAGGAAAGGCTCTTTATTATTTGTCTAAGTGCAGCCATTAACAGCTCTGCCTCCAGCTTCCTGCCCAGCCACATGAATATTCAGCACACGGTGCTCTGAATAAGCTGGGAGCAGCACCCAGAAAAGGCAGGAAGGGAACCCAGCATCAGGCTGGGGTTTAGCGTTGGAGCTGCCTGCGCTACCCTGGATTAATGCGGGACACTGCAGTGATGATTCAGAGCATCAGAATCCATCAGAAAGTGGGATAAAAACAAACATGCCAAGTTCTTCCTTAAAAAAAAACCACCCAAACCCACAAGTCACTTGAGCATACAGGCTTCCTTACGACAGGGTTTGTTCTCCAAGACACAGGGCTCAGTGCCCAACCTGCATCTAGATGCTTTGTGAAGTCAATTGGCACCTAATTTCCACTGGTGACTCTCCCAACTAAATTAGGTGCCTGCAGGGAGTTAGGAACAGAGCCTGTTCTGCACCTTTGGGTGCCCAGAGCTCCATCTGACTACCAGCAGCTATTATACACCCAAAGCCATTGCAAAGGTGTTAAGTTTTACAGGGAGAGGCCACCACGGAGCTTAGTGCAGACTGCTGTTAGTCCTAGGCTTTGCCTTTCAAGTTATTTTGGGGTGTGAAAGAAGGAGGGAGAATGTTTGCTTTGTAACCAGAAAGCTACAAGAGAGCTTAAAATTGTCATCTGGGAAAGAGAGCCAAAAGCCAGCCCTATAAAATCTGCTTTAGAGGCATAACACCCTTCTGCTTTATAAGCTTGATAAAGCAAACCCAACTGTATAAACTGGAATATTGGCAAGGAACCGGCTGGAAGTAAATCTCCAACAGACAGACAGTATTTAACAAGTCATTACAAGTTAACCTACAGCACAGGGTGAAAGCAAAGTCCAGCCCTTTACCATCTGACTCTACCTTTCTGGGTGTTCTGCACTGCTCCCAAGCTTGGGGAGGATCCCCTTTCCACAAGAGCATCCCTAAAGAAATGGAATACATCAAAGATGTGCTACACCCTCACTTTACCCTTGCAAGGGCCTTAAAACGTGCCCCCAAAAACAGCACATCAGCTATGAGTGACTTCAGTGAGGCCAGAAAAGCTTTTCCCCTGCAGTGACAGCAGCAACCCCCCTTGCCTGAGAGCTCCAGCCAGCAGAAGGCTTCTCCCAGCCCAGCTCCCACCAGTCCTCCCAAGCACACGACTTCCACTGTTTATAAGCCTCTTATAAACAGTAAGGAGCTGACTGTTACCATAACAAAAAGTGCCATGAGGAGGATAAAAACCATCATAGAAGCTCCATTGTCCGAGAGCCTCCTCGCGCTGGCCAGCCTCCAGATCAGATCTGGCCTCCTGCTTGGACTTCAGAGCAAGGTGTTGAAGAGTCTCATGTCATCTCAGCACAGCTGGGCCCCAGCTGAGCCACAGCACGGCCTCTACATCCCAGGCAGCACAGAAAGAAGGAAAATGCAATCACAGAATGGTTTGGGTTGGAAAGAATCTTAAGATCATCCAGCTCTAACGCCCTGCCATGGACAGGGATGATCATAGACCATGTCACCCAAGGCTCTATCCAACCTGGCCTTGAACACAGCCAGGGATGGAGCATTCACCACTTGTCTGGGCACCCTGTGCCAGTGTCTCACCACCCTCACAGTAAAGAACTTCTTCCTTATATCTAACCTGAGATATCTGTGCAGAACAGAGGAAAGAGCAAGCAAGACCAAGCACAAGAAGCTTCAACGATGCAGAACCATCTTCAGAAGGTCCTTCTGCTCAGGGACATCAACCTGAGGGACACTATTCAGGTGCCCTGTGAGCACTTCATGGGGTTTTAGGGTGGGAGAAGGCCAGATCTCATTGCCCTACCAGCACACATCCTCCTGCTCTTCCTTTCATGGCCAGATTCCTGAGAGAGAAGTAGCTGCTGCTCTCCAAATACCTCCTTCAAGTTACCCATGCCAAACACCATCGAAGCAGCCGCAGCTTGGCAAAACATGCTTTAACACAGGCAAGGTTTCTCCTTAGGTGCCAAGTATCAGATTTCTGCTAGGAAAAGGCAACCATCCAAAAGGTTTTGAAGACTTTGATGCACATGAGACACAATCCAACATAAACCAGCAAGTCAGCAACTTCCCCAGGCAAGAAGATGGAGAAAGACCATCTCCAAATCACCATCCAATCCCTCATATGCCAAAGTTCTTCCTCTCTTAGCTTCTGGGAAGGAAAGATGGGCTCTACAGATGTCCCTAAGGTATTTACACTAAGGGGCAAGGTGAGACCAACATGCAAGACCCTGACAGAGACAGAGCAGCACTTAGATGGAGCAGCCCCAAGCAAAAAGCTTTCCTCTTTTAACCCACAACCAACCAAACCCTTGCAGCCCACAGAGGCTCCAAGCAGAGATCACTGGGTAGGAAATGCTTCTGGAGCTGCTTCCAGCAGGTTTGAGTCTGCAGCACAACACAGAGCAAAGAGAAACTCCAAGACACATGCAGGCAGCCTCTGGATCTTGGCACTACAGCTCTGGGGTTGCTCCCATTAGTGGTGATACATCTTCAGCTCTGTGCTTCTTCACAGCAGGGCCAACATATTGCAAGAGAGCTGCTACAGGAGAGAGGAATAATTCAAGTTTAAGGAAGGAAGGAAAAACCTAAGAGACTCACTGCTTCTTCCTGAGGAGAGATAATGAGAGCAATGACAAGCCATAGAGAATGTACTATTTTAGCTCGGAAATGCCCTAGAAACCAGAGTCCCGTTGCCTGGAATCATTCAGTCTCATCAGAACCCTTGTTTCAATGAAAGTGAGGGTTAAAAACTTGCTGAAAACAGGACATAAGAACCCAAGTCAAGCTTAGGCATATTTTCTCCACAATGGGGTGTAAGGAGAAGAGCAAAGTCAAGGCCGTGTGGAGTTCAGCACAGAAGAGACTCTTCTGTAAGCGACTACCTATGGATAAAGCTCTTACCAATGAATTAAAGTAACTAAAATAGCACCAGTGGGAGAGGAGCCAGTGAGACCTGAAGCTCCTGTACGTGTGCATGCCCATAAAGTAGAAATATTTTGTTCCACCTTGTTATTATTTACATCCTATTTGGTCATTTCTATTTATTTAGCATTCTGAGGCACACACGTTTTACGGTGTCATTACTTGATATGTGAGCCCTAAAATCAGAAGGGAGCAAGAAATATTCCAAATCTAAGCAATGTCTAGAAATGTGGGACATTATTGTGAGTTGTTTAACTCAAGCTGCATTCCGCCTTGGAATGATTGTGGTTTAGCACTGAACACAGCAATGATTTCCTGGATAACTGACATAATTCAACCTGAAATCTTACACAGATGAAGGATACAGCAGCCTAAAGGTGGATCATACACACAGGCACTCTGTGTGCATTGAAAAGACAGAGCTTGCCCAAAAGCAAAGGAAAAGAAAGCAATGTGGGGTAGAAATGTGAAGAACATCCACATGAAAGGGGCTTGGAGCAACTTGGACTAGTGGAAGGTATCCCTGCCCATGGCAGGGGGTTGGAACTGGATGAGATTTAAGGTCCCTTCCAACATAAACCAGTCTGGGATTCCATGAAAACATACTTACTCACTAAAGCACTGCCAACACGCTCAGGCTCATGTTCCAAAAGCTCCAAACAATCACGTTTTGTCATGTTCACTGTGCACGTGGCTGGGTCAGAGCGTACATCTGGATGATGAGCAATGCTCACTCTTATATAAACCCTCCAGGTTTGTAGCAGTGTCTCTGCCATGTAGAAGCTTCTAATCCCATTGAGGCTACAGCTAAACCTCCTCAGCCCTGTTTCTATACAGTAAATCTCCCCTGTACTGGGGGATGCTCCACTCTGCTTTCACTTTTCACGACCCAACAGTTAATTCCAGGAGCCCTGGCACCCAGGTGCTGTCAGCCCTGGTGACAATCTGCCTTTGGTTCTCATCTCCTCATCCAGCTCGGCTTTATCAACACTCCAAACACAGAAGTAAAGGCACTATTCCTACCACTGGAAGAGCAGAAGGAGCAGGGGCTGCCAGAGCCTCCCTTCAGATCCCACTGCAATGAGAACAGCAAAAGGTAAAGGAAAACTCCACATTTCACTGCAGGATTCAATTGGCAAAGCTTTCCCTCCCTGCACACAACCTCCTTCAACTCCTGCAGCTGCAGTTCAACCTCCCTTTCAGAGCTCTGAAGGATTTTCCAGCATCTTCAGCCCTGGACACGACCAGAAACGGGTCTATTTTAAACACTGCCTGCTTTAAACGATGGCAAGCATTAACTGCTTCATGAGCTGAACATTTGTTCCCTTCCTCACAGCACACTCAGCACCAACAAGAGCTTTTTGGCACAAAACCCCCAAAACTGGGTTCTGCTCCAAGCCTGCTTTACTCACTTTGGAAACAGTTAAAGGGCATAAGACAGCTCGGTACAGTCACTTTAACAGGTAGAAATATACTCCTTTGGGCACTGCTTATTCCCCGCCAAGTGCATTTAGCCAAGTCTTTAATACACTGAAGTCTGAAAAACTGCTTTATATGATTATTCTTATTATTTTACATAGTAACAATGGCATCCAGAGCAAGATCTCCACCAGCCAGGGCTGAAAACATTCTTAAAGCACACAAAAAGCCGTGCAAGAGCTCTGCTAACAGCAGCACAACCCCAAAGGGCAGGGAAAAGGGAACTCTGGAGCTTTATTCTCTCTGGAACTCCAGGCACAGCATCCCAGAGTGGTCTGGGTTGGAAGGGACCTTAAAGCAGGGGCACCTTCCACTAGAGCAGGTTGCTCCAAGCCCCATCCAACCTGGCCTTGAACACTGCCAGGGATGGGGCAGCCACAGCTTCTCTGGGCACCCTGTGCCAGCGTCCTACAACCAACTTGCATTTCATCCTTAAGGAGTTGAAACATCCTTTTCCTATGGGAGAATGGGAAGGAAACGTCTTTGCAGAGCTCCTCTTGCAGGGGTTTTCAGTGGCTGGGGCTCACAAAGAGAGCTCAGAGCTCTGCAGAGCTGCAGTGGGTAGCACGGCCCGTTGCTGGCAGAGGAGCTTTGTTTATTCATGAACCAGCTTGTAAAGGCTGGCACCACATCTCTACCACTGCTTTCTTCCCTCACACCAGGGTGGGACATGGGAGCAGCATTCCAGACCGCTGCAGGCTTCCCATGGGAGAGCTCCTGCAAGAAGAGCAGCAAGCGATTCCAATCCCCATGCTGCTCCCCAGGAGCCAAGTCATGGAATGCTTTGGATTCCAAAGGACCTTAAGCTCACCCAGTTCCAACCCCCTGCCATGAGCAGGGACACCTTCCACTAGAGCAGCTTGCTCCAAGTCCTGTCCAACCTGGCCTTGAACACTGCAGGGATGGGGCAGCCACAGCTTCTCTGGGCACCCTGTGAAAGTGCCTCAGCAACCTCACAGGGAAGAGCTTCTGCCTTATCTCCAACCTGAACTTCCCTTGGTTCAGCGTGAACCCATCATCCCTTTTCCTTTTGCTCCAATCCCTGATGCAGGTCCCTCTCCAGCATCCTTTTGCAGCCCCCTTCAGCCACTGGAAGCTGCTCTGAGGTGTAAAATGCATTGCTTTCAGCAAGAAACTTCCAATATGTGGCTGCTGTCACCTGGGAGCTCAGATCTGTGCTTGTCCCAGTATGGCCCAGCAGCTCCTGCTCACCTACAGCAGCAAAAGGCTGATGTGGAGGTAGGGAAATCCATCCCAGCCAACTTGGCCTCTCACTGGCAAAGAACTTAAGAGGGAAGAGATGCAAGCCAGAAAAATCCCACTCTGCTAAAGCATTAACCTGCATTAAAATCCGGTTCCTCCTGGGTGAAACCACACTGTGCTGGAGCTGGTTTAGGCACTGAATTCATCACGTTTCAAAAGCAAATGTCAAACAAAGCCCTACAAAGGCTACTGAAGGCCTGGCTTGTGCAGCAGCACGTGCCCCACCAGGTGTGTGTGGGGAAGAATAAGGCAAGAAGCCTCTTGGAAGATTGTGAAACTGAACTGCAGAGAAGGAATTAAGCCAAACTCCCACGAGCCAAGACTAATTGCAGCAAAACACGCTGTAAATACCAGCTCTGAGGAGGGAGAACAAACCCGAGTGCATGAACATCAAGCACTGGCTTGGAGAGGAACCTCTGTGGACACCAGCACCTCCAAGGGCTGTAAATAAGGAAATCCTGGTGTCCTCCAGCATTGCTGTGCTCCATAGCCTGGTCCTGCAGCTTGTTCACCTGTATGTGCATGGCTTGAAGGAGAGCTGAGGACACAGGAGACAGCCTCAGGGTCCTGTCCCAGTGCTTCTGCTGGCAGAATAAGGCCACACACTGTTTATATCCTGGCTTTTTTTGGATTCAAAGAAGCAGAGAAGGAGCAGAATCAAAAGATTTGCTAAAGACTATGAAGACAGGCGGAGAGCTGGGGTTGCTCAGCCTGGAGAAGAGAAGATTCCTTAAGAGAAGACCTTAGAGCAGCTCCAGTGCCTAAAGGGGCTGCAAGAAACCTGGAGAGGGGCTTTGGACAAGGGTCTAAAGGGACAGGACAAGGAGAATGGCTTTAACCTGCCAGACTGGAGATGGAGCTCAGCTCTTAGGCAGAAGCTCTTCCTTGTTACGGTGGTGGGACACTGGAATAGGTTGAATGGAGAAATCTGTGGCTGTGTTCAAGGCCAGGCTGGATGGGGCTTGGAGCAAGCTGCTCTAGTGAGAGGTGTTCCTGCCCGTGGCAGGGGTTGAAACTGGATGAGCTTTAAGCTCCCTTCAACACAAACCAGTCTGGGATTCTGTGACTTCAAGCAGAACTCACCAGGAATTCCTATGTAGGAATTCATCAGCCAGACAGAAAGATGTGACAGTTATTGTGATGCAAAGGCTGATTAAACCCTCAGGTTTATATTCTAGAGGAAGCTAGGCTATAAATGTGCTTTTGTTTCAGTCTTTATAGGCAGCTTCCTACACACCTCTGCACAAAACAAAGCCCTTTTCCAGCTCCCCAGGGAAACCCAGCCCCTGGCTTACATCCTTGCTCAGCCTACACAGTGTTCACCCTCTGTATTACAGGTTCCTTGAAACCCAAACCAAGAAATTAGATTAAAAGGTGGGGGAATCCAGGAAGCAACAGGTCCCCAGGTCTATCTTCTCCCAGCGCCTCGTAGTTGGCTGATAAATGAAGGAAGAACAATTCTGGGGATCTGGCCTCAATTCTTGGTGCTGGGAATGTTGAAGAAAGAAGGGAAAGTCAAAAAAGGCCCTAAGAAGGGGATAAGGATAAATAAACCCAAACAGAATGTGAGAAAGCCCCACACGTGATGCAGCAGAACATGAGTCCAGAACCAAATCCATCTCGGAGATCCTCTGCTAGCACATGCTACAAAGCCCAGCACCACTGGAGCCTTTTACTAAACCAGTTTAAAACAGTTCCATCATCAAGAGGCAGCAGCTGGTTCCGGGTGAGGATATGCCAGTTCCTCCTGCCTGCCTCACCACATGAAACCAGCCCAAGGAGGATGGAAGGAGGATTTGGTTTCTTCCTCCCAACCATCACCCATCCACTTCCTCTCTCAAACTTCCTTATCTTTCCAAAAGGGAGAGGGGAATCTTCTGCCTGCCCCATGCCACGTCCACAAACTCCATTCAAGAACAGTGCTTCCAAGATAGGCCAGACTAGGAATCAGCAACCAGCTTAAAATGAGTAACACCACTCACAACGTACCAAGGTGGGCTCAGCAAGGCTCAAGAGCAAGTTCATTTTCACCTGACACCTCCATAAATCACAAAGAGAAGGAAAGAAATCAGAGCACAAAATACATACGGTGGGAAGTGCCGGAGAAAACTGGGAACTAAGGAACCTTAGGCAACAGAAATGGAAGCAATAAATAGAGATTAATGTTAGAAGTCCCCCTCAGTAGGGAAGAGTAAAGCTACAGCAAAAGACAAATGGCAAGTGGGAGGCTGAATGTGTTCACCAAGTCTGTGTAAAGCTTTTCCTCCTAATCCGAGCAGACAGAGAGCAGGGAGGGGAAGTCTCACTGCAGAGCATGGCCAGCTCCAAGCTCTTGGGTATCAGAAGGATACTGGCAAATTGGAAGGCATTCAGGAAAATCCAGTGAAGCAGCTGGAGGGATTGATTTACAAGGAAAGATTAAAATAACTGGAGGCCTGGCTTGGCTAAGCAGTAACTGAGGTGGCCATGATGATGTTTTACAGTTAGCTGACAGGCAAGTGCCAAAAAGCAGAGGAAGTGTTGAACGCCCCACACTTAGGTAGAACCAAAGCACTGGCAGGTATTTAGGGTAACTCATGGCTGCATTCAAGCTCACAAAGCAGTGAGGTCTATCGGGTACTAAAATAGCCTCCCACTTCTCACTTCCCAAGCAGCTTCTAGGAGCAGAAAGAACACACTGAGAGAAGCCCAGGAATCCCTACAAGCCTCCCAGGCTGATTCCCAACTCACTGCTTCCACCCTGAACCCGCACCTCTGCTGTTAGTTTTTAACACCAAGAGCAAACAAGAAGCCCAGCCCACAGAGGGCCTGCAGTTGGCAACCCCACTCCTGTCACCAAAGGTGAACATGATCTCTTGCTTTAAGGAAATGAGGAGTAAGGATGTTAACCCTCCTTGCTTTCCAAACGGGAATCTGGCTGCTCAATCCACCTCCCACAAGCTTCTCCTCCACATTCAAACAGTGAAGTTATTCTTAGGCTCTGCTGAGAAAACCCCCAATCCAAAAGCATGCAACAAAGCCCGTGGTTAAGAACTGCTGCATTCCTCTCCAGAACCAACTCCAGTTTAGGCACCACTGCTTTAAAAGCAGTTTGCAAGAACCAGATGAGTCCTTCAGACCACTCCAGGTGGAAAAAGTTCCTGCCCCACAAGCACAAGCGAGGCAAAATAAACTGGGAAGCCCAATGAAGCATTAGTGACACTTTCCTGTTGTACTCTTCGATGTTAACCTGAAATGTTGGCTTTAGAGGGACCTGAGCTGGGGAAAGAGTGGTAACTTCATAAGGAAAGGTAATGATGGGGCTTGGTAAAGAGGCAGCAAATGGGCAAAGCAGAGCAGAACAAGGAAGTTTTGTTGTCACACACACTTCAGCACACACCTGAACCAGCTGATCTCTTTGCCTCAGCTGAGGGACTCCAAACCAGCACTTCTGGCAGTAGGAACAACCCAGCTTTGAGCTGTGATCCAGCTGCACTCGCAGAGCTGGAGCTACCGAGAGGCAGATTTCACTGTGCCAGCAGCAGGTGAGCAAATGCATGGTGAAACCTCATCACTCCAACCAGCTCTGAGAAGTCTGAGCTCTCCAAGTGCCCCAATAACACCTGGAAAGCAACTACTTCATACT
The DNA here is from genome assembly GCF_033783945.1 of Neopsephotus bourkii. Classification (NCBI taxonomy): domain Eukaryota; kingdom Metazoa; phylum Chordata; class Aves; order Psittaciformes; family Psittacidae; genus Neopsephotus; species Neopsephotus bourkii. Next base: position 433,096 of record NW_026901922.1, read on the forward strand.
CTGATTCTTGCTGTTTGCATCTTACTGACAGTACCCCAGGAGGCAGTGACCTGCTGAGCGTCCCCCACCTCTCAGCACCCTGCAGACCGACAGCCAGGCCCCAGACTACACCATACAACCTCTCTACACCCCGTCTACACCCCCACCTCACCATACAATCTCTCTATACCCTGTCTACAGCTGCTTGCCACTGGGAGCCCTCACACATAGGCCTGGACCCTCCCCACCTGCCCCAAAAGAGTCACTGAGCCCAAGCCCCTCCTCATTCAGGAGGGCAGAGCCCAATTAAAGGGGTTCCCACTGCACCTCAGGGGGTCCCCAACAGGATCCATCGCAAGGCCCCTCTAACCCTTCAGGTCTCCATATCTATCACCCCTTCAGGACACCCCACGTCTCTTCCGGGTCCCCCAAGACCTGCACACCGAGGGGTGTTCCATACCTGCAACCTCCAGAGCCCCCCCTCAGTTCTCTCTCATCTTCCAGAGCTCTCTCACCCCTCAAGTCGTCCCCCCCATCCACAGACCCCCAATACCTCTGCAGGGTTCACCCCCAGAATGACATACAAGACCGCTCTCTCCTTAATACCCCAGGACCCCCCCCAGTCAATGCCCCCCCTTATTTGCACCTCTCCAGCCCTCTCATAGCCCCGGCACTCCCCCCCCAAGCCCCTCACCACACAGACCCCCGCCAGACCCTTTTTCTCCTGCCCCCCCACACTCCAGGCACCCCATATCCCACTGAGCCCCCGACACCTCCACCCCCAGTCCCGGAAACCCCCCATTTTCCGCGTTCCCCCCCGCCCCGGGGCCTCCGGTTCCCCCCCTCCGGCACCGCCCGGGCCCCTCGCTGCCTCCAGCAGCCCCGCCCACTTGGGGCGGGGCTTGCCCCATCGCGGCGCCCCCTCAGCCGCTATTGGCTGCGGCGCCCCTCACTCCAGGCCTGGCAGCGAGCCGATTGGCTGGAAGGCGCTGTCAATCAACGAAGGGGAAGGGCAAGGCAGAGAGGCCGCCTCACCAAAACTCGGGGAGAGTTGTGGGGGGGAAGGGCCGGCCGGGGCTCCTCCACCGGCCCCCGGGGGCTCCACCGCCGCCGCCATCCCCGTCCCGTGGCGGCCCCACCGAGCCCAGTGCCCCGCCGGTTACCTGAGGGAGCGCCGGGCCGGGCCGCGCCGCCGCCGGGGCCTCGCGCTGCCTGCCTCTTCGCGCTGGGGCCCCCCCTCCTCACCGCCCCTCCCCACAGAGCGAGACTCTCGCGAGACCAGAGGGGAGGTGACAGTGCCGGACCAATGAGGGGGCTTCAGGGGCGGAGCCTCGCTGCAAAGGGGCGGGGCTTCATCGCGAAGGGGCGGAGCTAGCCACGCCTCCGAGAGAAGGGACCCGCCTTGCAGCGGGGACAGCGAGACGGGGCCACCCCGGTACCGGGACACCGGAACCCCAGGGCCCGGCTGAGGTGTCCCCCAGCGGGTGGTGCCCCGGGAGGGACGAGGGGAGGTGACAGCCCAGGCCGCAGCCCCAGCAGCTCCCCACTGCCCCTGGGGGTCAATGATGTCCCTGTCCCCTTGGGGCTCAGGGTGGCTGCAGGCACTTTGTGTGCCCTCTGGGGACACTGCCACCTCCCCACAGCGCGGTCTCCCCATGCCAACCATGGCCAAGTGACACAGGAGGCACCAAAGAGACACAAGGAGCTGGGTCCTGTTATCAAACCGTCTTTATTCCCCTCCCACCTGCGGTAAGGCCAGGCTCGGGGGTCTCCCCTGCCAGGGCACCGGGCACAGCGGGGCTCTGTCACTGTCACCGTCACCATCTCCATCACATGGCAAAGAGGATAAGGAAGGCCACCATGAGGCAGAAGAGCCCCATGGCCTCGGAGAGGGCGAAGCCCAAGATGGCATAGGAGAAGAGCTGCTGTTTGAGCGAGGGGTTCCTGTGGGGAGAGGAGAGGCGGCTCAGCAGAGCACACCCAGCCCCGAGCCCCCCAGTCCCACCCTGGTGCCCCCCCCCGACCTTGCATAGCCAATGATGAGGCTACCGAAGACAGTGCCGATGCCAGCGCCGGAACCGGCCACCCCCACTGTGGCAGCGCCGGCACCGATGAACTTGGCAGCCGTGTCAATGTCCCGGTGGGCTGCACTCGTCTGGATGGCCCGGGCCCGGTGGGTGCCCGCCAGTGCCTGCGGATGTGACAGGAGGGTGGGCAAGCAGATGAGGGGGGGATTAACCTCACCCCAGCCTCAGTTTCCTCCCCGCACCCCTCCCAAGGCCTGTGCTCAGCACCCCTGTGGCTCCCCACTGTCCCCCAGTCCAAGCTGACCACGTTACCTGCTCCGTCCGGGCCTCGGGGCTGCTCAGCACAGAGGCAGAGAGGGGCTGGCACAGCACCCGCGGGCTCCTCCTCACCTGCAAGGCACATTCAGCCTCAGATTGGGGTGGGATGTCCCAACCCATCCTCCCCAGCACCCAAGAGTCCCCTGAGGCCACTGCTGTCACCTCTGGTGTCGTCCCCCCCCATATGCTCAGCCCCATGAGCCAGCAGCACCCAGATGGGAAAGCCTGAACTGGCACCCACAACCACAGCGGGTGGATGGGTCCTGTGTGCCACTGGGGCCAGCACCCAAAGGTGCTTAAACTCCCAGCACCGCATCCACCTCCATGGGGGTAATTAACCCTGGAGTGATGACAAATGATCTTCAACCAGAGTGCGGCTCCATTCACCTTCCAGGGTGGCCCTAAAGCAGCAGGAAGTGTCCCCAAACCTCAGCCCCTGTCCCTAAGGGGGTCATACATCACCCCCCCCCACCCCCAAAGAACGGAGAGGGAAGGGGGGTTTGTCACTACTCACTAGTGCAGGAGTGCAGAGGAACTTTGCACAGGCGGACATGGTGAGGGACGGAGGGACACGGGTGTGGAGGGCACGGCTGGAAGAGACACAGGCATGGGGTACACAGGACGTGGCCTCATGGGTGCTGGGGACAGGCAGGGGGCATGGAGACCCGTGGGACAGGAGCCATGCAGGGCAAGACATGCCTTGGTCACCCAAGTGACAGCTCCCGGCTCAGCACCATCACTTTGGGGTACAGGGATTTGGGGTTCGGGGGGGGAAACAGGAGGCCCCTGGTTCCCATCTGAGGCAGAGAATGGTGCAGCCTGAGGCACTCAATGGGTGGTGGGGGGGGAATGGCCTGGGGAGACCCCCAGCCCTTGCAGGGCACATGGGGGCTGGAGAGGACAGAGCATGGGAGGGGGCACAGCCCAGCGTGGAGGGAGGTCACCCCAAAAGGCAGAATGAGGGAATGGGAACCCCAAAACAGGGGCGAGGTTAAAACAGGGGGTGGCCATCCTAAAGGAGGGGGCACCTCAAAACAGGGGGTGCTCACTCCGAAACAGGAGGTTGTCAACCCAAAACGAGGAAGGAAGATTAAAATAGAGGGTTGTCACCCCAAAACATGGGGCGACACTCCAGAAGAGAAGATCACCCCAAAACGGGGGATTCTCACACCAAAACAGGGGGTTGTCAACCCCAAACGAGGGAGGAAGACTAAAACAGGGGGTTTTCACCCCAAAACAGGAGGGGCGCTCCAGAAAAGAAGGAGATCATCCCAAAACAGGCGTTTTTTACACCAAAACAGCGACTACTCACCCAAAATGGGGGGTGCACCCTAAGAAAGGGCCAGGTCACCTCAGAACACGGGGTTATCACCCCAAACCGGGAGCATTCCAACCCAGGGGTGCTCACCCCAAACCAGGCCCGACCCTGCTCGGGGCGCTCACCTCAAAGCAGTGCGTGAGGGGATGCCCCAGCCCCAACCAGCTCCCCATGGCGAGGGTTGGCTGAGCCCTGTCCCCCCACACCATAACGCCCGGGGGGCGGGTCTCCATCCCCGTCCCCACCCGCGGGTCCCCTCTCCCCCTGTCCCCACCGAGGGGCTCCCCCCGCTGCCGCCCCGGGCCCGGCGGCGGCTCTCACCTGGCGCACCGGCGGCGGGCAGGTCGCGGAGGCAGCGAGTGCACAGGCGCAACCGGAAACGCTACCCGGAAGTATCACTGAGAAAGCCGCTCAGAGCGCTGCGCAGCGCCGCCTGTCGGACGGGAGGTGGCGGAGACCCGGGGCTGTGCGCCTTCTGCTGGGAGGCGGGGGGATAGCTCCGAGTGGAGCGGGGTGGAGGGGGGTGTTACGCACCGTGCCCTCTGGCGGCCAGAAGGGGCACTGCAGTCTGTATTGTAGGGGCACATGTGTACATGTATGTGTGTGTGCATGTATGTATCTGTGTGTGCATGTATGTATATGTTTGTACACGAGTGTGTGCTCACACGTGTTTACATTGTGTGCACGTGTGTACACGTGTGCATGCTAGTGTGTGTATATGCCTGGACGTGTGTCCATGTGTGTACATGTGACACGTGTGCATTCCCACATGCGTGTGCCTGTTGCACAGACGTGTGCACAGTGGCATGTGCGTGGCTGTGACCCCTGTGCTTGCACGTGAGAGTGTCTGCACATGCGTGTGCAAGAAGCATGCGTGTGAAGCTGAGGGGGGCACCGTGTCACCCCAGGGTGCTGGGGGCACCCCCGATGGGTGCTGGAGCCCCGGGGAACCTCCCCTTACAGACGGGGGGGGGGGCGTTGTGACCGGGTGGGTGCGGGGCTGCGTTGTCAGGCAGGGGATTTACGAGCAGCCCTAATGCGGGAGCTGCCATTAATTAAATCATGGCGATAATTAACTTTCATTAAAGGAAAATCAATAACGAGGAGACGGGGCTGAAATGGGGGGAGGGGGGACGGGAAACGGGACCGAGGGGCACACGTGCACATGGATGTGAATGTATGTGCACTGTTGTGTGTGCACCCACATGGATGCGGGTTGTACACGCACATGGCTTTGAGCACGCCTGTGTGCATGTGTGTGCACAAGTGTGTGTGCATGTGTGTGTACATGTGTGTGTACGTGTGTGCATGGGGTGCACACAGCTGTGAGCACACCTGTGTGCATGTGTGTGCACGCACATCAAGATGCATGTGTGTACATGCGTGTGTACATGTGTGTGTACATGTATGTGTACATGTGTGTGTACATGTGTCTGTGAGCACGTGTGTGCATGTGTGTGTACATGTGTGTGTACATGTCTGCATGGGGTGCACACAGCTGTGAGCACACCTGTGTGCATGTGTGTGCACGCACATCAAGATGCGTGTACATGTGTGTGTACATGTATGTGTACATGTGTGTGTACGTGTGTGCACAGAGGTGCACATGTCTGTGAGCATGACTGTGCATGTGTGTGCACGCACATTAGGATGCGTGTGTGTGTATGTGTGCGCACATGTGTGTGCACATATGTGTACATGTGTGTGTACATAGTGGTGCACACAGCAGTGAGCACTCCTGTGTGCATGTACATGCACGCACATTGGGATGCGTGCGTGTGCATGTGTGTGCACATGTGTGTGAAGGGGGTTGCACATGGCTGTGAGCACTCCTGTACGTGTGCACTTAGGGTGTACACACAGGCTTTACACAGCCACACACGCGTGTGCACCTGTGCAAGGCACATACCCGCACCCCTCAACCTGCCCCCGTCACCCCAACCCCCTTTTACCCCCTTAAACTGCCCCCGCTCCCCCTCAAACCTCGACACCCCCCCCGTTTCCTCCCCCTTCTCCTTTATTTTTCCTCCTTTCCCCACTTTTTATTCCTTTATTCCCTGATGGAAGCGGCGGCTCCGTTCGCTGCAACTGACCTTAACGGCTTAAATTAAAAAGCAATGTTCTGTGTGCGCGGAGATGGGGGGGGGAGCATCCGGGGGGGGGGGGGAGGGGGGGGAGCACCCGCTCACCCCCCCCTTCTCCTCCTCACCCCCCGCATGGGCTCTGATGGTTTTAATCTCACCGTAATGGCTTTGACCTTGCGATTAATAGCGGGGGGTGCGAAGCTGCCGCGGCGTAACAGCGGCCGCGGTTCCGAGGGGGGGGGATAGGGGGTTTTGGGCGGGGGGGGTTCGGGGTGTCCCATTTTGGAGGGGGGGGTTGGATGCGAGGGGGGAGTGCGGGAGGAGTGGGGAATGGGGGGGGATTGGGGGATGCTGAGGATTGAAAGGGGGGGATGAATGGGGAGGTGATGGAGGAGGGGTTGGGGGGGTGATGGGGAATTTCAAGGGGGACACACGCGTGTGAATGGCGGGGGGGGGGGGTGTCTCTGGGGTCCGGGTGGCTGCTGTGGGGTGAGCCGGTGGGGAAACGGGGTGAAGGGAGGATGGGGGGGCAGTGGAGCAGATGGGGGCTCACGAGGGGGTTCAGGGGGCTGGGGCGGGCGGGGATGGGGGGGCAAAGGGGAACGGGTGCCCCTGAGCGGGGGTTACGGGTCCCTGTTCTCGTCCCCATCCCTGTGCCCGCTCCCGGTCCCCGTCTTCGATCCCGATCCCGGGGCTGGCGCAGTCGCCGCCCGCGCTGCATCCTAATGAGGCGGCGGCGGGAGCGGGACCAGCCGCGAAGAGACCCCGAAACACCGGGATGGGGATTGGGATGGGAACCGGGATAGGAGCCGGGATGGGGACCGGGATGGGAGCCGGGATGGGGACCGGGATGGGGACCGGGATGGGGACAGGGATTGGGACCGGGATGGGACTGGGATGGGACCGGGATGGGGAACGGCTGCCCCGACGGACCCCCCGGGGCCGGAGGTAGAAGGGTGGGTAGGACCCGGGGGGCACAACCGCGCACCCCCCTGCGTGTGAGCACCGGGCCCGGCCCCCCTGCACAGCTGGATCATGGGGTCCACAGCTGGATCCCAGCGATCACGGGGGTCAGTTTTACCCCCACAACTGGATCCTGAGGGGCTCTATCACATCCACAGCTGGATTATGAGGGTCACCATTGCACCCACAACTGGACAGTGGCAGCCAGGACCCCCAGGGTGGCAACCAGGACCTCCATAGTGGCAATCAGGACCTCTACTGTGGCAGCCAGGATGCCAAGGTGACAACCAGGACCCCAGGCTTGGCAACCAGAACCCCAAGGTAGCAGTCGGGTCCCCCAGGATGGCAACCAGGACCCCTGGGTTGGGAACCAGGACCCGTAGGGTGGCCCCCCACGACCCTTGGGTGTCAGTGGGACCCTTGGGTGCCTCAGCCCCACACAGAGGGTGCTGCGGTGGCCACGGGGAAGCGCTGGCGGCCATGCGGTGCCATTGCACACCTCCGTGTGAAATACAGCTCCATAAATCCCGGCCCTGGTGGCTCTTATTGCTTAATTAGTCCATGAAACGAGATGATTCAGAAGAGCCCAAATGGGGATGGCGTCATGGGAGGCATTAAATGGAAGGGGATCGGCGGCGAGTGAGAAAAAACAGGGGTGGAGGGGGGAGTTTTGGGGGGGATTCAGGGATTTTTTGGCCTCCCCGGTGATGCTACACTTCAATTTATCCACTGGGATTTTGGGTGCTGAGCAACCCATGCTGCAATAGCACCCTTAACCCACCATTGTGCCCCCAGACCCTCTCATCCGAAACATGGGGTGTAATTTGGGGGTGTAAGGGGTTTGGGTATCCCATCCTCCCAACCCACACTGATGGGAAGGGGGTACCCAAACATCCCTCAGCACCTTCGGATGCTTCGTGCTCCGCGCCAAATCCTCCACTTCCATGGGGTCTTTTCCTCTTTTCTATTTTTCCTTTTTATATGCTCTTTTATGACAAACTTTCCTTTACATTTGACATTTAAAAGCTGATCAGATCTCCCCTGCAGGACAGCAGGAAATGGAGATATTTATTGGGGTCTCGCTGATGCCAGGAGAGCTGCGAGATTTACTCCGACAGCGCGGCAGGATTAGCGATACCGTCTCTGTCCGGGCGGGATGCTGGAGCCATGGGATGCGCCACAGGCAAAGGACAACGATTTATGCGGGGCTTGGGGCTTGCTTTAGAAGACAAGGGTTGGTAGAGCCCAACTGAGCCCATGGGGATTCTCTAGTGGCACGTATAATGTTGTGCTGGGGTGACCATGTTGCTTTCTGGAGGGGTTTTGCTGTTTGAAAGGAAGAGGCTTGGCTTTTCCATGTCATCCTCAACCCCTTCCTGTTGCTTTCCCCCTTTCCTGCTCTCCAACGTTTCCTCCCTAGGGATGTGCCTTGGGCTGGGAACAGTCTCTGGGACCTGGGGCCATGTCTGCGGTCAAGTACCTTGGACCTGGGGCCATGTCTTTACCTGCTGCATATGGGAACGTATGATGGGTTGGTGGGTCCATGGTGCTGCAGAGCCAGGAGGAGATCAGCCCTTTCCCCTTGTGCAAATGCCCCTCACCGAGGTGTCTGGTCCAGAGCTGCAGCCACTGGGATGGAAGAGGTGATGTCACTGCTTGCATCTGTGACTTCACTGCTTGCTTACTGTGATGTCATCAGTTCTCTTAACAAGCCAATGATGTCAGAGCCCCCCCTGGACCAACCCTAAGAAGGTTCTTTGGCTTCTGGGTCAACCCAGCCCCAGCTCCTTATTCTGATCCTGCAGGATCCTGTGCACCCAAGGCCAGGAGAGCCCTGAGGAGGTGGGAATTAGGGGACAGCCCCCCCCCCCAAGCACATGCTTACATACGTGTGGGCATGTGAATGTGTGCATGCATCTCCATGCCATGGGGTGCCCATATCCCAGTGTCCCAGTTTTGGATGCCACAGGGTACCTGTGTCTCTGTATCCTGGTTTGGGGTGCTTGCCCATAGCCAGGTACCCTGGTTGTGGGTGCCATAGGGTGCCCATGTCCCAAGCATCCCAGTTTTAGGTGCCCACATCCCAGTATCCCAGTTTTGGATGCCATGGATTGCCCACAGCCAGGTATTAAGGATGCTGACACAGGGGCAGCTTCATTAAGGCCCTCAATTACAGCAGCTGAGTGAAGAGCAGTGATTTATAGGCACAAACCTCTCTTCCCCCCAATCCCCCCTTCAGGAACCTGCAACAAAAGCCTGGCTGAGGGGGAGGCCATGGATCAATCCCGAGCCTTTTCTCCCAATATTTTCTGCTGTTCCTTTGTTCTCCTCGGGAAGCTCTGACACGAGCAGCACTGCAGAGGAGCAGCGCCCGCCTCCAAGGGCTTCCTCTTCTCCCACCATTCCCATGTTTTCTCCTTTGGGATTTCCACCTAAACCGGGGTATTCTTTCCTTCTTGTGACCTCCTCTCTGGAGCCTCATCCCAAGCAATGTGATGAGTGGGGAGAAAATGAGGATTGATGAGCTCAGGGATGGGGTGATGGGATACAGGAGGGGGTGGTAGGACATGGGAGAGGGTGATGAGTTGTAGGATGAAGGGGTGGGTCATGCTGTGGGTCATGGGTTGGGGCAATAGGTTGTGGGATGAGGTGGTGGGACAGAATGGTGGGGTTTGGGGATGGGTTTGGAGCAATGGAATGGGGTGGTTGTAGGTAGGGTGGGGTGGTGGACCACAGAGTGGGAAAATAGGTGACAGGATGGGACATATGGAAAGCCACGGGATAGGATGAGGTGATGCAGGTTGGGATGAGACAGAGTGGGGTAGGGTGGGGTGCAGCATTCCAGCATGGGAAGAACCACATCCCAAGGGATGGAGCTGCATCACAGGATGGGATGCACTGTGGGAGCCGGGGCACCCATGGGTGCTGTGATGGCCCCCAAGATTCCAGGTCCCTGGAAGCCTGGGCTGGGGTCTGTCCCCTGAGTGGGGAGGGGGCAGAAGGATCCAGCAATTCCCATTCTCGGGACACTTGCTCCCCCCTCCGGGCTCGCCCAGGAACGCAGCGACGCGCCCGCCCCTCACCCTTGGGACCAGCCGGGGCTGTCACCCCCGCATGGGGGAAGTCCAAGGGGGACCGAAGGCTCGGTGGGGCTCCCCAACGTCCTCCCACCCCCCAAACCCCCAGAGACCCCAGGCATAGCGCAACAGCCCCCCCTCCCCCCCCCCAGCACCCATCTGCAGTGGATTCTCTGGTGTCTAATAAAGGTTGTGCTTGCCTGGCTCTTCCCTATGGGCTCACTCCGGCTCTTTGCCTAATCCCCAACCTTCCCCCAGATTTAGCCAAATCGATGAACTCTGCATTTTTTACTCCCCATCTACCAAATTTGGTTGAAAAAAGCCGAAAAAAAGGGTAAAAATTATTGGGGGGGGGAGGCTGAGGGGCCACACTCTGACACACACACACACACACACACACACACAGTTCCTGGTTCAAATTGGGATACCCCAAAGCCAGGGCAGAGGCTTTGACCCTGTTACTGGAGTGTTTTGGGACGGAGCGGTGGGGTCCTGGGTGCTGCGGCCACCCCGCTGCTGCCTGTGAAAGCCGCCGGTGGGAAATGGGATTCGTTCCACCAGCGCCGGCAACAAAAGGAGGCGAAAAAGGAGCCGGCAAAGCCGCTGGAAAATGAATATTTAAAAGCGGAGGAAACCCATTAAAACGGCTTCATTTTTATTCCCATTACAGCCCATTAAATCAATGCCGGGGCAAGCAGAGGCAGGGCGGCTGCAGAGGGGGAGAGGGGGGAACACGTACACAGCCACCAGCTCTTCCATAGGGAGACCTGCAGCCCCTCCAACACCTCCTGCCCTCCCGTGCCTCAGTTTCCCTATGTGCACATCTAGGGGAGGACACCCGGCTCCCTCCATCCCTCCCGGTTTGCCCACCCGGAGGTGGAATTTGGGGCTGGGAATGGCTCCTTAAAGCTACGTCGGGGTTGGGAGCTGGATTTGGGGGTTGGAAATAGCTCCCTGAACCCCTGGTAACATCGAGGCCATGAGGTGCTGCCTGAACCCCAAACCCCATAAAACCGAAGCTCCCCCTGGCACCACCGGCTCCGTGGCCGCTTTTATGGTGCCAAGCATCAGGAATTTGGGTAACACAGGCAGGTTGTAAGAGCAAACTTGAGCAGAGCTGCAAAATGGCCGGAGAGACCCATTTTGGGGTTAAAACCAGGTGAAATAGGGAGCGTTGCCCACAACCATCTCACCCTTCCTTGTGGGGAAGGGGCCCATCCTGCAGGGATGCTGCAGTGATCCGCTCCACCCGGAACCCCATTTCTATATCCGCAGTGTGGGGGACACCCAAGGTCGTTGGGGACCCTGGTCCCTGCCCATCACCCTGTGCATCGCACGTCCTCATCTTGTCCCCTGCGAGTCCTTGCAGGGGGACCACGGGGACCACTTTCCGGCTGAACGGCCGCCACGTTGGCCAGGGATGCTCGGGAAGTTGAAGAGCAGCCGAGGGAAGGTTTCCATGGCAACAGCCAAAAAACCCCCCTCTCCGCTCCTCCGTTTAGGGGGGAAAAGGTGTCATTTGTATGCAGGCGCCGCGCCGCGAAACCCGAGCAGAGAATGAAACAGGCGAAGGCAGAAGAAGGGCTGCGGGGGGGAGGAGGCAGATAGTGCCAGGCCAGGGGACAGGGATGAGGATAGGATGCAGATGGGGAATGAAACCGGGATAGGGATACAGCGGGGACAAGTTAGGGATGGGGAGTGAGATGGGGATGGGGACAGGATAAGGGGGATGAAGACAAAGACGGGGACGCGACGGAGACACAGTGGGAACACGATGGGGACTGGGAATGAGAAGGGGATGGGGACAGGATGAGGACGGGGATGGGGATAGAAAGGGGACAGGATGGGGACAAGGATGGGAACAGGGATGGGGATAGGGCACAGGAAAGGGGATGGGGACACAGGACAGGATGGGGACAGGGATTGGGATGGGGACAGGGATGGGGACAAGGGCAGTGGGGACATGGGAGGGGTCGAGGTGATGTAGCCAGGCTGGTAGGGGAGCAGTGGAGGCCAAGGTGAAGGAGAGGGGTGCTGAGGTGCAAGGAGATGTCCAAGGAGGTACCCAGGGAGAGAGAAATCCTTCTGTCCATCTGTCCTTACTGCCTATGTCTCTTTCCTGTCTGCCTGTATGTCTGTCTGTCTACTTACCTATCTGCCTATCCTTTCTCTCCTTTCTCTCTGTCCTTCTCCGTACAGACTTCATATCCCTGGATCCCCCATCCTTCCTGCTCATGTCCATCCATTTGATCCATCTATCTGTCTTTTCTATCCATCTGTCCTTCCTACCCATCCATTTCCCCTTCCTATCCATCATCCATCCATCCATCCATCCATCCATCCATCCATCCATCCATCCACCCATTCTTTCTATCCTTCCTGTCGATCCTTCCTATTTATCCTTCCTGGCCTTCTATCCTTTTTATCTGTCTGCTTGTTCCTTCCTTCCATCCATCCTCTCCATCCAGCCAGCCCACGCAGCCATCTGTCTGTCCTTTCCATCCATTTATCCATCTTTTCTGTCTATTCTTCCTATCCACCCCTCTGTCCTTTCTGTCCACTTCTCCATCCTTCCTCTCCACCTGTCCTTCCTGTCTGTCTGCCCTTGTCCACCCCATCCTTATCCCAATGGGGCTGAGCCTCCAGTCCCCTCATTCTTATCCTGATGGGTTTGAGCCTCTCAGCCCCATCCTTATCCCAACGGATTTGCCCCATCCCAGTTTCCAACCAGTTTCCTGCATGTTCAGTGACCCGAACTGGCCAGCAGAGGGGCTGGGAGGGGGACCGGACAGGCCAGCCCTGGACACCAGCACCTGTATTGATCCCTCCATCCCCAGTGATAGCAGGACAGGGACCAAACCCCACCCTGGGGTGGGAGACACCCCAACCTCCCCCACACACACACCAAGGGGTGCTTTGCGGGGGGGTGACACCGAGCCTTGGCATTCCCACATGTCCCCTTGTGCTTCCAGCTCCGGGGATCCGGAAAAGCACCGGCACGGCCGTGATTTAGTACCGGCAGCTCCTCGGGAGGCATCTGCCTCCTGTCAGGGCTTTGTTCCATGCGGGCGCTGCAGTTCTTTGTCCGCGCCGCGCTCCCAAAACGGGGAATTCCGCCTTTATTTCCCTTTTCCCACAGCTTTGCAGGGAAAACGGAGACGGGGAACAACAGGAACACGATGGTGTGAAGCACTGTAAGCAGGATTTCACCTTGGGTTTAAGGATTGGGATGCTGGCGGATGCAGCCACCTCCACCCCCAAATTCACATCTCTCCTTCCCAAGCAAATATCCAATAGGATCCATTTGGGTTAGAAACAGCCCAAAATACAGCAGAGAAGAGTTTCTTCATGGCTGCTTGGCCAAAATGCTCCTAGAGCAGCCTCTACACCCCAGCCAGGCCCCATGGGGTGTGTGACAGGGAGGTGAGAGCTGAGACACCCCAATTCCTCCTGAAGCTTTGGATTTAATCCCATTTTGCCCAAACCAGGATGCAGCAGCTCCTTGAGAGGCATCTTTCCCCCAACCCACCATCTCCTATGGGTGATCCCAAGGCATGGGTGGGGCCTGGAGGAGGCAAGACGGGTTTTGGGCAGGATTCCCAGCTCCATTCCCCAGGATCGGGGCTTTCCAGGGAGATCCTCCCTCCTCCGCAATGGGATGCTCCATTTTCATCCCCCAATAAAATAACCTTCTTTCCTTGCACTAACTTGTCTCCAGCATCTCCTGCAGCAGCGCTCCCAAAAAGATGCCAAGATTAAAAAATACCAACAGGATGATGGCAAAATAGCTTTTTTCCCATCATTTCCAACCATTTTTTTACCTACACCTCACTTTTTAACATGGATGATTTGTTTCCTGCAGGGAAAAACTCATTTTTGGTGAAGAAACCCCAAATCTGGCCACTCCCAACCTCAAGGTGAACATTTAAGAGCATTTGGCTGCAGGTCCAGCTCTGGTTACAGCAGTTTTGACCCTTGTGGTGCATTTTTACTCCCCAAATCTACATTTTTCTATTGAAAATGATGGGAAATGATTCCATTTCTATTGAAATCGATGGAAAAAGAATTCTTGGACATTTTGGGATCCTGCATTTCACCTCCTTTGAAGCCTATCAGGATCCAGCTCCACTTGTTCACCTTCTTTTTCCACGCTTAGAAATCCCCATTGCAACCAGCTTGCCATTGCCCAGCGTGGATAAATCACCCCAAATTCCAACGATTTACCCCAAAGCATCTTTCCTCCACCTTTCTTGTGCTTTTGAGCCGGCATTTCTGCTCCTTGCGACAAGAGGAGGTGAAAGCTTTGCCGATGGGAGCCGGGTGGAGGTTGGCTCTGTCCCTCTAATAGATCATTTTTATTTCCTGTTGTAACTGACAAATTGTTCCGTATTTTATCTCGGATCCCTCCAGGCAAAGGGGCTGCGGGAGGTGCTTTTTTTTTTCTTTTTTTTTTTTTGGTATTACCTAGGAAAAGGGGGGGGGAAGAAAAAAAAAAAGGTGATAAAATCCAATAATAAAATCAGAAAGAAAGTTAAAATAGTCCAAAAGACCAGAGCCGCTGGTAATGAGCACCGCAGAGATGCTCTATAAACCACAGCAAGGCTGCAGGGATAGCGAAGGAAGGGGGAATAAAAAGCAACAAGGATTCAATCATTCCCCCCCCCCCCCCCTTTCCCCTTAAAACCTGTTATCACCTCCCCAAAACCACTGGGGGGATTTTCGCTGTGCCCAATTGCCATCATCAGGTGCAAACACAGCCCGAATCCCACTTATTTCCCCATAAACCAGCGTCGTTCCTAAAAAACACCCTCCTTGGGATTCAAAAGCCCTGATTTGATGATTTTTTGCTATGCAGAGCTTGGATTCTTCTCCTTAAACCACCGTTTCCGTCAGGATTCTAATTGTCTTTGGAAAGGTCAGGCGCTGCTCCTTCCCCCACCGCTTGCTTTATCTGCCCCTTGAGAACACCAGCGTTGGCTCATTCCGCTTGAAAATCCGCTGCTTTTGGGGAAAATATCCCGTTAATAACATTAAAATGAGATGAGACAAATAAAAGAGGGTTTTGGGGGGGGGAGGCTTCTGGTCTGAAATACTCAGATGGCTCCTGCCCATCCAAAGATGGGCTCCAGGCTCCTCACAATGCTCCTCCATGGCAATTGTTTTCCCTATATCCATGGTTTTTGCCCCATTTTATGGAGATAAGTGGGATTTTGTGCACCTGATTTAATTGAGGGGGGTTAATCAAAGCAGAAACCCATCCATATCCATCCAATTGGCACCAAGCTTGGGTAGACGTTCCTGACAGGACAAAACACCCCTTTCCCACTGCCCTGGTCACGAGTGACTCAAAATCCCTGAGAATTGCCCCATTTTCCGTTTTGTGCTCCTTTTCCTGCTCTTCCTGGGGTGTAATTTGGGATGAAATTTGCCCTTTTAGGGGTGGGGAGGTGAAATAAAGGGACATTTTGGTGGCCACTGCTCTGCTTTCAGTAGCCACCCTGCAGAAGGACACCCATATCTAAGACCCACTGAGACCTTTATGGTCATTTTTGGGTGGAAAACCATCATTTTCCAGCCTGAAAAGCTGGATTCCGGGGAGCGGGGTGGGGGGGGAGGAAGGAAGGAGCAAACCCCCATCCCCCAATGTCCCATGGCTTGGGGATGCTTCACGATGCTTCAGGCCTCGGAGAGCTTCCCCCCCCTCCAGCCTGGCTGTGTCCACCTTGCAAATCTCCTTCTTTTTATGGGATGTTCGATCCGTTTGGAGCATTCCTGGCTTGTTTATAAATATCCTTGTCTATAAATAGCTGCACGGGGAGAAAGGAGCTGTTAGCCCAGGGCGCTTCCATCAGCCTGGGGAGCTGCAGGTAAATAAATCCAAGGAGGAAACAAGATGCTGCTCTCCAGCGTCGTGGGGAATATGGATTCAACAGGCAATGAGGCTTCTTCTTGGAGATAAGGGGGGGGAGAGAAATCGCAGCTGTAGGACACCCATTCCCCTGGGACTCTCATCCCTCCCCATCCCTGTTTTATCCCGCCTGGAAGAGGCAGCCCTGGCTCTGCGGCAGCGTGGATGGATCCCGGCTTTCCAACCCGCCTTCGACAGGGGGAGCGTTGTGCCCGCGCATCCGCAGCCCTGCGTGTCCTTGCTCGCAGCACCGAGCATCTCCCACAGCGCCCTGGGGTGCTCCTGACCCCCCCCCCTTTCTCCTCTCCCAACTCTTATTTCTTAATCCTCTTGTCAAAATCGAGCTGAACGTGGCCAATCCAGGGAGAAAACCTCTAAATTATCCTGAATGAGGCAGCTGGGTAAAGGGGAGACACGGCACCAGTGTCCTCTGCAGAGGGCACAACCTCGTATTAGACACTAGAGAAGCCAAGCAGAAGGCAGTGAGCCCCCGGGGAGGAGGCAATCCCAACTGATGGTACTTTGCAGTTTGGTCAAATCCTGCTGTAAGTGCTCTCCAAAGGGCCAAATCCTGCAAAATCCTCTGCTGTTGGCCGAGCAGCATCCCCACGGATCCAGGACCCGGTGATTCTGGGTGGAGAAAAGCCCAGAAAAGGTGGAAATAGAAACGAAAACGATTGAAATCCCCCTTTTGGTCTGTGCTGACAGTGGGAAAAAAAAACCCAAAATGGCAGGAAAACCAAAAAAGCCCTGACTAACTCTATTTTATTTGCTGATCAAAAGGAAAACGACTCGCTGCAGGCAAGGAGGGAGCGGGCTTTGGAAGGGCGTTCGGTGGCAAAGGCGGCGTCTGAAGGTTTGCATAATCCAAGAGGGTTTTACCTCTCCAGGGTGCATTTTCTGGGCAGCCACCTCCTGTCTGGGCTTTGCTTGTCCCAGCTTGCTGCTGCGCCGGCGTTTTGGGCTCTGCAGCGGGTTGGGCTCCTTTGTCCCCCTTCCAAAGCAGGCGGGATGAGGGAAAATGGGCACATGGGATGAGTCCCTGTGTGGAAATGTGGATGCTTGGGGGAATTTGCGCAGCGTTGGGGGTGCAGAGGGACCACAAAGCTGGTGTGGGACCTTTCTGGGTTTGCTTTTGTATGGGAAAACATCCCCGCCTGGGTTTTGCTTGTGCCCCATCTCTATCTTAGTTTTGCACCACAGGAACATCCCCACCTTGATCTGGCTTTTGCACTGCAGGAAAAAGCCCACCTCAACTTGATTTTTGCACTGGAGGAACCTCCCAGCCTTGGTTTTTGCACTTGCACTATGGGATCCTCCTCAGCTTGGCCTTGCTCTTGCACCAGGAGAGCATCTCCACATTGCTTTTGCACCACTGGACATGCCCACCTTGGCTTTGCTTTTGCACCATTGAACATCCCCACCTTGGATTTGCTCTTGCACCACTGGAAATCCCCATCTTGCCTTTACTCTTGCACCACTGGACATCCCCACCTTGGCTTTGCTTTCACACTGCAGGAGCACCCAACCATCCAAGTGAAACCAAGCAAAGACCTCACTCCGTGCCTGCACCCACTTTGCACCAACCTCTCCACGAGCTCCACCGGGCGATTCTTTGCCAGAATTACATGGGGATGCCAAAGGGGAAGAGAAAAAAAATCGAGGAAAACGTGTGGGGAGAACACGTTTCTCCTTGTGCTCCATCCCGAGTGGAGCCAGGCACAGCGGGCGGCTGTAGCCTGTTGCGGCTTGTTCCCTGTATGCGGAGTTTACGGATGCGTCGGTGAGGTTCTGCCTCCCTTTGGGGCTCTGCGAGGCTCCAGAGGTTCTGCAGAGCAATTACCCCCTTCCTCACTCCCGCGAGGATTTCAGCATTCCTGCCAAAACCAGCCCCAAATTTCCCTGCCTGCCCCTAAGCGGGGTTGGATCCTTCTTCCATCTCCTTCCCGTTTCCAGGCGGGATGGAGCCCCCTCGCGTAGGGCAGGCAGAGGAAGTCCCATGGCTTTGTTTTTAGCATGGAAACGAAGAAAAGCCTTTAAAAAAGGAGGAAACCCAACCTGCCAGGAGCCAAACGTGCACCCGAGAAGCGGCCGCGCAATCACCCCCGTTGTTAACCTGTAATTACTGCCCTGATGAAATGCAAACAGGTTTCACTCGATGGAAAGTCCGTCTCGCCTTCCTCTATCTCGGTTTAATTGGCTCGAATTTGCATTAACACAATTACCGGCCGCGTTTTGCCTCTGGAAAGGTTGGGAAAGTTATGGAAATGTCTGGAATAAAGAAGGGATTCGTGAATCACCAGCATCGGTAGCTGCGTTGTGTATGGGAAGAGCTGGAGCCTTTGTGTCTTGGGGTGTAAAGCTTGAAACAACCCATGAGGTCAGAAAGGGAAGGGGGAGGATGGGATTTGTCTGAAGACAGAGTCAAGGATTGGTTTTGAGGGGTGGGAAATAGGTGTCCTGACGCCCTATGATGCGATGGGGGATGGGGAAGCCAGGCCCAAGCATCACCGTTGTGGGGTGGAATGAATCAGTTCAGAGAAAAAACACTCAACCCCCGTAGCACTTTAAAAGGGGAAAACAGGGGTGAAAGAACTTAAACCCAGAGCGCCCGAGGTGCCCAGCCCATTCCCAGCCCCGCTGCACCCTCCAGACAGAAGCAATCCTGGCAATCCAAGCACATATTTTGCCTTTCTCTTTTTCTTTTTTTTTCCCCTTATTTGCCTTTTCAAGCCAAAGAAAGCACCGAGCACGGCGCAAGAAAACCACCCAAACCCAACAAACCAGCCCCCAAATCCCCCTTGCGCATCCCATCGGCCTCCGGCGGGATTCCGGGGGCTCGGGGCTGGCGCCCATGGGAGCTGGGCCACGTGGCAGCGTTTAGGCGAGAGCCATAAATCACAACCAGCTGCTGAGTGGGAAAAGCAAAGGAAAAACCCCGCGGCGGCTGCGGTTGGAGCAGCCTCACGCTCAAAGCCTCCCGGGGTGGGAATGCCTCGGGGTGCTCCCCGTGTCCCCACTTCGGGGGACACGCAAGAGATGTGACACCCCTCTCCCTTACACATGCACTTGGCTTTTGGGTGGCGTTGCACGCGTGGCATCTCCAAGCACCTCCAAACCCAAATGGTTTTGGTTTTGGGAAGGGTGTTTTCCAGGAGCTCTTGTTCCGTCCAGTGTTTATTCAGCTCCTAAATAATTTGGGAGCATCCCAAAGAATTTGCAGCTCCGTGCGTCTTGCTATGCGTGCTGTGGTCACTAGATGGGGAGATAACAGCTTAGCAAGAGCGTGTGGAGCTCCTGCCTGCTCCTGCCTGGCTGCCAGAGCAACTCCAGCCTTGCAGAGCTGGGATTTCCAGCCTTGAGCTGGAGACGGATGGGTGCTGGGTGCACTGATGCTATGGGCGCTCATTGAGCTTCATCCCAGCATGTCCAGGACCATTGATTTATGGTCCAGGGCTTGTCCTAGCTCCATGGCCGCCTGGATCCTGCTGCTCCCAAGGGTGGCAGATGATGGAGGGTCCCCCCAGCCCCTAAACATTTGACAAAACACCAAAACCCAAAAGGAGGATATTCAGGAAATGCAATGAGGGCTCCATCAGCAGGGGTGTGGTGCTGCATCCTTCCTCCCCAGGAAGGGAAGAGCATGATGGAGCTGCTGTAGAGCATCCCAAATGGGATGCTCAAACCCAGCATCCTTTCCACAGCCTCCTTATCCCTGTATCCCCCTTCCCAAGGGCCAAGAGGGTCCCGGTTTGGGGCACTGAACCATCCCTTCCATCCACCCATGGCAAATCCTTGGCGGTGAGTGTGGAATAGCCCTCTGGAGCTGTATCTTCCCAGTGTCACGAGGCTTCTCTCTATCTCGCCTCCCCAGAGCATGAGTTACAATGTGCAATAAAAAGAAAATCAGTGCATTGATGCCAGTTAGTGTGACTAATCCAAGCCCCAGCCTATTAACTGGTGAGTGGAGCATCCGTCTTGGCTCTCATTAGAAACTCAGCCAACTACCCAGGGATAAATCTTTCAGCACATGGGGGAGCACAGCTCAGTAGTCAGAGCATCCAGGTTACCCGGCTTTTGCCTCTGGAGCTGGATTTGGTGCTTTGAAGGAGCCAAATGACATCTGGGCTCTGGGGGATGCAGAGGGATGGATGGGAATGGGGAGCTGGTGTGTTGCAGTGAAAGATGAGGAAGCAGGAAGAGCCCCCCCAGAGCATCCCATAGGTATGGAGGTGGGGAAGGGAAACTGAGGTACAGAGCAGTTAGTGCTTAAGCAGCACTGGATGGCATCCCATTGCCAATGGCATCCCATCACCACCAGCATCCCAGCAGCAACAGCATCCCATCACCAACAGCATCGCATCACCAACAGCATCTCATCACCAACAGCCTCATCCACCCTTCCCTGAAGGACACAGCGACTCTGCCGTGGCGCTGCACTCCTGCACGTGCTCTTATTTGCTTTACCTCAGCTCTCTCCATTAATCTCTCATGATTTACAGGACTCTGTTATTTATCTTCTTCTCCCTCCTCTGCCAGGCTGGACTGGAAGGTCCACACCTTTTTATTGTGCAATAAAACCCGCACAATGAAGAGGATTTCGTGAGGTTCTCCAGCTGTGGGGGAGCAAGGGGATGCTGCAGGAGGCAATTCAGGGACCCAGGACACCCCAGCCACCCATGTGAACAAGCAAGGACTCATGGATGGAGGCATAACCGATCCAAATCACCTCCTGGGGATGTTTGGTAGCATCTTGCAGAAGATGGGCTGGCAAGAAGGAACATGGGTTCTTGTGCCTCAGTTTCCCTCCTGGCCCTATGCATTTGGGCATTGCAGGTTTACTAATGGGGGCATAGAATCATAGAATGGGTTGGAAAGGACCTTAAGATTGTCCTTCCACTAGAGCAGCTTGCTCCAAGTCCCATCCAACGTGGCCTTGAACACTGCCAGGGATGGGGCAGCCACAGCTTCTTTGGGCAATCTGTGTCAGGGCCTCAGCACCCTCACAGGGAAGAACTTCTGCCTTATATCTAACCTGAACTTCCCCTGTTCCAGTCTGAACCCATCACCCCTTGTCCCTTTGCTCCAATCCCTGATGCAGGTCCCTCTCCAGCATCTTTGTAGCTCCCTTCAGACACTGGAAGCTGCTCTGAGGTCTCCACACAGCTTCTCTTCTCCAGGCTGAACAGCCCCCATGTCCTCAGCCTGCCTTTGTACGGAAGCTGCTCCAGCCCCTGCTCATCCTCGTGGCCCTCCTCTGCATTTGCATGTGGTGATGTGGTGGGGATACCTCTCAGCCCGGTTACGACCACTGTGTTATGGTCACAGTGATCCCCCCTACCCATCTTAAAGCAACACAGCTTGGGCTGGGCCCCCAGATTCACTCCCTTCAATTCAAACAGGCCTCCACAAGCCCTTCCTCCCTGCCAAACTCTGCCTCCAAACCCCACCTTTGTCTTGGATTTCAAATAAAACCCCATTACGTTTGCTCCCAGCCTGGTGCAGGCGCTGGCTTCCAGATGACCGGCATTTTACGGGAATACCTCCCTATTAAGCTGCCAGTGCCAGCTCTGCATTGGCCAGGAACGTTGATTTAAAAGCACCTTACGGCTGCTTAACATAAAGCTCAATCAATAGAAAGCAGGTTGGAATCAATTTGAGAATACCCAGATCCAGGGCCTGGCTGCTATAAATCAATATCCAAATCAGACATGGAATTAAACAGGTGCAATCTGGAGGGGAGATGGTGAGTTAAGATTTTCCTGCATGTTTCTGAGTACGGCCAAAGGACTGGCTGAGGATCACAGATGTTCTCATCTCCCACTGGTTGCATCGCTCTGGCATTGCCTGAAGAGCAGCGGCTGGGTTTGAAGGGCAACGCAGGGTAGGAGGAGGTGGGAAGGGACCTCTGATCCCTCCGTGCCATCTAGGAGACAAATCTGTTGTTGAGGCTCTTTGGTATGTCACAGTGGGCTGGAAGAGACCATGAAGGACCATTGGACCAACCTAGGGCCATTAATGATGACCAAGGCTTGAAGACATCAAGGACAGTGATGCCAAGGATGAAGACTGTCCACTTGCTCCAGAGCTTCTACCATCCTTATCACATGCAAGCATCAAGAGCAGGGCTAGAGACAATGGAGAGTGCAAAGACCTTCATGGCGGTTCCTCTGCCCTGCTTTCAGTGTTACCCCTCCAGGAGGACAAGTTGGAGAATGCCCTTGGCTAGAAACCAGTGCTGAAGTGAGAGCCAGCCAACACATCTTGAACTTGGATAATGTCCTCTTCTCTCCAGCCTGGAGCAGACCTCACCATCGAACTTGAATTGGCTGATACGGGGAGGTTTTCTGACTCACCTGCACGTCATGGCAGACAAGGAGCCAGCATCCTGCTGCCTGCCACCGGACCTCCTCCTGGTGACCTGAATCTTTTTGGAAGCACATTTTAAAATCCGAGGCATGGAGGTGTTTTTACAACCCCCCCCTTCCCACCACAGCTGTGGCTGAAGCCAGTGTGGAGCAGTGTCCCCGCAGGGAGCTGGCCATCGCCTCTTGGCCGGAGCTCATCTGGCATCGCCGCGTGTGAGTAGTCGCCTTGTCAAGAAGCTGGAGCGTCTCCAACCTGATGTTTCTCATTTCGTTGTCAGCTCCTTGCCAGCATCCAGCCTCACTGGCTTTCTGACCACAGCGGGAGCATCCATCGAGTGGGAGAGACCTGCCAGGGTGGGTGGTGGCTTCATCCTGACTGCTGCTGACTACCTCCCAGCCTGGGCTACCCACCGCTTGTGCCCCTTTTTCATTGTTTTTTTGCAGAAATAAAGGCTATGAAGGTGGAGTTGTGGTTTCTGGATGATCCCAAAGCACTTCTACTACCACTGAGGACATGCGTAGCTTTTGGCAGGGTGCACATGTGGTGGGATCAAGACATGTCGGCGGCCAGGATCATTGTGCACGCATGTTGCATACGCACATGGTCACGTCCGAGCGATCCTGGAAGCTCTTCCCAGCACCAAACACAACGTGTTGTCAACTCAACAGGGTTGACGTGTTGGCTGTGAGCCACCATTGTGGATTCAATGACGTGGGGAACCCCGCAGGGGTTCTGCCAGCTCCATGGGATGGGGATGCAGCTCAGCTACCCCAGCGCAGAGCCTGGCTCCTCATCCTCAGCCAAACAGCAGCTTGGCCAAGCGCCTGCCTCTTCCACCTCGTTAACGTCAGGGGGATTGATGGAGCTTTGGTATTGCCCCAAATGCCTTGACCTTGAAGAATCGACCATTTCACATGGGTTTAAAGGATAAAACGATGCTTGAGTATTGGCTGGGCATGAGCTGTCTTATCTCTTCTGCAGGCTGTCGTGTTTGGGGCTATTACAGTAGCATACTGTCCCATGATCGCTTTATAAGGATGGATGGTTAGATAGAGATAATAAAGCCCAGGAGTATTAAATCTTCACGAGACACCGGCCACACTGCCTCATCCACCAGGCTGAAAAGGGCTATATATGTTTTTCATAATTCCTAATTACTTTTTTACAGTTCTCTCCCATAACTCTGTCCATCATCTGGGTCAAAATCTACAATGTGTGTGGGAGTGAGAGTCATAAAGCTGTGAAAACAAACAGTTTGTTTTCGGGGAGATTAACGCACAGTTAAAAGACCCATTTTAACACCCTCTCCATGCCAATTAGTCCATATAATGGGCTCCACTTGATATTTGAGTTGAATTTTCTTGCGCAAGGATACCAACATGCTTAATTGCCAACACATGATCCCTAATTGGTGGTGGTGTCATCTTGGAGGTATGTGGCTTATGCAAGAGAAAGCAGTGATTTGGGGCTAATCCGGAGAGGATTGGGCAAGGGAATGCTCTCTGAAATTCCAGAAGTCATCCTGGTTGTAAAGAAGAAGATCGTGAATGGTCATAGGGAGCAGTGTTGGGTTCATGGTGACTGCGGAGGATATGCCACAGAGTGGATTCTCAGTTGCAAATGATTGAGGATCCTCCTTTGGGGATGTTTCTTCTGCTTCAATGGAGTTAGGCAGATTGGAGCATCGCTGCCTAATCCAGTTGGGATTGGCCTCCAGGCTTCAAGCTATTAGGTGACACACATTCACATGGAGAGAACAGTTGCATAAAAAGCCATTTTTTACCCCTTTGGCTCTTCCCTTCTTCTACTTTTAAGTCAAATGACATCAGAGATGTCTCCTAAAGCCCCAAACCCCACCAACCCCTCCTCCTACTCTTTGAGGTTCCCTTCAGAACTTATAACTGGTTTCCAAACATCCCATTCATGGGAGCTGGAATGGGGCCACGTTTGGCTCCAATGGAACCGTGTCTTTTCTTGGCTGCAGCTGGAGAGATCTGGGGCAAAATATCCTGTGTTTCATTTCTCTGCTGGCTGGAAGGGATGCTGGGATGGAGGGATGGGGGAGGGAAGGATTTTGCCCCCAGAGAGGAAGCCGAAAACCATAACTCCTTGTGAAAGAGATATTTTTGGAAGGCTTGCCTCGGCTGGTGGTGCTGGAATGTGGCTCCTCACGGCGAGTGACAAGGAGGAATTATGCTGGGACAGCAAATGGCCTTTCTTCACCATCCACCCAGCTCACATCAGGGCTGACACCCAATATTATATATATATACAAATAGGAGGTGAACTGCTGAGGCTGGGTTTGCTTGGGAACGACATCATCCCTCCCAGATGTCCCATATTGTCTTGCACAGCAGCACCATCCTCTCCCCATTACTCCACATCCTTTCTCTGGCTATGGAGAACCGCTTGCTTCTCTAGATGGGGCCACTGACAGAGCTTTTCTACCCTCTATTCACTTCCATGGGGATTTTTGCTCTGGATTTCTTTCTTTGCATTTGATTAATCCATCTCAGCAGGAAAGCAGTCCCTGAGCAGGAGACATCCAGGTTTTTCTCTTAAAAACTAAAAGCTGGTTGCTCTGGTTGCTGGCAGGGGATGAGTCCCTAATGCCTCCCCCACCCTGAACAGCCCAGGGCCCCCCCACCCATGCTGGGAGGACTGGGGTGGAGAGAAACGGGCAATGGGGACCTTTGGGGGATGTTGTGGTACTTGAGCATCCACATGGCCTGTGGGTTTGGGGTCTTAACTTGTTTCTTTTTTCTATGATTCTATGCTCCTATGATTCTTGATTTTGGGCCCATGGAAATGACCTGAGACAGAGCCACAGGGAAGTTATCCCTGATGGATCACTGAGGTTATCCCTGTGAGGAGGGAGAGAGCATATGGGGTTTGTAGCATGGAACTAAAAGGAGGAAAAAATACATATGGGAAGGGAAGAGGTGGGGGGGGAAAGAGAAGAAAAGATAAAAAACCCATTAGGAAAATGAAAGCAACTGGTGACTGAATTGCTCTGGTTAAACATCTGCACAGCGTTACGGACACGGCGCTGTCTTCAAACCAGGCACGCTGCTCCAGCCGCTCTGCTTCGCCTCTCCCAGGCTGGGTGAGCTCTCCCTGCTCTCCCGCTCTGCTCTAATGAAAGCAGCAGCTTTTATAAATAGCAGCTGAGAGGTCCTGGATGGGAATCCGCCTGGTTTAACAGTTCTCTATTTAGACAAAGCATCGGCAGCTCCTGCAAAGGGGAATCAAGCGGGAGCCGGCATCCCGGGTGCCTCGATCCTGGTCTATCCAGGAGGTGGGAAACAATGGTCCAGGGCAGGGGATCAGGCTGAGTTTCCATCTCAGGAGCTTAGTGGTACCTCTGTCACTTTCTGCTTACCCACAGCCGGGCTTCATCATCTCTAACATCAGGAGCTCCCCACAGAGCCATGGGAAAGGTGTATTTTGGTCAGGTTTTCCCCTGCCTTCACTGTTGCTGGATGATTTAGGGGGTTGTAGGTCAATGACCACCTTGATGTCTCCTGGGCTGAAATCAGGGCCAGTGACAAGTGAAATCCCACCCATCCTCTCCACGCTGCAGCCCATCCGGATGGATCTTGAGTTGCTCCTTCACAACACGGTTCCCAGTAGTGCCCATTCACCCACCCCTGTGGGCGCAGCAAACCCCACCTGCATCCTGCTGGGATTTCAGGAGCACCACGAGGAAGGACCACAGCCGCCGGATGTCCCTGCTGCAGTGTGGAGGAACCCGAATCCCCCGCGAATGCAGGGATGCTCGGTGGCCAAGCAGCTGTGGAATGAGCCAAGAAGCTGTTTATATCCAGCAACTTGGAACCTGGCAACGGCTCCGTCTGCGCAAAACTTTTCACTTGGCTACCAGGCTGTTTTCCATCCTCGGGTTATTTCTCCAGCTTGGTTCATGTTTATAGTGGATTAACCTGCTGTGAGGAGCCTAGGTATTATTTATGGCTAATTATTGGCATTTGGCTGAGAGGATTGAAGGAATACGATACCATGGTGCTTACATGGCTTGTTCCAAACTCCATTCAGCTCCTCCGTCTGAGTGTGCGTGTTTACGATGCCAGCTCACGTTATTTTCATTACCCCCTTTCCACTAATAAACTTTTGCTTGAACCAGACTTGAGAAGAGAAAAAGCCTCTGCAGAAGATGTTTTGGTGTCTTTCCAAAGAGCCATTGTCAAAGAAATCAAGGGCGCTGCCTTACTCCGGCATGGAAGGAGTTCAGCTGCGGTGGATTCGCTGCATTTGCATCGTATTAACTCCGGCTGCCGGCTGCCAAGCAGCTCGCTTGTTGCATCTGAAAATAATAAGGCTGCAGGAATAATAGTCCTAAAGTGGATTTTTCAAAGCATCTTTTAAAAATACCAAGGCCAGGCTTGTGTTTACACTCAAGGCTTTTCTGCACGGTCAGGAGACGCCGTCTGCTTCAAAGGCAGGAAGACGAAATGTCTTTGGGTCACAGCTCGACCTGGACTGTGTGAGGAAGGAGATGAGCAAGGATCCTGTGGATCGCGGCTCTGGGACAAGCAGGAAGGGTTCAATGCAAAAATGTCATCAGTTTGGGAAACTCAGGATGGTTTGACAGTGCTCAAGCGCCATCCTGAAGTGGCAGCGGTGTCTTCTGCTGGTCTGGGTGGAAAACCCATCCCTTTTGGCCAAGAGACCAAGAAGAAGGTGATTCAGCCCTTGGGCAGCAGTCAAGTCAGCACCAGGTGGCTCCGTCACAGCTGCCTCCGCCCAAAATTCCCAAATCCTGCCCCAAAACACAGGCTGATGCTCTGGAAGAGGCATCCTGCCAATGCAGCGTTGCATGATCCAAGGAGAGAAGGCAGAGGCAGTGAAGCAGGGAAGGAAGCTGAGCTTGGGAATGGTTTTGAACTGATTCTTGAGCACAGTGGCTGGGGAGATGCTCATGGGACCACAGTGGCAAGAAGAGGCAACACCAAGAGGCTTGTTGACCATTATCCTCTGCAGCTGCCTCTGGTGTGCCCAAAGCTCCAGCTGGACCTTGAGGCAAAAATGTCCCTTTGTTGCCCTATCCCCATGGACATGACCTGTCTAACCAAAGGAAAAGCTTCACAACCCTACAAGCCATCAGAGACTCCACAACATGTAGAGACACTAGCATAAAGGGGACTGAACAGAGGAGAATTTGGGGGTGCATGGTGGTGGGTGGCTTAGGATGGGACCAGCCTGCTCCTATCGCTTTCCCATCACCCATTAGACTCCCTGAAATGACACAAGGTTCAGTGAATGTGACATTTTCATTCCAACTGGAGCCAGGCACGTCCCAGCAGTGTTGGGAACAAGGGTGTCACAGCAGCAACGCGTCTCCCAGACTATTTTTAACCACTCTGGGTTCCAAATCCATCCTAAAGACCCCAGCGGAGTGGCTAAGCCCTTCGCGTGATGCTCAACTCCCAGCCCTGAAGCACCTCCAGCCCCAAGCTCCCTGGAAAAGCTTCCCTGCTCTGCCGATGGACGCGAAGGGTGTGTTTTGAAAATGAAAGAAAAAGCAAGTTTTTAACCCATGTAATTATCCCTCTGTAAGTCCTGGCTGCAGATGGTGGTTCCTTAAGCTCCACTTCCCTGCAGCATCTTCAAAAGTGACAGCGTTGAGCCCTGAAACATCCTCCAATGGTGACCACCAAACCATGATCCATGCACATGGCACATCTAAAGGGCATCCCCAGCTTGATGGGCTGCATCCATCAGGAGATGGTGCTGGAGTGTTCTTTCCAGGTTATCCCATATATTTCCCTTCATTGCCTGCTTGGAGAAGATCTCTGGGATAAGGTTTTCCTGAGCTCCGGGCAAAGAGCAACCTGATGACCTCCGAGTCCACAGTCGCCTCTGGCAGGAGCCGCTTTTTGTTCCCCATGCATCAGCACAATGAAACCCTTGATAGCTGCGCCTTGCTGAGCAGTTTTTATTTGTTTCTTCAAAATCTTAAATAAACCTGTTTTTTAAAAGCACCTCTGGAACAAGGGAAATGTATTATTATGGTAATTGTCTGGTGCTAATTATACTTATTACTATAATAACCGTTTTGTTGTCACACAAATAAAGTGGATTACATCATTTGTAAGTGCCAGAGGCAAGCGATGGCTCGGGAGCAGCGAGCAGGCGAGTTATGCGGGTTTTCTCCTTGGGCTTGGGTGGGATGATGCCCAGCAAAGACACCTCCAGTGGGGGAGCTGCATGGAGCAGGCGGATCTGTTCGATGGGGAGGATGAAGCCTCTCTGGATGCTCATCTGTTTGTAAGGACATTGAGAGGTGGGTGATGAAGGCAAGATGAGAGGTGGGTGATGATGGTAAGATGAGGGGAGCTGTCGTTCCTCTGACACTGCTTTTCCACTGGCCTTGGTCACCTCCTTCATCCTTGGAAGGATTTTGGGTGCTGTCAGGGGTGTGATTGCAAAAGCACCCACTACCTAATCCACCTTGAGGTTGCTTGAATGAGATGCCACCTCCCCTCCCCGCTCACCTATTACTCAGGCACCTGGGATTTGGGATCCCATGGCCATGGCTCCAGTGGAAAATCCCAGACACAATGCCGGGAGTGCGGGTCCTCTCTCCCACCTGGCACCTTCCCTCGCCCAAAGCTGGGAGCTGTGAATGCCTCGGCGTGTTGCAGCAAGCCGGCTTTGCCTGTGTTACCTACGTGACTGTTCCAGGAGGATGCCGCATGCGCCATCCCGCCAGCAAGATTTAGGTCTCGCGTGGTTTTGGGGGCGAGTTTCACCCATCTGCCTCCAACTTTTCATCCACAACTACCCATTCATCCCCCAGTGAGTGCAACCCTGCATCATCCCTCCTTTTCATTTCATTCTTCCCCTTCCAGCCTCATCGCCTGCATAATAAACCACCCTCCCCCAAGCAACCAAGTCCTAATTTTCCAGGGTATTCAGCAAAAGCAGATGTTTTGCCTTTTTTCTGTGTGTGTGTGTGTGCACGTGTGTGTGTCTCTCGCCTCCTCTCGCGCTGATGGGCCCCTGGAGCTTATTTTACACGAAAGCAACACAGGTTGATGTATTTTTAAATGGCTTGATTTTATCACCCTGCTTAATGATTTGTCGCGTTATTTATTAGACAGTGGGATATCCAGAGGGATTCATCGCATTAACGTATAAATAATGTGGCAAATAGTTCAATAGAGCCATAAAAAAGGGGATTTAGAAATAAATTGACCTATGTTTGCTACATGTAAACGAAGGTGGTGAATGATAATGTGTGTCATGCCCTTAAGCGTGAAAAATAGGGGCCAAGAATAAATCAGGAAGTTTCTTTGGCAGGTAAAAAACTGCAAAGCAAAAAGAGAAACCCCAAATTCCTGGGGGTTTTACCCCTCTTGTGTCCCCTGCTGCAGCCACGCTGGTGTTGGGATGTGGCCATACATCTCCCACTGGCTCGGAGATGCTGCTCAGCTTCTTGCCGTGAAGGCACGTGGAACTCTGTTCCTATCAGGATCCTGAAGGATCCAGCATGGAGCTGAAATGTTCTTTCACCTACACAATAAATAAGACCCCGCATCTTTATCGACACCCTGCAAGGCTGATTAAAGCAATAACCCAACCACTCCGCGTTCCCACGCTGACTTACGAGTTCACAGCATCACCTGATGTTGGGCAATAATTAATTTGGAATAGATTTTCCCATTTCCTGAAAATCCCCCTTCCACTGAGGAGCTTTTCCTTCTGCTGTGGAGGCCAAATCCAGCACCAGGGTCATCTGAAATCCCACACATCAGCCAAGCCACCAGCTCCAACCGGCGCCCAGCTTTGGCACCGTTGCCTGCCAGAACGATATCTGATCTCGGCGCTGGTGCCAAATGATTTTATTCCGCAGCTGTAAGACAGATCCCTATTTTTTCCCCCTCTTTTACAACGTGCTACAGTTTAATTATTTAACACCACAGGGGTACAGGAGATGTCACAGCCAGTTGCGAACGAGAGCGAGCCAAGCTCGTTGATGGATGGGCTCGATGAAGGATGGATCGCCGTGCCAAGCAGAAAAGGAAAAGGGTATTTTCTACCGGCATCATAAGGCATTGCTGAGAGAGAGGGAGAGAAGAAGTGGCTACCCCCAGGTAGACCTCAGCCCCCCCAGAGCCATAGGGTTGTTGGCACTAGCCTAACTTAGACCACAGGGTGATTGTAAATGCCGGAGCTCTGCGCTTCAAAACATTGAGGTTTGCAAACTCCAGACACAATTTCCACAGTTTTGCAAAACTGAAAAATGAAAAAATCCTGCAAAATTCCCCCCAGGAGCCTCCAGCACAGCCCAAGCATCCTGGGACTGCCAGGTTTTAGCATCAAACCCCCAGGCAGAGCCAGGCTTTTATCTGTGCCTGGTGCTGGCTACAAACCCAGGGCTCCAGCTTTGGTCCTGCTCCTTCTTCCCTTGCTAATGCGGTGGGATGCGAGGCTCTAAGCTGGTGAGTCAAACTCACCTCCTCCTCCTCTGTTGCCTCCACTTTGCACACATGGAGCCAATACCACTCATGGCCATGGGCTGGGAATGTCACCGTTGCCTCAGTTTCCCCTGCTCCAGCTCACAGACCCGCTGTTGGAGGGCATCAGGAAGCTTATGGATAAAAAGAGAGTCATATTATTTGCACATCAGAGGAGCTTAAGTGTTGAACAACCAAATTTGCTCCTTCTTTTACTGACAGCAGCTCTGTAGGGTGGTTATCACCTCCCAACCATGTTTCTGGGTCTTGCTGGAGCAAGCAGCAAACCTCTTCCTCCCCCAGCTTTGGCATCTTAAGCTTCTTTGCGATGTATTTATTAATCTTGTGTGCAAGAATGGTTTTTCCAGCAGGTAAATGCATTCACTAGGCAAATATTTCTTTCCTTTTCCCCCTCCTGGCTGCCTCCGGCTCCATCCAGCTCTTGGAGAAAAACAACCCTCAAAGACCAAACCTCCCCAAAACCTGGAAAAAGCTTGGAGATCCCTTCCCGGAGCAAAAGGACAAGATCTTCCCGTTTCCTTCACAAGGAATAAACGTTCATTTTAGTAGCCAATTTGATTCACTTTTCAAGGAACAGGTTTTCATGCTTTGTGCATTTATTTCCTAATTTTATTATGCCATTTAATTAGATCATGCACATTGGTTTTATTGTTAAAACATGTCCTTGTTTTCTTTATAACTGGATTTCATGGCACTACAGGGACATTTAGGAAAATATCACATTCCAGCATCGACCGTCGAAATCAGACCTAGATCTGAACGGAGCTGCCGGGTCATAAATCTAGTCACAGATGGAAAAAGCGGAATATTATTCACAGCATGCGGAGCGCCAGCGGTTCCAGGAAGGGACACACACCCCCTTCGAGCCCTTAAATTACAGCCCGAGGAGGGACGAAGCAGAGCAGCAGCTCCCTTCGGAAGGACACTGAGAAGTTGTTTGCAGGATTCCTTTTTATGGGCTGACAACGGTCGGGGCTGGCCCCCTGAGACGCCCTGTTTCACGGCACTGTGGATGCTACTGAGTTCACCCTCTCCCCCTTCCACACCGAGAGCTTTCCGCTTGCTCCGGGTTTCCTTTGAGGTCCTCTCCTGCCGAGGAGCTGTTTCCCACGTCCCTTGCAAAACCCATGTGCGACCCAAGCGGGTTGGATTAACGCGGTTTTTAAGGGGAATTTGGGAGGAAGGGAGACTTTTCTCGCCGTGGGTCGGAGCAGATGGCTGGAAGAAATGAGGAATGGTTCTGGGAACTTCCCTGGGGATGCCTGAGAAAGGGGAAGGGGGGTGGGGGGGAAGAGAGAAATCTACACAATTTAAGACACTTGATCAGATGTTTGGAGGTTGACTACAGGAAACTGAGACCCTGGGGCTTTATCTCCGGGTTTCTGAGGGCTGGGGGCTAGCAGGGGGCTGAAAGGGAGCCGGCTGCAAGCAGAAATCAATTAGTGCTGGGGAGAACTTGAGCCGGTTCAGACGGATCCGTTTGGAGAAGGCACGCAGCGAGCTGGGCTGGGCCGAGCTGCAAATCATCACCGCACCGGCAGGTCCTCGCTGGGCTGGGACTCGGCAGCCCCGCGGCTGTAATTCATGGCACAGCAGGGGTCCTCGTCCCATCCTGCCCTCTTTCCTGGCTGTGGACCATGAGATGGAGGAGCTGCGACCTCAGCTTGCTTCTGTTGGGCATCTAAAGGTCAGGTTGATGGGTGTAGTTTGGGATGGGCCCCTTCTGATGGGATGCTGTGCAAAGGGATGCCCTTGTGCACGCTGAAACCAGCTGTATGAGAGGGGCTTTGGGGTGATTGATGGATGATGGGAGATCTCAGCTTCTTTTTTTCTTTCCTCCCAGCTGCCATCACCCAAAGAGACACAATGAAAACAAGAAGGCAACCAGAGCTGGTGGATGAATGGAGAGACCTGTAGTAGACCTGGGAAGGAAAGGAGACCCTGAGGAGGTGGCTAGTCATTGGGAAAATCACATCCCCTTTCAAAATCAGAGGTGGTTTCCAATGGAGAGGGTTAACCCCATGATAAGTCCCACGTAGACTGCAGATCGCCTGCAGATCTTTCTCCCAGTGGTCCACTGCATCACTCGGGCCTACACAAAGGTCTCATTTTTTTTGTCTTCAGCCTCATTCTTGTGTCTTTTGCCTCTTGGAGCCTGAAAAAACAGAGCTTGAGCCTGGACACTGCATAGGACATCAGTACCTCCAGCCAAGGCATTCAATACTTGTCATCTCCTGCAATACAGAATACAGCATCATTAGGGTTGGAAGGGACCTTTGGAGATCATCTATTCCAAACCCCCTCCCAAGTCAGGGTCACCTAGAAAGTGGGATCTAATTAAACAGCATAAATCCCATGGAGTTTTCATTGCATCCCTCCTGACATGAGACCCTCTGTCACAGCCACACCACAGCCACCAGCTCATGCCAGGAACGGGCAGCTAACAGCACCCACCAGCCCCAGCGAGCAACCCCAGCCCTAACTACCGTGTCCTTTTACATCTACCCAGCCACAGCTTTTACAGCCCAGTGTAAACCCAGCGGCTCAGGATGTGTCAGCCCTGATTTATACCAACATAAACAGCAAAAAAACCTCCATTGAGGTGCAGGTACTGAGCTCCGTTACAGCGGCAGCGGGCTGAAGGCACCCACAGCAGCGCTGGATTCAGCTCCAACCAAGCTGAATTTGGCCCGACTTGTTTAAAATTCCTTTCTCTGCACACGAAACCATTTTCGGGGAAGTTTAGCCTTGGGGAGATTTATTTCCTTGTTAGCTCAAGATTTTCCTATTAGCCCATCTCAAAGAAACATGGCTGCATTTTCTCCAGTGCACCAGCTGTTGTGCGAGATGCAGGTACATATTACAGCCGTCATTAAACGGGCTGTCATTCCTAGCTTTCTAATTACCGTATGAATAGAGAGTAGCACGAACAGAGCAGCCGATTGTTCCACTGTGACTTACAAGGGGAATCAAAACTGGAAGATGCAGCCATCACACTTGGGGTTTTTTCCCCTTCCAGACCAAAATGACAAGGAAAATCGGGTTGGTTTTGGCTGCGAGCGTAGAGCTCTGCCTCATTTTATCACGATGGGTTTGCGAAAGGAAAAGCCCTTAGTGTGTTTCCAGTCTCCCCTCTCCTCTTCTCTCCTTTGGTTGGCTTTAAACATGTAATTTAGCAAAGCAGCACAACCTAAAATGAGGGAGGACAAACATATGGTAAAGTAGATGCGGGGAATATTCCAATAAGCAGTAATATACTGCGAAGATGTGTCCTGGTTGCAGTCAGCAGGGTGGTGGGTTTTTTTTTTTGCAGTAATAGCTCCCTCCTTTGTTGCAGGAAGTCATGGTTTAGTTTTGCAGAGAAATGATCTTTCCCAAGCTCTTTTCCATGAAAAAAAAGCCCCTCAGCACCACTGTGCTGAGGTCACAAAGAGCCCATCGGTGAGTGGCAGCGTGTTTAGCATCTAGACACCCTTGATTTGCAGCACCTATTAGTGTCATTTTATAGACTGGGAAAGAAATAAAAGCAAAAATACAACAAAAGACAGCACAGAGCTACCAAGGGCTGGTCCTGGGAAAGGGAGAAATGAAGGTTTGCTCAAAATATGATCCAAAAATCAGTTGAGAGCCAGTTAGAGCCTGGGTTCATGGTGCTGGAGAGGTGCTGGCAGCTATCCCAAAGGCTTCAGCATCCATTTTGGGAAGATCTAGAGGAAGAGGTTGTTTGGATGTGGTTTGGATTTCACCTTTGCTAAACCATTCGATGACTGGAGATGTTCCATGATGGCCTTACTCCTGGAGGTGCCACATCTGTGACAGCCCTGTGGACTCGCTGGTGTCTATAGGAGGTTGGGTGCATGGAGGTGAGATACGAGGTAGTGTATGAAACTCACCAGAAATGAGCACTTTTGGGTTTCCTACCTAATGCAACGCATCCCACCCTTCACAGGGGCAGGTTTTGTACTGAAAGGTGAAACATGAACTTCCCAACATCCCCTTGAATTGGCACCTCAAGGTGTGGATCAGCACATCCAGGGTTTTGGATCCAAAAGAGGGTCACCTTTAGGGGTCAAGGAAAGCCAAGCAAGCAGACCTCTGTCTCTTCTCTTCCTCTCCCACATCAGAGAGAGATTTGGACCCAATGGGGCCACAGAAGGGCAATGGTTCAGCCAGAAGATGGGGCTGCAGATGGGCATGCACCTAACCAAGGAGCCCCCCCTAGGATCACAAACATCTGGAGATGCAGCAGCCATCAGGATAGATCAGGAAAGCCGAGAGCCCGACCTCTGCCAAAGAGGCCAAGGCGAGGAGGAGCGAGCTCACAAACCACCCGCTCTCAGGCTGCTCAGGTTTTATAGGACCGACCCCGTCCCCTTCCCATTGCGCCAGAAACCTGGCAACATTCTTGGGATTAACGATTTCCAGACATCCCCGCCTGCAGCCGAGGAGGGGAAGGAACAACACCAGCCAGTGGCCTCAGCTGGAAATGGGGCAGATCTGGAGGAGAAAAGGTATTAGGGTATTAGTGGAAGAGGCTGAGAGAGCTGCCTATGGAGAGGTGGTGTTGCAGCTCCCAGTGCCCCTCAAACAGAGATGCCAAGGGGTTTTCTTGAAGATGCATGAACCTATAGAGGTCTTGGGCATCCCGGCGTGAAATGGGGTGCTCTGAGATGCAGGTAGAACACCACCTCAGCTCTTTTCCCTTTGAGCAACCCCCTCCTCATCACCCCCCAGCCCTTTCTAAGCATTTTACAGACATCTTTAGCCCCACAGTTCACCCTCACGCAGCTCAGCAACAAACCCCCAAGCCCAGCATCCCCCACTATCCCAGCCCAGCTTTGCAGCAAGCCCTGGACCACTCCAGCCACACAAAACCGGGTGTTTTCTTCCCTCCCCTCTTTGTTTCTCACCAGCTCCATCTGCCTGACTCCCCACCTGAAGGCAGCGCGGTCCTCTGTGGCATCTTAACGTGTTGCCATGGAAACTCTAATGTCACAACCCGAGGATGATGGCTTGGAGTGGGAAGGGAACAGCAGGAAACAGTTTCCATGCAAATATCGGTTGCAATAAAAGGCCAATAAATAAACAAGCAAAGGAACTGGAGAGAGTTGAGGAGAAACAAGGAGGGGGGGAATGTAGAATTAAGAAATGGGATGCTGGCTTGCTCCTGAAGAGCTCGTTACCTGCATGCAAATGAGCTTGGGTTTAATTGCAGCTTCATGAGACACACTGGCAGGGCAAAGACACTGGGTGGGGGTTAATGAGACACACACACCACCACCACCACCACCACCACCACCCCCCCCCGATGCCCAAATTTGCTCAGAAAGGCAATTAGCACCAGGTTCTAATGAGCTCAGGTAGCATTAGAGCTGTATCCGGCAGGAAAGCAGGGATGGAGGTCTTGTGGGGTGCAGGGACCCCTTTTTCCCATGTGGGGAAGAGGTTTGGGTGCTCTGGGGTGGTTTCATTAACCAAAGAAACCCATTTTTACCCCCCAAAAGTGTAACAGTCCCTCCAGGGGAGTGGCTGCTGGGGGTTTATATATCCCTGGGGAGGCAGCATGGGATTGGCTGGAAATATGGGTGGTAGTACAGGATTGGCTGGAAGCAGAATGAGGTGGCAGCACAAGATTGGCTGGAAGCAGAGCTAGGTGACAGCACAGGGTTGGTCAAGAACACAGATGGCAGAGTGGGATTGGCTGAGGGGTAGGGATAAGGGAAGATGCCCATGGTGCAGCTGGACTTGGGCAGGATATGACCCCTGGGAAGATGCTGTAGGTGGGGTGCCCTGTGGAATAAGGGGAGGCTGGGGTGGGATGCAGACCCCTGGAGTAGAATGTGCCCGCTCCAGGGCACCACTACAAGGGGAGATGCTCTTCTCTATCCAGTTTGCAAACTGGATGAGCAGCCCCATCTGCTAAGGCTTTGAGAGCTGCTGGGATGGGCACAAGCACAGGGACTGCCACAGGGCTGCCATGCCCTCATCTCTGTTAACCCACCCCCTGGCAGATCTCCGGTTCCCCAATCTTTAGGGTACCAAAACCCCCACATTTTGGACCCTGCCACAGCGTGGAGCCACCCTGCCCGGCTGCAGCTGCACCGGCGGGGATTAACCCAGCTCCAGCATGTAGGAGCTTGCAGCATCCTTCCCGACACTGAGCCCTGGCTCCGCTTAATAACCCAGGAGCCCTCACGTAGGATATGTGTAAGAAGCTCCCGGCTGTGGGCTGTCAAGGAGAGGGAGGAATGTGAAGCACAGCAGCAGCGAGGGGTGAGGTTGGTCCTTATTATGGCTGGCCTTGAGCAATTCATGGCCCCGTGCCTCAGTTTCCCTGCCTGTAAAGCTGGGACAGTGATGCTGATGCCCTCTTCTGAAGGTGCTAGGGCAGACGTGTCTACTGAGGACTTGTTATCTCCATGCATGTCTTTGGCACATCGGTGTCGTTGTAACCGTGTCCCCCATGGGGGTTTTGTTGGTGTAATTATAGT
Organism: Neopsephotus bourkii; assembly: GCF_033783945.1. Taxonomy (NCBI): domain Eukaryota; kingdom Metazoa; phylum Chordata; class Aves; order Psittaciformes; family Psittacidae; genus Neopsephotus; species Neopsephotus bourkii. The sequence goes on from NW_026901922.1 coordinate 470,128, forward strand.
TTGTGTAAGCAGCCACACCTAGAACTGAAATAGCTGTGCCCAAACCCAACCTGGGGGGGGGGAGGGGGGGGGGGTGTTAGGTCTTGGATTCACCAAAACCAGGAGCTCAAAGAGAGAAGGAAATGCAGAAGGAATGGAGCAGGTTTTGGTAAAAATAGAGCCTTTTGAAGCAAACTTGGTTTGCACACGGCTGCTGATTGCGTTTGGGTGAAGGGAAATGAAAGCATAACCCTCTTGCGGTGTCTCCGCAGCTTCTTTTAATGCTGTGATCACCATGGATATTACACTCCCAGCTCAGCTACGAGGCGCCCAAAGGCCATGGTGATGGGAGCCCTAGGAAAAGCCCAGCCAAACGCAGAAATGCCACCTCAGTGGGGCCCGTATCCTGCCATAAGTGCCCAGCATGGCCTGAGTTGACCATGCAGTGAGGCTGGGGCTGTTCTCAGTGCCAAGGTCAAGTCCTTGTTGGTGGTATTCTCTAAGTTGGGCTGCTGCCTGCTTGTAGTTATGGGTTCCGATAATGGGCGGGTGGCGAATGAAATACCTACGAGCATCCACAGTATGGGGATTTCCTAAACCCCAGATGATATCTGCACCTGCGGGTGAAAGTCCTGCACGGACGCTCACTCATGCATTCTCCCTGTGGGGTTTGATCCCAAATTAGCATCACTCCTGACCCCACCTGAGCTTTCTAGCCTTGCATTTGCAGAGTGGCAACACTTGGGGTGCTGCCACCCCACTGTCCTGGCCATGAAGACCTTCTCTGCCACCATGGAAGGTGCCCAGGTTCTGGCCTCTTGTCCTGGACCACATTTGTTCCCAACTCTCAGGTTCTCTAATTTTCCTTCAAGAAAAACCATTAGGGTTATACAACCACATGAAATGTCTCCTGACGGACAAGAAAGGACATGAATCCAACCTTTCATCATTCCCCCCCTCCAAATAAATCCAGACAAGGTTCCTTTGTAGCAGCTAAGCTGAGACACCTTAACATTTCCCTGCTAGCAAGCTCCAAGTTTCTTTACTCACCATATATTTCCCCTGACAGTTTGTACAGATACTTAAGACACCATATAATTATCAGCACAGCTAAAAGGCAAGGGCTGATTTATTTGTGACAAGCACCACCTTTCCGCGATGACGCCATTGACACTTACACCGAGGCTTTTTTGGCGTGGGGAGGTGTGGAGAAGCAGAAGCCAGGCTCTTTTCTCCCTTCTTTTTGTGTTCTTTTAATGCTCATCCTTTTCTCCCCTCAGGCTCTCCACTGCGAGACAACCAGCACCCAGGCCCAATACCGTCCCCACTGTCCCCAAGCCCCCAAGGCTCTCATGATTTCATGGCTTGGGCCAATGCAGGTCTCTCCGTCTGCACTTCTTTGACTCTTGGCGTGTGAACAATGCGTGCACTTATCTCAGTACTTATTTAGTGCCCAGCTCCACACCCTGAAATTGCCTGATTATAGCTTTCGGAGGTTGTGTGATGCATTGGGTTAGGCAAACAGATGTGCCAAGCAGTCTTGTTGAAAACCCACATCCAGGCAGCAGCTTTCAGCTCTCCAGGTTGTTCCCTTTTTTTTTTTTTTGGTTGCATTTTCCCCTCCTCTCCCTCCCCCTTTTTCCTTTCAGAAGTAGCTCTAATAATTGCCTTCATATTGCTCTCAGCAAGGGAAGGGCTGGGGAGAAACACTCAGTGTTTCAGCCACTTGCCAATAATTTTCTCTCCAAGGAACGGGCCCCTCCATAGCCAAGAACTCATGACTCTTTTGCCTGGTTGTCTCCTTGCCTAGAACAAATCCACCCCCTTTGCCTCCTCCCTGCTTCCTCCGCCAACCCAACCGCCAAGACGTCTCCTCTCAACTCGTGACCTCTTCAGGTGCATGTCTCCTCATGGCAAGAGCTGTAGGGGTAAGGAAAGCAAGGCAAGGTCTTGTTGGTACCTAGGGTGGCCTTCTCCAACCCATCCTCTACCTCTCCTTCTAACTCTATGTCCACCCCAAAATGGCTTGATGGGAGAGGGCAATGTGGTGGCCCTAGTATGGAGGCCGGGAGATGTCTTGTGGCATGAATTTGTCTAGTGTTCTTTTGGAGCTGATGAAGAGAAATGAGCACCTTCTCAGTTCTTCTCTGGATCATCTAAGACAGCAAAATCAGGATCAAAGGAGGGGTTTTTGGAGGTACCAGTCTCTGTTGAGTAAAAAGCTTTCCATGGCTGTTGATAGACAAGATAAAGTCTTACCCAAGAGGAGAAGGAGAGGTTTGACAAGAGTCTCTTGGTTCCTCCCAACTCAACTCACCACTAAGCCTATGGCAAGAAACCTCCACATGATGAACAAGCCCTATGAGACCCGAGCTGCCCAAACCTATCCACTGGAACCCCATTATCACTGCTCCCATCAGTGCAGCTCTGAGCCTCACTTTGCTCTTGAAAGCTGCTCTCAGGTGCCCATAGTTGAGGTTCTATAGACCATTGGTTGGGTTCTTGCTCCCCCTTGACTTGTTGCGATGCTTTGAGGGGCTGTTTGAGATATGGGACAATGAGGAAGGTGTAGCTCACAAGCACAGATGCAGAGACTGAGGTGACACTGAGACTTGAAGAGATAGTGATTGGAGCATCTACTCCATGCATTACCACCATGAATACTGCTTGAATCCCACAAGGGATCTGCCTTTCTGTGTCTCACCATTGTTGAGATGGAGCCCAACATGCTGCTGTGATGGTTGCGGAGTGTATGGTCCCCTGCCCGGCTAATACAGGAAGCCTGGCAAGAGCAGCTCATGTAGGGACATCTTCCCTTTGGTCTTCTAAGATTGCCTGAGTTGAGGGTTCAGCTCAGTTGGGTTGCCTACATGTAGGTGTCTGGAGTTGTTTCAGATGCCCCAGGGCATCTGAGGTATCTTATAGAGCAGGTCTTTTGTAGTTCACCCACACCTTGTGCCATTCAGGGATTATTGGATGCATCAGCGATGACACGGAGGGACCCTAACTCAACAAGCCAGATGTACACCCACCCGTGCATGAGCCAGACCCATCACCATCTCAGTCCTGCTCCCTGACCACGTAACACTGGACTCTGTGCCTGGGGCATGAGGATAATGATGGACAGATGGCTCCCCTCCTTTCATGCCACCAGGGCCCTGGTGAACAACACCACCGTTTCCAAAGCTAATTTCTCAATGAGAAACTGCAGGTTTCTTCCTTGCCTTTTGCCACGTTGATCCTAACCCTGCCTGCCCTCCCTTGCCCACTCTCACGTGCAGCAACGGGCTCAGACTAGCTCCATTCCTAGCAGCAGCTACAGCAGCTTTCTGAGTCACCCCGACATTCCCGCGTGCCCCAGAGAAGATGGGATTGCAACTGCTCAGCTCAGGGCCTTTGCCGCCTGTTTGCATCACCAAGCTCCCCTTGGAATGGGAAATTAAGCCTGTATATCCCAGCTTAGCTCCAGAGCAGATCTCTTCCCTGCCCCACCTCCTACTAATTCTGAAAGCAATTTAAAAAATGTCCTGGAATCAAACCAATGTTCTGTGTGGAAAAAAAAAAAAAAAAAAAAAAAAAAAGGAAAACATAAGAAATACAAAAAAAAAAAGAAAAAAGAAAAGAAGAAAAATAATAGGGAAAAGAAAAAAAAAGAAAAAGGAAAAAAGGAAAAAGCAAATCAAAAGAAAAAAAAAAGGAAAAGGGAAGAAGAAAAGGAAAAGGTAAATTAAAAAGAAAAAGAGTAGCCAGATGCTGTTTGCTCCCTGGCACTGCATCTGTTGCATGTGTTCACACCAACTTCCTATGGTGATGCATAAATGAGAGAGGAGAAGTGACCCCCTTCAATCAGCATGAAATGCCACCTCAGCCCATGCCACCCCATCTCCAATGGAAACCCTGCGACATCTAAATTGAAGCAGGTTCCACCTGGTTCCTGCCATCGGCATGGGGAGAAGTACGCACACGCAGAGGACAATTCATCGGCACTATCTCGGGTACCGATCTCCAGTGATTCACCCTCTGCAGGTGTCTCTTCCTCACCTTTGATTATAACGGGAGTCTTTGATATCTCAGCCTTCATCGTAGACAGGTCCTACCTGTGTGGCTGCTTTTGAGCACCTTGTTCGAGGCTGATCTGGAGGGTAAAGGAAACATGCTGAGAATGATCAGAAGCCGAAGGAAACACGACCTTGCTCAATCTATGCAAGGACTTTAGGGAAGAAGAAGCAAAAGGAGCAGCAATAGCTGCTTCATGTCAAAGTGTGCTGAAAAGAGTAAATTAACCCTTCTGTCTGCTGAGGATAAGAGAAGAAGGCAAAAGCTTGAGCAGCGTGTAACAAGCTGAGTCCTATCCAGGCTATCACACCATGGAGCAACTTTTGTGCTTGAAGAGTCCAAAATGGAAGAGGAATAGAAATCTCAGAGTCCTAGACAGCAGCTGGGAGCCAAACACTTAGATGGGTTTTCCTATGATTGCACTACATGAAATATCATTCAAAGCCTAATATCAACCTCGCTATGAGGAATATGTCATATGAAGTGGTTTAGCGCTGGCCTTGGAGCCAAAAATGTTTCTTCTTCTCCCTCTCTAAAAGAACTGGGGTATTGCAGTCACTTTTAGCTGAATACCTCTTGAGAATGACCCAACCTCAATCGCCCTTAGTACTGTACAGCGTGCACCACGTGAAATGGGTTCGCCATGTCCTCCTAATAAAGGAGCATAGACAAGGTCCACTTGAGAAACTCTGACCTTTTCCCCAGGGACTCAGAAACAGATGAATTATGGACAGAGGTTGTCCAACCTTGTGGTGAAGAGGAGCCGATATGTCCTGCATCCCACGCCTGTGGCTTCACGGCAAAGCCTCCAAACACTTGCACTATTCTTGGCCCAAAAGTGGTGTAGCTGCAGGCCCCAGCAATGCAGGGAACCGTAGGCTGGATTAAATTTGCCCAATCCCACAGACTCTTCTAAAAAAAAAAAACCAAGAAAGAAAGAAAACACCCAATCCAAGAATGGCAAAGGCAAAAGCCAAGGAGAAAGACCTTGGGTGGCAAAACCACATGTTTATAGCCCTTAGGCTTTGACAGATCATTGGCTTTAGAGCCCTTCCAGCTCCAGAGGAGGAGGAAGCCAGCTCCCAAAAATATGTCATTGCCAGCATTTTGAGAGGCACATTTTTGGCAGGCCAGCTCACGAAGACAGGCCCTCTGTCACCACAAAGTGCTCATCTGCTTGCCCACATGTTGACGACAGCTTCAAGGCTCTCTTGTCTTCTTGGAGGCTTTTCTAAGGAGGAAGGATGCTGAGCTCTGTGTGCACTACAGTCTGTGGGTGTAAATACTCCCTGCGTGCAAAGAAGAATGTGAAAAACCTGAGCCCACAACCATGTTGAGTCATTGGACATGGCAAGCAACCACGGGCCGAGCTGCCGCCCAAGCCCTGAGCCTCTTGCACTGGTAGGGTGGTTTTCTGTCGTGTTTTGGTCTCCCTCAGCGGAAATCCTTGATTTGACCGTCTGGCACCAGGGGAAGACTATGGAGAAGTTTGGGCTTTGTCAGGAGAAAGAGGTCCATGCATCTTGGGTGACCCCAAGGAAGAGAAATACCCACCTGCAGAGTAGAGCTTTGCATCTTCCAAGAGCAGCCACATCTGTGAGAGTCATCTCGAGACCTACAAGCACATCTGCTCTGTGCTGGAATGCAGCAGCTGGGAGAGGGATGTGCTTCATGTACCATGTGTGTCCCATCCCACAGCGGCATGGGTTGTGGGCAGGATAGGCATAGGGGTTCTTTGGGCCTTGAACCTCCACCAGCGAAGGGATAGAAAAATGATTCTTTAAATCCACCTTTGCTATGTTCAACATCCCAATTTGTGACCCTCAGCTCCCCCTAGAGCTGCCCCAGGACTCTGTGCCCCAAACCCCACTTGATGGCATTCCCATGGGATATGGCAAGTGGCAAGTCTCAGAAGGATCCAGGAGGCCTGAGGCACCCACCTAGAAGAGAGGTTTTAGAGCAATAACTGGTGATCTCCATACTGCAGCACAGCAATCCCATCTGGGGCTGTTCTGGGGGCTCCTCCTAAGACCTGTCTGCCCCACAGATGTTTGGTCCCTTTTATGCTGATGACTGTTTGGCAAACTCCTTGGAGAAGCATCTGTCAACAAAAAGCCTCGTTGTGTAGCTCAGCAGCAATTCCCAAGCCCCCAGGACTCGGCTTTGGGAGCTTTTCCTGCCTCCTATGTGGGGTTTTTCTTCTGCATCCCATCACCTGGATGCTGCTTACAGCCCATGAAGGTGTGAGATGCAACTCAAACCCAAACCACTGCGACCTGCTGGTTTGGGTCTCCCTTGAGCACTTTCCTTTCCTCACTCTGAAATGATGCTCCTGCTTAGCTCTTATCTAGTAGCAAAGGGAAATAAAATCATCAACCGCAGCAGCTGTGGTGGCTGCAGGTATCACATTTGCAAATCAGGGATATATCCAGGAGGAAAATCATGCAGATTCACCTGTGAGCAACGGGGAAGCATTCTGGACATTAAAAGCTGTTGCAGGTGGGTGATGCACCAGCCTGGGATGAAATAATACGAGAAATAGGGGGAGACAGTTGAAGATAAAGGATGAGTAGATAAGCAGATGGAAGATGAAGCCCTCAACAACCTTGTCTAACCCTGTAGATGACCCTACTTCCAGCAGGAGCTTGAGCCAAGGAGCCATCCAACCCATATGATCCAATAATCCCATACAACACTATCCCAACAGTATAACTCTAAGCACACTCCTGCCTCTCTTTGCAGGAGCTGTTGCACAAGGGAAGGAGTTAGCAGCACGCGAGGCACTAAATAAAAGGTGCAAAATCCTTGTCTGGTTCCCCCCCGCCGGCATTTCGGGGCCATCCCAGCCCCAGAGGCTTGAACGCATCCCGGGGAGAGCCTGGAACAGGTCCCTGCCTTGTGGTCGTGATGGGCTGAATCAGCTCAAGGCAGTTCTTATCCTGACATGTCTAATTGATACCTTGGGTCCAAGGTGTCATTAAAACGCTTGGATAATCGCTACGGCTACAGAAAGCCGGACTGTCAGTTCAGGGAGGGTGATTAATGTTCCCAAAATCCAGCGTGGGGTGTGGGAAGGGGGAAGCGGAGGGCGACGGGAGCTGGAGCCGCCCCAGTGGGTCCCTAAGGGATGGTCCCTGGGGTGAGGGGTGTCCTCAGGGGGTCAGCCCCAGCTCCTCCAGCCTGGCCAGGCTGCACACACTGTGTTGGCACTCGTAGGCTCGGCGGGTGATTACGACCTCTCGTTTAATCTTCTTTTATTAGCGTCAAACACCCATAGTCTTGTAAGTACATGTGTTCTCCTATTGACGCGAGGGAGCCTTTGATGCTGATTTACGGCAGCGAGGTGCAGCCAATCTGTAATTGTACCCTAAAAATGGGGATATTAAGGAATTAAAGGCATTTCTGCAGCGCCAAGCAAGGTGAACCCCTTTCCGCCACCGTCCTGTGACACTTTGCTGTGTGTTTCCCAAGGAAGGGAGGTCAGAACCATGGAGAATGTACCCTTAGGTTAAGGGAACAAGGTGATTGCCACAAAACCCTTGTCCTTGGACCTGTAAAAGCAAGAAAACCTGTGGAAAAAGTTGCTTGACTATAGCCAGGAAGGGGAAAAGTCCTCATTACACCCCATATTAAGGCATGCAGAAGGAGGAGGTTGGAGGAGCCCCTTTATGCATCATCTTTGAGCGTCTAGGCTCCTCCAGTTCCTCATGCCACCGTGATGGGCTGGAGGCATTGGCAGTGCAAGAAACAGGTCATTGCTGCAGCGTTTCTTGGCAGAAGAGACTTTGTTGCTGCTGAAGAGGCAGGCTGGAATATAGGGCACTAAAAGCGGAGCAGATTTAGTTAAAGGCATCTATTTTCTTCTTAGCACTGAGTTAAACTCCACAGCAAGCAGGTCACCCCATACTTTTTGTGGCAGCAATCGCTCCGGGACCTGCTGGCTACCTCCATTCTAGGAGAGGTTTTTGGCACTACTCTTGGCTTCTTCCCATGAGCTGTAGACACTGGATGCAGGCCCACACTGGCTGCCAGTGATGCAGAGGGACGCGGCGTCTGTCCCTGCTGTCACCCCGCTCTCATTCACCCGCTGGCACAGCCTTGCCTGTGCCCACAATCCAGCCTTCATTCATCAGAGTTCCCTGTCTGTAACACTGGCGGTTACCCCAGAGACCTGGGCCTGCTCCAGTTGTCCTCACCACCCTTTGGAGTCCCTAAAGAGAAATAGTTTCCTCCAGTGCGTGGTTCCCCTCATCCTGAGATAAGCAGCTTGGAGTAGGTGGCCAATGTACCCTCTGTGTGCTGCATGCTGGGTGATGGCAAAGCCCAGGTGATGGGAAATGGGGTGTAAGGGGGCATCTCAGGGCACAGGGACAGGATTGTGCCATGCGCTTGAGGTAAAGCTCACTGGGATCCCTTTTTGAGCTCTTTGGGTTTGGGAGAGAGCTCTTTTGGGGCTCTGTCCCCTCTTGTCTACACATAACCCACAGAGAAACACATTTGTCTGCCGTATCTCACTTCAGGGGGCACTGCAACCTATTCGAGCAAGCAGCATGCTGGTTTAGAGATGGGGAAACTGAGGCACAGCATGCATATAGGACTAATTCACATCAGGGCACTGGGGACAGCCTGCAGCATACGGCAGAGGCTGGGTGGAAAGAGCACCCGATGATGTCAAATTAGACAGCCGCGTTCCAAAACCTTTTGCTCTTCTTTGGGTTTTTTTAGGCCTGTTTTTTTTCTGCTTTCCATCAGTATTTTTCCCCCTCATTTCTTCCAACGGGTCATTTACTGAGTCAGAGATCCCCCGAGCGATGAGCTCATGGAGCGGCTGGCGCTCAGCAGACCTGGGGACACAGGGACGTGCCACAACCGGTTGCTCTGACCCTGCTGTGCCCCACTCACACCAGGAGGTTTGCTCCAGCATGGGGGCACCCCACAGGCAGATCCCATGGGACTGAGCCTCACCTGGAGGCACCAAGGCCCAGGGGGGACCTCGCTGTCACAGTTCCCACCCTGCAGACGGCTTCAGCCGACTGCATCCACAGGCAGCAGATTTACAACCACCCCGTCGTCATTCACTGTCAAATTAACAGCGTAGTCAAAACAGGAGAAAGAGCCACACACTTCCTTAGCCCCCTTTCCCTAAATATTCCCTTTTCCCCCTTAATAAAAGCCTCCCAAAGCTGCTTTTTCTCTCCCTGGCCTCAAACCAAAGCTTTTGGTGGTAGGAGCATCCCTTTCGGGATGGCCCATCCATGCAGAAACCCCCCTGCCTGGGCACGCCAGATTTATACCATCTTCGAAACATAAATGTCAAGTGATGGGGCTGCATAAATTACTTTTAATAAGAATAATGCTGTGTCTCACTGGCATGTTAATACATATATTACCCATGCTGAGCACAGAGGGCTCAGCAGGATGCTGAGCATTTAATACACTTGTTCAAAATGCTCATCAGAGAGAAATCAGTGGCTCCCACTGGCAAACCCCAACGTGCGCAGCTCAAGCGTTGAGCAGTTAATGCTCTCTAGCTGGGTCAGAGGCATGCATCCTCCACAGCAGCCCCACCACTGGCTTGCTTGGGGCTGGCACAAAACCTCCCCATAAAACTAAAGGCATCGGTTATCAAGTCAGGACCAGGATTTGAGGCCTGTGTTTGCGGTGGGCTGAGGTTGAGAGTGGAGGACATAAATGCACAAAGGTGTCTGCATCCCAAAGGGACTAAATCAGGATGAAACCACGCTTGTTTCCCCAAAATCCAAGTGGGAAAGGTGCCCCAGCACTAATTCCCTTAATAGCCCCCCTTAATCTTCCCCTATCTAAATACCTAGAGTTTCCAGGGCCCCTTTTACCAGCCTCCTGGGTCTGCCCATTCTGAATGAAGGGCTTTGAGACTCTCAAGCTTTCTTTATGTTTTGGAGAGTGTTTTTCTTGCCAGAGTCGCATGCAGGCTGTGAAGCATGAGCTCCACCATCGCCTCATTGCATTCACGGGCTGGAGGGCTCGGGAAAAAGATTGATTTATGATTCCCTATAAGTGATTTATGCTCTTTGCAGTGTGGAGTGGCAGAGTCGTCCCCCCCCCCCCACACACACACGCAATCACCCCCCTTCTCTGTTGAAAGCTTTAAGATGGATTCACAGGCAGCCTCCAAAGAAACAAGGCAAGGGGCTTCCCCCCCGCAGCCCTCCAACCGCCAGTGCTGCGACTATAATTACCCAACCTGTAATCAAGGTAATTTGCATCCAGCACGACCCAGAGTTGCACATGCCCAGCAGAATTTTCCAACCCTCTGCAATCCTGCAGAGCAGGGCGAAAAGTTTTATAAGGAAAATCCTGGCACGTCATTGGATTCCTTGGGATCTTGCGCAAGAAGAACCTGGCATTTGGGATGGCAGCGGGAGAGGGTGCAGTCCAGATGGATTTAAGTATTAACTTAAATTTAGGAGGTGCTGAGCCATCGTTCCTAGATGTGGGGTTTCTCCTCCAACTACGCATCCCCATTTTACCTGGATCCACCTGCAAAAATCCCTACTGAAACCTTTAGGCTGCTTTCCTAAAGGAATTATTGCTCATGCTCTGTGTGTGTCCATGTAAGCCGGTGTGTAAATTCCCACCTCTCCATGGCTTTTAGACCTGTTGGCCATATTAATATCAGTACTGAGCTAAAGGTCTCAAAGGTAATTAAAATCCTGCAGTATTGATGTAACCAGGTGAAGGCGAGGGACAGTATTTCTATCTCAGGGAGGTCTGGGTGAGCTCCACACCAGTGTAACCTTTGGAGCCTCGCTGCCAAAGAGAGATGTTGATGCTGCCCAAAGCCCAGCAGAAACCACCCAGAGCCCAGATCCTGCTGGCAAAGGGAAAATCCATTTCTGAGGTCGTGCTTTAGAGTTAATGAGACTTTACTCAAAAGGGCAAGTTATGAACACTGGCAACCATGTTTCCTCCATCCCTCCATAGCTGCTGGCTCAAATGGCACCCAAAAAACACAGGCATCATGTCCTGGGGAGCTTCCACCCACCCTCAACTCACCTTCAGTGCAACCATTCCCAGTGATGGCATGACAAACCATGGTGTGCCATCACCTTGTTGGGCCATGAACACAAGCAAGGGGCCACTCTCCATCATCCCCAGTAATTCTCTCCAACATCCCTTCCCAGTAATCCTCTCCTACTGGTCCTAGTGGGACCAGTAGTAGGATGGTGATGTGATACTTGTGCCTGAGCAGTGCTAGAGCCTGGGCTACAAGGACTGAGCCACCAGCTCCCTCCTGGCTCATAAATCACCATCCGTCCCATGGCCTGGCATTATCATTCATCTTTGAGTCCTCACAAATCAATGCGGTTGATGGCTGCCGTGTGTGGAACACTGCTTTTTTTGCTGGATAACGTGGCATTAGGAGCTGGAGGGAGAGACCATTTTTAAAAGCTGCCAGTAAAGTGTTTTACAGGACGGCCACTCATTTATTTTCAGATAAATAAGCTCAGCAAAGGGATGGCAGGAGGAAAGCGAACGCACCCGTTCCCACTTCCCCCCAATTGAGTTATTTGGCTGAACAATAATTGTTGGTTTCTCCTTCAAACCTTCTTTCCATGGTGCTCTGAGCATCTCTACACAATTGCAGCAGCCACCAACCAGGGATGGCTTGAGCCTCTGGGACTTGCCTGGGATTTAAATCCTGGGTGTTGAGCCCTCAACGTGTGCAGCGTCTCGTAATGGAAGATGAGGATTTGCACTGTGATTACTCAAAGGGCATCAACTCTTGGCTTGGAGTGGAAGAGCCAAAGCATCTGCAAAAGTAGAAAGGAGGCATGGCCCAGCTTTCAGCTCTTTGAAGTCTCTCATGGTAGGACCAAGAGCATCTGCCATTTTGCAGGATGAGCTTGAGGCTTGTTGGAGTCAATGGAAGAACTTGCAGCCTGTTTCTGATGGGTCTTCTGTGGGATCAGGCTTTGCCACCACTGAAGGATGCCTATAAATGGTTCATCTCCTGCAGCCAGTGCTTGGCTTCTCCAGAAAGGATCTGGGCTGGTTTCTTGGCCCCATAAGGTCATTGTAAAACATTACAGGATGCAGGGGTGAATTCAGGCTGAACAGCCAGAGCCTGCCCGCTCCCTCCCCACTTGGCTCCATGTCAAGCTGACCCCAGTCAAACCAGCCCAGGCTGGAGAAGCTGCAAAGCCACATTCACACTCCGGACATGGTAATCCCTCCTGGAGTTGGCAATCCCAGGTGGGGGCCAGCTGGGCACCTCTTTCTGCAGTTTATCCCATATTTAACCAGTCCACAACCAGTTCCATTGCCTCCAGAGCATGCGGCTGGTGGGTTAGACCCTTCTCTCCTCCTCCTCTTTCCTTATGGAAGGAGTTACAGGTACAGAGGAAAGTTATTCCCATTTCAGATGCAATTTCTGCAGGATGCCCAACATTGCCTGCTCCATGCTGATCTTCCTGTTTGTTTGTCCAGGGACTGCCAAAACCTATCCGGGGCAGCTGGTGTCTTTAATTTGATGAATGGATCTAACTGGAAAAAATAGGTATGTATTTCCAGCTTTTATCAGACCACCAAAGCATTTCCCAGAAGAGGCACCCCTGGCCTCCATTAGCTCATCCCTGAGTACAATCCTCCAAGCTTATAAATTTTTCTAATGCAGAATCTCTGGGGAAGAGGGATGAAATACAGCCCTGGCTGTTACAAAATGGGAGATGTTAAAACCTGTTGCTCACAGGGAACATTGAATCTCAAGTGCTGGAAGAGCAACTCAGACATATCTCCATGGGGAAGGCTTTCTGCTCGTGCCAAGATAACCAAGCGGGTGACTTGATCCCACCCCACCTCATTGACTATAACTTTAGGATAAGAACCACTTGGCTCTGGTGGAAGGGAGCCTTGAGGTGAGGAGTCCTCTGCTCATTCACAGGTTTGGTTTGCTTTTACGAGCTTAAAAACAGCTCAGTAAATGCTTCAGAGCCATGTAATTCCCAGCAACCCCAAATCTACCTGTCAGACAGTGATAAAACCATCGCACCCGTTGTTAGAAAGTCTTTCAGCTGGAGTTGTCAAAGTGTTTTGCCAGGGAAACCACAGCCGTTAGCTTCATTTTATAGAATAAGAAATTAGAGCACTGGGAGGGGAAATGATGTAGCCAAGGTCACAAGTGAGTTGATGGCAGAGCCAGGAATGAGCACACAGCAGATAAGGTAGAACAAGATGATGAAGGGCTCCCAGCCCTTTCCTGAAATGGGATGTTGTGGCAATCAACCTGGATTTGTGCAAAAAGATGGAGCATTGTTAGGAAATGTATCCAGCTCAGTAGGAATGGTCCTCTCCTGTTGATGCACATCCTTACCACTCCTTGGATTTGCCGTTTGGAGAGCAAGGAAAGCAAATAAAAATCCATGGAAAAACCATTCTTATACCTTCCCACCCAGCAAATGCAACTCAGTCTGTCCCATATGTGGGAAGAGATGGATGCAGGTGCTGAAGCAGGCAGGTTCCACAGAAATACACAGCAGAGGACATTCTGAAAGAGGGACCTGAGCAACTGGGGAGGTTAATGGTTCATTCCTGATTTGGGGGTTTGCATAACATAATGAATATGGTAGTGCTCTTTGGAACGATCCTCATCTCTGGTGTCTGCAGCAAGGTGCACTGCTTTGGCAAGAAACAAGGTGAGAGTGGGTATGGCTCATCCCCAGAGCTTAGTCATGGAGTTAAAAGGTGGTGTCATCAACACACAATAAGAAAACTCCCTGGTCTGAGTTTCATCCCAGCATGATGACAGGGGTAGATTCAACTGGCTTTGCCTCCCCAAAGGTCTTGAGTTTCCAGAAATCCCATTTACTGACCTTCTCCAGGATCTGGAAGGTGAAGAAGATATTGATATAAGAAGATAATGTACAAAGCATTGTGGTGGCAAAACCTTGTAGGGGAGAGCTGAGACACCTGATTCAAATCCAGGCTCATTGTACAAGGAACAGGGCAAACATAGGACCAAAGAGAAGCTGATCATTAAAAAGGGCTTCATTTACCCAACTTCACAGCTCTTCTGTGTCTTCAGACATGATGAAGCCAAAGATGTCCCAAATCCCAGACACCCTCAGCTTGGCTGGGCTGGTGTCATCAGGAGCTGCGGCTGGTTTGAAGCGCTGCAGAACTGGTTCATGTGTGACTGGCCTGGCAGCTCCTGCCTCTGCAGGTGGATAAAGGGGTGAGCTTTCTTTGCCGTCCCCTCAGCTGACTTCAGTCACCCTAATCCATCGTGATGATGCCAAAGTAATGCGTATTTTGCTGGGAGGAAGCAGACTGTGCAATGTTTTGATACCCAAGCTCCAAAATCCCAGGGTGAAATCATGATTCCCTGGATGGGACAACTTCATTGGTGATGGATTTTACTCAGGTCCCAAGATCTCCAGGGAGGAATAAAGCTGTCTTTGATGGTGGCACTCCGGCTATACATCCGGACTGACCCTTTGAGGTGCTGAAGCCAAGCATGCAAACACCTTGGTGCCCATACATCTGAAACCCAAAGCCACAGTTGGCTTTTCCAACGTCTTTTCCTTCCCCATCCTTCTGTCTTATTTTTAGCTCACCAGACAGAGACTTCAAAAGAAAATCTCTTTGCAAACAGAAAGTCGAGCCTGGCTCATCTTGGCAGAGGTTGTTTCGAGGTGGATTTGCTGCGCGTGGGTATAAGCAGCCATCAGCCTCTGTGAATCACAGGGTTGCAAATGCTGAGTAAAGGCCCACTCCCCAGAGCCAAGCTCTGTGATTCAGGGATCAGGAGTGTGCACGAGGCTGTGCCTGCTCCAGAGATTTTGGAGCGTGCAACCTATTCCCTACAAGCAACCCCGAGGTTTGCATGAGGTCTTCCAACTTAGTGGGCATTACCTCCATCAGATCCCAACCAGGTGGGGATTGAGGGTGGTCAGTGACCTCTGGTGTGATCCAGCTGTTGAGACTTCCAAGAACCAGGAACCTAATTCCCACTGAGATGGGCTGGGGCCAGGGAAGGCCTTGGGGACCTGAGCGCTGAAATCCTGCAGGAACCAGGAACTGGGCCTGGAGAATCAATTCACAAGTTTGAGGATGGAAAGAAAGAAAAGGAAACAGAAGAGAGAAGAGCAGAGAGGGGAAGGGAAGGGAAGGGAAGGGAAGGGAAGGGAAGGGAAGGGAAGGGAAGGGAAGGGAAGGGAAGGGAAGGGAAGGGAAGGGAAGGGAAGGGAAGGGAAGGGAAGGGAAGGGAAGGGAAGGGAAGGGAAGGAAAGGAAAGGAAAGGAAAGGAAAGGAAAGGAAAGGAAAGGGAAGGAAAGGAAAGGAAAGGAAAGGAAAGGAAAGGAAAGGAAAGGAAAGGAAAGGAAAGGAAAGGAAAGGAAAGGAAAGGAAAGGAAAGGAAAGGAAAGGAAAGGAAAGGAAAGGAAAGGAAAGGAAAGGAAAGGAAAGGAAAGGAAAGGAAAGGAAAGGAAAGGAAAGGAAAGGAAGAGGAATACTTCCTTTAATGCTAGTAAATTGAATGCCCTGGAGGAAAAAATACCCATGAGTTCCCTCCCCAGTGTTTGTTTTTGAAAATATTGTTGCTAAACATGAACCATGGGCCAAACCCAACTGGGCGTAAGTTGGCTCTGCCCCAAACACTTCAAAGGAGCCAGGCCTGCCTTACACCACCAACACTCTTGGCCCAAGGAAGACTTTTTCTTGGCAGTTGGAGCTTCCAGCCACGCCAGGGCTCAGCTCAGCCCTGGCCCGAGAGTGATGCTCTGATGAAAGCTGCCTTCGTTTGGCTCCACAGCCCAGCACCATCCCAAGCATCAGCACTGGTGGAGCTGGCAAACACACTAGCACTCAGGTTGGATTTACTTTGCTCCTTGCGTGAGGCAGGCTGGGCATTTCATTAATGACAATTAATACGTTAATTATCCAGAGGTCAGAATAATATCTGCAGATCTAAAATGCACCATGGATGCATGCAAGGGAGATCACATTTGGGTTTTGGTATGCAGGAGGTGAAACTAAGCAGTTTTGCATGTCTGTGTGTGCACAAGTGTTGGCTGTTGGCTTCAGAAAGGCAAGAGAAATCCTTCTTTTGGCTCTAACACTAACCTAAAAGATCCATGTATGTGTTGAAGAATAAACCACTTTAAGTCATGGGATTAGGAAGGGAATTTACCTTTTATTTCTATAGCTGCTCTCATCACTGCTCGTCCCAGCTCGTGTAAATCGGAGCCCCTGTGACGAGTTGGGACTTATCAAGGCAGGCTTTTTACCCCTGCCAAAACTCAGTGGGAAAAGGCAATAGAATGGGAAAGGTGATGACATGGAATGACCCCCTCTTGCCCATCATTGTGGGGTTTTGTGTAGTTTCTCCCTAGATCACCTTTGGACCAAGCAGCTTTGCACCTTGCCCATGTGAAGGGAAATAAAATGCTCCTATGGGACTGGAGCAGAGGGGTCACACACATCCCCTCAGATTTAGAAAGAAAAGATATAAAGCAAAAGAGCAAAGCCCTTTATATGATTCTGTATTCTTTGTTATAGCAAAGCCTTCCCTCCCTGCTTTGACCAACTTTGGTTGCAAATGCCAGGGTGAAGCAAGCAGGACAGATTTGCCCCCAGAACCATCCCTCCCATTTTCTACCTGCCCCCAGTCTCCCCAGCAAGCAGTTTCCAAAGGATCCTTGCCCAAATTTCATGCCCCAAGACACAGTGGGATTTGAGACAAGGGGGATGACCTTTTTCTGCCTTACGTTTAAGCAAATTAGGGGCCAAAGGGTTAATTCCTTCTTGGCTTGGGCACTTTTGGAGTTGCTGAGATGAGCAGGCACTTCTGAAACTGTTCCCCTAGTGATTTTCCGAGCCTTTGGAAATGGCATCCCTGGGTTTGAAGCCCCTTGGCCATTTGCTGCCATTTTTCTCCTTACTGACTCGGAAAGTTTTGTTCTAGCAGTGGAAATAAATAAGACAAAAATGTCCAAGAGAAGGGGAAAAAAATACAGATTTGGGGGAGGGGAGAAAGGTCTGGGAGAGGAATATTTCCAGAGGCAGCGAGTCATGGGAAAAATCCGTTGTTTGACTGGAAAACAGATTTTTAACCATGCGAGACACTGCGGAGAGGGAAGGTTTCTTCAGCCTGGACAACCAAAGGCATATTTAGTCGTGGGGGTGTGTGAGTTGCTTTTCTTTTTTAGCTCTTGTTAATCAGTTCACATAACAACAACCGATCCCATTACCCTCTGAATTTCCATCCAGCCAAACCTCTCCAACAGCTCCCAGGGCATTTTCATCCCATTTCAACCATCCCTCCATCCCTGTTTCCTCTCTCTGCTGCTTCCAACCCCAGCACCCCACTTTTCCGGACTTATTTTCCTTTCTTTTAACCAAAACCAACCCTCTTGACTTCAATATTTAGTTAATGTTATGGAGTCCCCTCCAGCCATCAAGTTTTAAGCATAACTCCAGTCCGGGTCAAAAGGGAACTTTCTTTAAACCCAGTAAAAGTACCATTTTCCTATCAAGAGGACTATTCCATACAAGTGTGAGTCATTTCTCTTCCTGTTGACATGTTTTATTTTGTTGAATTTACGCCTGACAAATTTAGGAGGCAAAGAATGAGCTTGAACATCTCGTAAGGGCAGCGATTTTTCATACAGGGTTGCTGTGAGCAGGAGGCATTTGAGGTAGAATAAATCTCTCCCCGTGCACAGGGAAGCACATGGGGGAGAAAACTAACCAACGACCCTACAAGGTGGTAAATTGTAAAGTTGTTGTTTTATAAAAAGCCCTCAAAAGTCCCCAAGCTGTAGCTGGTTTTTAGGAAATCCAATTTTCTTTGGCAGCTGGGCAAGAAGAAAGGGGAAATAAACAACAACAACAAAAAGTCAAGTGAAATCTTCCCACCAAGAAATAATTTATCCAAGATTCCATCTGCAGGCACATCCAAAAGCAATTACAGGAGCCTCATTACCATTATTTATTGAACCAGCCCCTCTAGCTAAAGGAAAAGCAAAATACATAACTAAAATGAGAGCAAAAGGCCTCTTATAAATATAGTTAAGAGTCCATAACGGCTGCCGGACGATGTAAGGGAAAACCAACAAAGAAACCGCACTGGAAAGTAAATCAAATCCTTGCATGGTGCCTTGGAAGCAGGGGGAAACCAAGAAGGTCAAAGCCAGTTGCATGTCCAGGAGGTCCTGGCTGGGTTCAGATGCCTTCAGACCTCCTCCTCCTACTCCTCACAGGGAGAGGGAGGAAGCGTCTGCTCTGTTTTGCAGTGGTTTGCTCTTCAGTTCACAGACAAGACAGACAGAATACCCTGGAAATGTAATATACAACCTGGGAAATACACAGGGAACATATTCCGGAGGATAGAGAGTTCTATTGTAGGGCCAGGACATTGCTGACCCCTTTCTCTCACCACGCATGTGGTAAGAGAATGTCCAAGGTCCACGTCTGCACATATGGCACAATGGGATGGATGGATGGACGGACGGACAGATGGACCTTCCTAAATGGACCTTCCCTTTAATTTAATTTCTATTCAGAATTTTCTATGGAGGGTCTTGGGTCTGTAAAGAGCACCCAAGACTGAAAAAAACCCACCAACTTCGCACTGAAGAATTCAATGTTTTCCATAAAAAGTAATATTTGTCCCAAAAATATCATCTAGGGGTGAAATCCCTGTGTGGAAATTCAACTCAGTAGCAATAGACATGTGCATTTACTTCCATGTTGACTTGTATCACCTCAACACTGCTCCCTGATTATCTTCTCTGTCAGTGATCTTCTTTCTGGTGACCCACAGGAACCACAGGCCTCCACAGGTGGGCACATAAGAGGCTGCAGAGAAGACCAGGTCTCCCAGAAGAAGCAGTATTTCTTGCCCCACACGTCCTGCTGTGGGAAAGGGAGTCCTTTCCCCTATGTTTCTCCTTCCCAGCTCCCACTTCCAGCAAACCTGATCGTCAAGAAGGAAAACGGGGGTTTCCCAAAGCAAACAGAACTCTGCAACACCTTTGAAGTCATTCTTCTAATGCATATTTTGTACAACAGACCTCCTGTACATAGTCCTCCTCTGGGTCCTTCTCTCCTACCCAGCGTTTGAGGCATGTGCCAGTGATCTCTGGAGTTGGAGGTTTCAACCTCAACTGGAGTCTCATGTACTGGCAAGAGAAATAAAGTCTCATTTTTCACCAGCTGCATTTTCCACCAGGTTGGTACAGATGATGCATTTGAACAGAGCTATGGGGGCATCAGGAGAAGAGGAAAAGGGCCAGAAAAGCAGTGGATGCACGAAGAGATGGGCAGTGAGTGGAATGCATCCACCTCCAAGGGATACTGCAGCTTGGATCTGAAGAGGGGGTGCACCCAGACATAACCATCACCTCTACACCCCAACAGAGAGTTACAGACACAACTGCGTGTCAGAGAGGTGACAAACCCAGCGTGGCTTCCAAAAGTGCACAGTTTTCATTTAAAGGGGCCGGGAACAACAGGGCAGAGCGATGCACGTTGCTTGGGGGAAAAAGAAGGGGGGAAAAAAAGGGGTAATTGGGGCTGTACAAACACTGCATGGGAAGGGGGAGTAGGAGGAGGTGCCCATACGCGCCCGCGCAGCTCCACCAACGCGCTATTTCCGCCGTCGCGGTAAGCAGAAGATGCTCCCGGCGTTTCCCATACTCCCCAAAATGCGATTATTTAGGGTTTTTCCTGAAAAAAAACTCAGGATGCTGCGGGGGGGGGGGAGGGGGGGTTGGGGGGTGATCGGCGCTACAGGTGCCGGGGGGCAGAGCCCCATCCTCCGCATCCCCAGCTGAGCCTGGAAACGCTCATCGCATTAGTCATAGGTCACCGGGAAGGCTCCGAGTTAAGACATGCACGAATCATCATGGAAATCTCTCCCCATTCCCACGGGAGCGAGCTGGCACCTAACCACCCGTGCAGGGCCGCTTTCCTGGCTTTTACTAGTAGTATTATTTTGTTTCATTACTATTATTGTTATGTTTTCCTCTTAGGAAAACCCAGAGTAGATCCATAATTCTACCCTCTCTCCTTTCCAAAATAACCCGTCGATGGGTTTTAAAGCAGCCTCCCGTCTGGGGAGGTGAAAAGCAAAACCTTAAAGGGAAAAGAAAATCAAGCCCAAAGAAACGATTCCCTTCCTTAAATAAATTATTCCCAATTCAAACCCGGCGCTGCGGTTTCGCGACTGATAATGATCGAATACTTTTTCAATCAGCGCTTTGCTTTCCTAAATTAATAGGTATTTAAATGAGGAATAAAAGAAATGGACTGAGTAGGAAGGCGTGTGTGCACTCAGGAGCAGAGAGTTCCAAGGTTGGATCTGAAACTGAAATTCCCGAAGGAAAACCATGTATAAATATGCCCTGAAAACAAAAGAAAAACAAACGATTTTTATTTAAGAGTTGGTGCTTTTTTTGTCCTTGCAGAAAATCACAACTTTAAACCTCGAGGACCTTTTCCAGGACCTATTTCATCTCTTTTTAAAACGGACTTTCTTATTTTCGATGCGTTTGCTCCTCAGTATTTGCAGTCTTTGTCCATCAGGTAACTTATCTGGAAGTTAAAAGCTTTCTGGGAGGGAAAAAGGAGAAACCTGGTTTAAAAGGATATTTTAGGGCTTTTTTCTTGTTATCTCCGAGAAAGATGATGAGCTGGTTTATGAATTCCTTTAATGAAATACATTTCTTTAACAGAAAACCCACCGAAACGACCTGTACAGAGCATCAGGTGAAAAAACCCCACCCAGAACACTTCGTGATCGGACACCGGAGGGTGATGACTTCCCGGTTTTGCCCATTTTCACTGATTTCTGTGGAATTCTTAAGTCCGAAGTAGAGTCAAACGCTGGTCCCAGGGCGAGTATTTTTTCGGAGCATTAATTCCTCACGGCATTCCGCGTTTTGTGCTGCAGGTCGGGAAAATAACGATTTGAATTAAATACACGCAAAAGGATGGAAAAAGGGGGAGGAAACGGAAGGAGAAGGAGGGAGAAGGAGAAGGAGAAGGAGAAGGAGAAGGAGAAGGAGAAGAAGAAACATGGACATGGGGAGGTGATGGGTGCGATCCCACCGGGCTCCCCTGCTTTAGGGGCTGCTTTGAGGGAAGATGAAGAAAAATGGGGTATGAGAGGAATAATGGGAGTCCAAAAGCGCAGGCAACATGGAAAAAATTAGGCCTTTGCTGAGAAAAAAAGTCTCCAAAGCAAACCACATCAAAACGCAACAACCCGAACGGAGAAAACTGGGATAAACTGAAGCAAGGAAGGTGCATCGCGGTACTTGCCTCTAACTCATCACCTCCGGTCGAGAGGGAGGCGGATTTTCCCGAGTTTAAGCCCAGACACATCATCGTTTTAAGGGTTTGGGGGTTTTGCCCTCTTTTTTTTGTTGTTGTTGTTGTTTTTGTTTTTGTTTCTTAAAGGGGAAAGGCAGGATGGGGGAACAGGGAGAATTGTTGCTCAAGTCATCCGGGATTGCCCGGCCCAGTGTAATTATTTTCTGACAGTCACTGTTTTTATTTCTCTGGGCATTTCAGAATGTCTGAGTTTCAGTGTCGGTTGAAAAGCATCGCCTGGAGCATCTTTTCCATTAGTTAAAGTGCAAAATCTACGCCAGACATCCAAAAGAACCGCTCCCGGCTTCCCCCATTCCCCGTACCCCAAGTCCATTAGCAAATCAAAATGCCCACTTAACACTTAATCAGAGCCGGCAGGATCTGCTTTGCCTCTCCAGCCTTTTGCCGACTCCCCCAGATCGTGGGGTCCCCAAGTGACACCTCTCAGCTTGTGGATCCCCTCAAACCCCAAGGCAAGGAGA
Organism: Neopsephotus bourkii; assembly: GCF_033783945.1. Taxonomy (NCBI): domain Eukaryota; kingdom Metazoa; phylum Chordata; class Aves; order Psittaciformes; family Psittacidae; genus Neopsephotus; species Neopsephotus bourkii. The sequence goes on from NW_026901922.1 coordinate 492,000, forward strand.
GGCCAGAAGTGGCATGGATCTCCCAGGGTTGGGAAGGATGGATGGATGGATGGATGGATGGATGGGAAGATGAACACAGAGATATATGTTTCTGTTGGGGTGACTGCTAAAACAGCAGATCTGGGTTCAGGCTGTGTGTGGACTGGGAGTGGAGGTTGCCACCATGCAGCTCCATATCATGGTCCTGCAACAGGTAGGAGTGGGAGTGTGTGTCCTGGTCGTTGCACCATCCCACACTGTCCCCTTGGACAAGAGACAAAGGCCAGCTGTTCCTGGAGGTGAAACCTTTCCTGTCCTGGTGTCAGCTGTATTTCATCCTTGGTGAAGGCAGACAGAAGGGGAGAGAGGAAATGCACAGATAGATACAGCTGGATGGACTGGACCCACTTTTTGGAGGTGATCTCTCCTTTCTGGTGTCCCAGAGAAAATGGAACAACAAAGATGAAACAGGCAGAAAATGGCCTTGAACTTGAGAAGACTCAAGACACAGAAGGTGGCCAAGGGGACAATATAAGGGAGGACTGAGATGGTCCCTGCATCCTGGTAGATCAATTGTGATGAGTCTGTACCCTGAATTCCACAGGGATGCATGCCCCTGACATGAAAGAGGCCAGATGTGGCCAGGCCCTGGCTACAGGCTGCTCCTATTGTTTTTGGGAGGGTGGGGATGTCCACATTGTTCTCCTGGGGGGCAGGAGGGGACCTTTGTTGCTTTGAGCATGGTGGCTGCTGGCGCTTCTCTGTTGTCTGGGGATCCTGTTCTCCCCCACGGGGAATGGTGGGGACAGCTTCATTGTCTCCATGGGGCTGGATGGAATGCTGAGACTTCAGCAAATTTGGGCCTAAAATGAGCAAAGAGGGGCATCTGTGCCAGATTTGGGATTGGGGCAGGAAAGAAGAGCAAAGAACTCTCTCTGGGGACTATTAACTCTGAAGCCCATAGCTAACCTCTGAGGGGGGGAGAAACCCAGATGAAGGAGACAAGGCGGGGATGCAGCAACAAGAGACCTTGGAGCTGAAGTTCCTACTAATCCCCATCCAGACAGAAAAGAACAAAAATGTGGGAGCTGGAAGAGGTTTCCAGGAGCAGGACATGTTTCATGGAGGCACAAGGTGCCCACAGTGGGGGATCAGGTTTGTGGCTCTAGGGCTTAACACATGGGATGCATCAAGCACCTTCCCCTTGGCTACGTAACGACTCTCCTCAGCCCCAGGACTTTCTGGTTCACTCTGTATATCCCCGGGCAAAATTTGGCTTAATATGGGCAAATGGTAAAATGTGTCGCTAGGAAGCAAAGAACAAGGAATGCCAAAAGCAGCCGCCGCTGGGAAGAGAAGAACAGTTGTAATTATCTGAAGTTGGAGTTTTGCCAGTGAATTTTTTCCTCTTGTTTCTTTTGGCTTTGTGTGATTGAAGTTGCCTTAAAAAAAGGGGGGGGGGGGGGATATATTGAAATCGAAGTTTTCCTTTCTGTCATTCGCTCCCTCATTCTCCTATTTCTCCTTTTCCCTCTCTCCTTCTTCCTTTTTCTTCCACAAAGAGACCGAAATGAACCACAGAAGTTGCAAATCGCCGCATTTATCACCTGCAGTGGCCTCTCCCTCCCCAGAAGCTGCAGCAGAACTCCCAAGTTCACCTAAAAAGCCGACGCAAGTATCCCCCAAAGCCCTAGCGCTGCTCCAGTTAACCTAGTGCAGCCAAGTACATTCTTAATTAAATTCCCCCAACCATTTATCCATATCTGCATGCAAATATGCCTGTATATATATACATAACCACAGGCATAGCCGTAAATACAGGCATACTCATCTGTCTAGGCACAGATTCTTTTATCCTCAAATCTCTGGCTGCATATAGAGGAGCAGGAAAAGAGGAACAAATCATCTTTAAATTGCTTAACTTCCCCTTCATGAAAATTCCTCCTGCCACGGAATGAAGAGGACTCAGGGTCACCTCGGTGCTTGCTCCCTGTCAAACTCATGGGAGATGCAGGATTTAGGTCTTTCTAAGGGGGTATTTAGGGAGTAAACAGCCTATGCTGAGTGGTCTCTGTCCATTGAGAGGGCCAGGAGCACCCTAGGGTCCAGCCGAGAGCATCCCCCCCACCTTCCACGGGGCTCCGAGGGCTAAAACCGGAGTCGCCAACCTCAGCCCTGCCCTGGACTCTTTATTTTCAGCTTCATTTGCTGGGCAAAGGTGCCGAATTTGCAGCTTTTAACTTCTTAGGGCCACGAATTCCTCCCCTCTCTGTTTCCCATCGGCTTTGCGGTGGGGTGAAGTGTGGCTGGAAAGCGCCAGGGCTATGGCCACCGTGGGGTGTCCGTGGGCCAGCAAAAGCAAGGGAGGAAAACACAGCTTTCTATATCTCCCTAGCCCTTGAGAAGCTCCTGCCACCGCGAAATGGGGACTTGTGGAAACAAAACACCTTTACCCCGCAGTTTTTCTTACATTAATCCATCCCGGCTGTAAAAAGCAATTGGGGCGAAAAAGAAATTCGTGTATTTACCCTCCTAAACCCGCACTCGTGGCATAAACCGGCGGCTTTAATCTTATTTACTTTCATTACTATTATTATTAACCACCTTGTTGGCATTTAAATCCTCCCGCTCTCCAGAACTGCGGGTTGTTTTTTTTTTTTTCCATGGAAAACCTCAAATCTTCCCCAAATCCTGTCGTTTTTCCCAGGTGCTTGGCACATCCTTGGAGCCTTTGCATGAGTAAAAAGCTCTGTGCAAGAAGGAGCAAAGCCGGGAGTTTGCAGTAACCTCAAAGCGCGACTGGAAAAATAACGTGCAAATATTTAGGAGGAATCGGGAGGGGAATTATGTAGAAAAAGGAATTTTACCTGTAAATATTTGGAGCCGTTAAGAGCGATAAAGTCCCGTAATTGGTGTTTATGCATTTGGCAGGCAGGAATGCGACCAGGGCTGCTGCAGGAACAGCTCGGTGGGGAATAAATCCCACGAGCAGCTCGAAAAATGACCAATTTGGGAAAAGAAAGCACAACAGAAATGTGCAGAAGGGACCCGGCTGGGAGTTTACCTTCCACGGCCCGACTTTGCTGCAAGGAGAGAAAGAAGCTTTGAGAGTGCTTTGCAAAATACCAAGGGAAATGTTTCTGGTCCGTTATTTAAATATATACACACATATATTCCCCCCCTCCCCGTTATTTTTCATTGTTTATTCTCAAAGAACGAAAGGAAAAAGACAGAAGAATTAATTTAAGGGGCTGACACCCCTGGAAAATCGCTCCCTTCCCTGCAGTTTATGCGCATTTTTTATTTGAAATGAACAGGTTCTCTCTTTTTATTTTAGACAGCGAATCTATTGATCTGCAGAGATAAAACCCTTTTTGTACCCTTGATTTTCCCAAGCGTCCGTTACTTCACTCTCAGATCTTCAGGTTCTGCTTCCAGAGGTCGTGCAATGACAAATGGAGAGAAGGAATCAAAAGAGGCTCGTCCCCAACAGAAATTATACAGGGGCTTTTTTTTTTTTTTTTTTTTTTTTGGTGGTTTTTATTCGTAAATAGCTCTAGGAGGTCTCCAGCTCACAAGATGCATTTACATATAATAATATGATGTTACGTAAGGTTAATATAACATGGGGTAATCACTGCAGAAGCCACCCAACCGCTTTCCCATCGCCAACACACTCCCAAGAGCTGTCTCCAGTTCCCACCTCCCTGTAGCCTTCCTACAGTTAAATTCCCCATTTCTCTACCTCTAATTTCTCACCTGCTGAATATTTGGGAGTGCTTTAGCTCCAGAATGAAAGCCTTAGGAGCGGGTTGGGAATGCTTTGGCTCTTCACTTGATCTGCAAAGCTGAACAGGGGATAAAAAGTGTCCTGAAAGAGCTGAGGAGTCCAAACGTCTCCGTGCGAGTCATTAATTAAAGGGCATAATTAAATAGTGCTCCTTGGAAAGACACAACGTGCCAGCGGGCTTTCAAAGCGAGCTGTGGGGAGGGGAAATAAAAAGCAGGACCCGGGATGTCTGCAAGTATTTTGCAGAAAGATTTGATAAATAACTGGTTAGGGAGAATGTTGGTTGGTTTGAGCTTTGTTTTTAGCAAAAGGCATAATGTCAAATAAACTGGAAGGCAAATAAAAGGTGAGGTATCTTCCGGGGGCTTCAGCATCTTCCCAGGCAGCACTGGGAATAGTCGGGATAGATATGTAGGAACAGACATAACCGCCGGAGGGAAGATGGACTGGAGGCAAAGGCTGTGAGGGAAGTTCTTAGAGGTATGCATGGTATAGAATGGATACAGGATGTACGGTAATTGGATGGATAGGTGGGGACATGGATATGTAGATAGGTGGAGGGATGGAGGGAAGAAGGGAGAGATGCATCGCCCGAGTTCTGCTGGGCTCCCACCTGTTCAGCACAATTCTGCCACACACTCTAAATCAATTAGGTTTGATTTTTTATACCCATTTTGAGCTCATTTTGGGAGCTCATCACACGTAAGGCTGGGATGCTGCTGCTCTTCTCCTGCCTCCAAAGTACGCTGCAGCTTCGTGGGGTGGGGACAAAGGGGATGCAGGGAAAGGATCCCCCAGGATCATCCTCTCCCGGGGGGGGGCACTCACCTGGGTCCTTGTCCCTCCTTGAGTTACCGTGGCCCAACTTGTGTCTAGAAGCGGAGACTGGGGAGGGTTGAGGGGGCCCCGGGGGGAACTGGTGACACTACCCAGCATCAGCCCAACACCATCCAACATCACCGCATCACCCCAACACCGCCTTTGCCCATGCCGAAATTGCACTGAATCAGGTAAACGGGGCTACACCTAAACGCCAACCCCCAAAATGAATACAAAGGACAAAACCAACCATATTTTTGTTCTTTTTGCCCCCACCAGCCCTCAGAGTGGGATGAATCCTCATGCCAACCCATACCATATAGGACAGAAAACTTAAATTTTCTATAGATGTTCTATTTTTTAGGTAAACCTCCATATTCTGCAGCACCCAGAGGTCCACAGGAGCAAAATTTTAGCCTTCCCTTATTTAACTTGCATTTCCAGCTCAGCAAACACAATCCCCCCTTCCCATCCCTCTCCATCCCCACCTCTTCGTCCCTTGCTCCTCTGTAGCTGTTCCTCAGGAAGCCTTTGCTCTATGCACTTGCCATTTAATGCCTAAAACCCCCAGCGTGTCAATACAAAACCCCGATATTTTACGTTTTTTCAGTTGCGAAGGCACATCCTCAGGGAGAAGGGGGGGGGAAACCTCCTCATGGGCCTTTTCCATGTGTTTCTGGAGGGGTTAAACACATAGGAGTTGTGCAGCTCACTCATGGTGTGTCGGAGCCTGAGAAAGCCTTGGAGGACAGGGAGAGAAATTACTTTCTTTTGCCAGTAAAGGATAAAAATCCCTTTTTTTCACCTCTTTTTTTACCTGGGTGCTGAATTTAGAAGTATCTTGCTTGTGCTAAAGTTTTACTAATGCTTTGGATGCTCTTGGAGCAATTACAGGAGAGGGGTGGAAAGGCAGCAGCTTTTTAAGCCCGACTTTAACCCCCAAAATCCATATTTGGAGTTTAAGCTCGTGAAAGAGGAATCTCATCGGGTTCTTGGCAGTTAGAATAGACTCTGAGTATTATCATGAAATCAGTGTTATTAATCGCCATGGAGAATAAATAGCCATACCTGAGGTGAAGGCACAGTCCCACTTCTGGTTATTCCTATACAGGCAGATCAAGAGCCTGCAAAAACCAAAGCGGCCCATCCCACACACCACCCGCACACGTTTTGGGGGGGAAACCGGCGATTTCAGCTTCTCCCTGCCAAGGTGGAGTCATGTATCAGTTTATTTCCCTAAGCATTTCTTCTTGAAAATTCAGCCCAGCAAATAATTTTGGGAACAGGCTGGGATCCCTCCATTTACCAAAAAAAAAAAAAAAAAAATAGTTTTTCGAAGGCAAACATCAGCCTGCTTTGGGGGTGTTTTTCCGTTTTCTTGCTTCCTTGCTTATTGCATACATATTTTCCCTAGCTAATGCCTAATAAATCCCAGGTTTCCCATAGAGAGTTACCCTTCTCCCATCATGATGCTGTTTGGAAATGGAATTGCATCCTTTTTTTTCACCCTCAGTGTGAACGTGTGGGCATCGCTTGTGCCTAATTTATCATTTCTATTTCTCTATTTAATACACTCTAAACCCCAGTCTGGCAAATACACATCATGCAAGTTCAGCTTCTACCTATGGAAATGAAACTCTCCAGTGTTTTACTGTTCAAAATGTGAATACACTTGGCACAAAGCCCCCTCTCTTCCCCCTCAATCCCTCCCAGCAGCTCCAAGGAATGAAATATTTGGCCATGAAGTGGACCAAGAAGCAAACAGTTCGGGTGGGAGAAGGGGAGGAACAGTCTAAAACATGCAGCTCTCACACAGCTGGTTCTGAAGGGGACTTGGAGAGAGAAAGAAGGTTTCTTACACTGGCCTGGTGTTAGTCTCCGACCTTCCAGACGCATCTTGAGTTAATTCGGGACCAGGAGATGGGGGAGAAAAGAGCCCCGGATGGTTGTAATCCTACGGCCAAAAAAAAAATCAGAGTAAAAAAAACCAAACCCTGTATTTTAAAATAAGCCTCCGTATTTCAGAGCATTTACAAATAAAGACCTAAAATTACATTTAAAGGGGAAATAAAGCTTCATCCGAGCACAAAGGGCTGCAAAGCACCTGAGTGTCCCCGTCTCCTCTCCCTCTTTCTCTCCCTGAGAATATGCAGGCAAAAATGATGAGAGAAAGGCAGTAATTACCCTCTCCAGATACCACTTTGTTGACACCAGCCCGACCAAATGGCCCCCTTTTCTTTTGTCAACGCTTCAGGCGACCTCCTGTTTTAACTTGGAATTGAACTTGGACTTCCGACCAGACAGGGGCCCTAAACTGAGGCAGATATTTTATTTGTCTGTCTCTGAATCGCTGAGTCAAGAAGCACCTATTGCACCGGACCAGCGTGGAAATAATAACAATAATTAACGGTGGGGAATTGCCAAGAGCCGGGACATTCCGCAGTCGCTGTAAAAACCAGAAAGAGTGGTGGGGGAAAAGCCTTTATTTGCCTCAAAATGTGATGCCGCCGTGTTAAGGGCCGGCGGGATGGGAGGAAAGGGATTTTGGAAGCTGCGTTGTCACCCCTGGGGTGATTGGGCAGATGAGTGAGACCAAGAGGGATTTATCCTTGTCCTTTTCTTTTCCACTTTAACGCGGGTGGGTTTTTGCGTGGAAAGGGATAAAACACAGTGATAAAGTCGCGGGATGGAGGCAGCGAAGTCTGACTTTGTAAAACTACCTCTGGCCTTGCGTGGGGCCGGATTCTATATTTTCCCCCTTTTCTGCATAGCAAAATGCAGGGAAGGCAAAGCAAAAGGCACAAAGACGATTCTCAAGATTTAGTAGCATCTTTCCCCGCTCCTAAGCTAGGGAATGATGGAGGTGATGGGCTGGCAGCTTCTTCCTGATGGTATCCCTGCCTATAGTAGGGAGTTGGAACTGGATGATCTTTAAGGTCCTTTCCAACCCAAACCATTCCATGATTCTAAGGTAGCTAAAACAAAACCAAGGAAAAGGTTGAAAAAAGCCTGAGGGTGGATCCACTCCAAACAGGTTGCAAGAATCTGACAGGTTAGGAAGGAGAAAAGCCGGATCGTCTCGGGTCAGGCTCAATTCCCCGCCTGACACCGCCCGAGACAGTTTGATCCAGACCGCGGAGGGGGGCGAAGGGGGCAGAAATCCGATCTTGTGTTTCCGTCCTTGATGCATCTTTCCCCCTCGCTCCCTCTCTTTAAAAGCATTTAAATTAAAGGTTAAGCAGGGGAAGTTTTATTTTATTTTATTTTATTATTTATTTTATTATCTGATTATCTTACCATATCCTACCTTATCTTATTATGACTTATCCTACCATTTATTCCCTACATAAACATCTCCACTTCAAGAGGGTGATGAAGAATTAGTGATAAACTAGGAGTAAGATAAATATAACTACTATAACCTCCCCCCCCCCCTTTTTTTTTTGCCCCCTTTTGGGGTGTGTTTTTGTGTCCCTTTTGGGGCACAAGGCATCTAGCCTGTATTTAATCTTCTTTTCCTGCTCTATTCCAGGCATTGCTTTTGTAAGAATGCTGCTAAGGCTTGGCCACAGCCTCCGTGGTTGTATTAATTCAGCAATGAGCTGAAGCAGGGATGTAAGGATTTATTTTTCTCTCTCTCGGAAAAAAAAAAGGCACGCGAAGTTTGGGAAAAGAAGTCGGCTTTGGTTTTTATTTATCCAAAGCACATTTTGAACAAAGCCTGGGAAAGCTTTCCTTGGATTCCTCTGCAAGAATATGAGATTTAGTGGAATATTTCTTCACTAAATTGGGACTCCAGTGGGAAAATTGTATGTTGATGTCAGACGTTCTCATACCACGGGCTCTAATTTCCCTGAGGGCTCCACAGCTACAATTCTCCTCCTTTATCCCCCTTCTTCCCCCTCCCCCTCCAAATATATATATATATATATAATGGAAAAGCCACTTTTCTTTTCATAAATCTAGGTAGAGGTTTTTCTGTGCGGGTTCATCGTGGTTTAGAGGCACTGACAGCGGCTGGAGCCGATTTTCCTTCAATAAAATTCCCACCTTGGCCATTTCCCTTTGTATGGAAGATGTCTGGAGGTGGGAAGAACCATAAATACGTGGTCTTTTTCCTGCAGAAAATGGCGTAGCGAGGGGGGATTTCTAAACCTTTTGGGCAACAATGAGGGGAGAAAAGGGGAAACAAAGAGGGGAGAAAAGGAAAATTAAGAGGAAAGGGAAAATACCCACTTGCAGCAGATTTGGGGTGAACTATTTGTCTATCCCTAACTGAAATTAAGGATTTGCCTTTTTCTTTCTCTCCTCCATCCCATTTATTTACTGGGTGTTTTTCCTCCAGAATATGAGTATGATAAAAAGGGATTTTTATCATAAAATTACGCAGCAGATTAACTTTATTTTAGGTGAGGTTTCCCTGGCCTGGCTTGACTTTGAGCTCCCTTAGATGTGAGCACGAATGCATTTGGCCACAAACGCATCCGTGACTTCAGGGTAACAGCTACCTTCACCCGTTTGGGGCAGAAATCCTGCTTTTGGAGCGTTTGCTTTGAATATCTACAAGTCAAATTAGCTTTTTAACAAAGGCGATCTGTTGACCACCTCAAGATCTCCGACTGCAAACACGCGTTCACCTGCGAAACTGTGTTCAGCCCTAAATGTCCGTGTTTTCTCTTTAAACGGGAGAGGGGCAGCAAAGAAAAGGGCTAATTAACAAAGAAAACGGCTAATTTAAAGAAGAAAACAGCTATTTTAAAGGAGATAAGGTCGAAAACTGCCTTAAACCACAGCAGTTAAAGCGCTGGAGAGAAGGGAATGAGAAACAACTTGCAGTTTTGCAAAGAACAGAGCTGGATATCGCAAGGATAGATCTAATTATTTGAGTTATTCCCACGGACTCGGTGAGGAATCTGTTTCTCTCTTCCTTTCCAGCAGGAATAAAAAGATAGATAAAAATACACTGAATTCCTTCCAGGGTCCGTCTTCAAGATGGCAGAGGAAGGGAAGGGGGAAAAGGCAGAGCCATCCATGTCTTCAGAAGAAGAAAAATCAGGTTTTCCTCTCGGAACCCGCTGGTAGAGGGAGAGGGAACCGCTCCCTGCAGAAATATCCATATAAACCCTTCCTTTTCCCGGAGCAATCTGCAAGCCTAGAGCCGGCTGGAGGCTGAGAAAGAGGAATTTCCAAGTCCATGTTATTTCATATTGGTCAATTTTCCCTCATCCTTCCGTGATTTAAAATATAAGTTGAAAATAGGATGCGACGGAGTCTCCAGCCTTTATCTACAAGAGCACAAACAGAGGAGTACTTGTGAGCTTTAATTTGGGGGGGGGGCGGGGGGGGGGAACTATATACGTATATATATATGTATACAAAAATAAATAAATGAAAACCTAAGGAAGGGTCACACATCTGCTCTTATTTCTAATTGCTCCTTCCCCTCTTCCTATTTTTTATTTATGGGTACCACTCTCTTAAGCAGTTCCACATTTTGGGAAGCGGAGCTAGTCTGGGTTCCTTACTCGCCATCGCGGGTAGAGCCACCCTCAAAGCTCAGGCATGAAAAGAAATTATGACACCGACCCTTGCCTAGGAAACGGCAGGGTTAAATGGGTTAAATGTGATTTTTCTTCTCCGTTACCTCCAGAAAAAGCCCTTTTTCTCTTGTTTTGCTCTTCTTTTTTATTTTTTCCTCTCTATTTCTCTTTTTAATATTTTTTCTCTTTCTCTCTTGTTTTCTCTTTTTCCCCCCTTGTTTGTTTTGGGGGTTCCCTCCCCCCCCTTTTTTTTTTCCTCTTGTTTTCTTATATTTTTTCCTTCTTTCCCCAACTCTTTTCCTCTTATCTTCTCTTTTCCCCTTGCTTCTCCTCCCTCCCTTAATTTCCAGAGCATAACCCACTGAATGACAAAATTCAGTGTCCTATTGACCCACTCTTTCCCCGGAGCCAAGGTGGCAAAGCCCTTCCTCACCCGTCAGAGCTATTTGATATTTCATTTCTCTGGCCCGGGTTCCTTTCTTTGGGGCTCCTCTCTTTCCCCGAACACCCCAGCACCCAACCCTGCCACCCTCGCAGCAACCTTTACATTCGTAATGTACATGTACATTGAATTCCCTCCCCATGCCGCACACATAGGGCATGTGCTACAAACTGTTAACTACATCTTCCAAATTAAAGGGGGAAAACAAATATATCGAGGGCTGCTGAGGGAGGGAAGGGTTTTATTCCGCTCCCCACTTCCCGTGCCCCCGACGTGGGGGACACCCGGCTTTAATTTACACGTCGTTTCTCGTTCGGCTTCTGCGTTATCACTCGAGCCATGTGGTTCTTGGGATGGGGGGGGAGTAATTCTGCTGGGTGATTTCTGGATGGATTCACGGCGCTTTGTGGAATTCCAAAGGTGCGGGCACGGCTTTTTCACGTATTTTACTTGTTTTATTTATTTTACTTATTTTATTTTGCTTTATTTTATTTCCTAATTCATATTAATTCCACTATTTTTTCTTTTATTTTCTTCAATTTATTTTTAATTTTTATCTTTGCATTTATTTTTATTTCCTTCTTATTGTATTTATTTTTATTTCTTTCAATTCTATTTTATTCCATCCCATCCGCTTACTTTTCCTGTTTTCATCTTCCCCCACCTCTACCCACTGCAGCCCTTTTCCATTCCACTTCCGAACCCACTCCCAGGCCCTCGGAAGGTGCCGCATTCCCGGTGCTCACAGGGACCAGCTTGGGCTCCCTCGCCTTGAACTTGGACTTCGACGGCCTTTTCGGATGCCGAAAATCCCCCTCGACGGGGTGATGGAGAACTCGCCTTCGCACCCCACGGGGCATAGGGACAGGCGGGGGTCGTCGTGAAGGGACCTCCACTCCCCATGGCACCCCCCCAAGGGAAAATGTGGGGGGAGCTCACCTCCCCTTACAAAGACTGAGACTCCAGTCCTAAAATGTACCATTTCCCCCTCATTTTCTACCTTTTGGGGAGTGCTGAAGACCTCTGAGCTTCCTCCTTCCCTAAGAATTCCTCGCGGGGGGTCCCCCAAAGGCTTCATCCCCTCCGAGTCCCAACACCACCACCACCACCACCCCCAACCAGCAACCTGTCATTTTACTACCATTTTCCTTAATTTTCCCCAATTTTCCCCAATTCCACTTCAGCCAGACCCTGCTTTAGGAACTAATTCACATCATATCCTCTCCCCCCCAGATCAGACTGGACCAAGATACAACCCTCGGGGCCTCATCCATACCCCTACCCCTCCCGGCCTCATCTCTACCCCCACATCGCCACTGAACTATTTATCACTGATCTATTAACTAAATCAATAATTATCACACACTCGCGCTCTGAATGGAGGGAAATCAAATTATTTCGGAGTCTGGCGGGAAAATTTTGAGGAGGGCAGGGGCTTTGGGGCAGATATTTTGCTTTTTATAGGTATTTTAGCCGGGGGGTGGGGGGAGAAGTACTTTGGGAAGGAAAAAGTAGTGAACAGGTTCCACAGCGAAATAATAAAGGAGGGGGGGGGAATCTTTTTGTCGCCCCCCCCCCCGAAGCATCGTGGGGTGGTTATCCGTCGTTTCCTGTCGGAATGTTGAGGGTGGATGGTTTTCCTTGCACCCCCCTCCAATATATGGATTTGAGCATCCTTCACCCACGCTGAAACATGGCGGGGGGGGGGAGCTTCGAGGGAAAGCATCGCCTTGTATTACTTTCGGTAAGTACATGGGGACACGGCGGATGCGGGGGGGACACGACCCAGCCCCCCACGCGTGGCTCTTTGTGCCCCCCCCCCCGGTTCGTTCACCCCACGACGGGGCGGGAGCGCAGGGACGGAGGAGGAGGGGGGGGGACACCCAACCAATGATCGTGGCGGTGGGGTCACGTGTGTGTGGACACGTCGGGGCGGGGGGGGCGGGGGGGGGGGCGTGGCCGCGGCGGATTTCTTAATGGAGCGGCGGCGGCGGGGGTGCGGCGCATGCGCGCGCGGCGCCGATATGTTGGGGGGGTCGCGGGGCGGCGGGGCGCGGCGCGGAGCTTCCCCCGACGGCGGCGGCGGCGGCCGAGGAGGAGGAAGAGGAGGAGGAAGAGGAGGCGGCGGAGAAGGAGGAGGAAGGAGAAGAAGAGGAGGAGGCGGCGGCGGGAGCAGCGCGGCATGACATGACGGCACCGCTCGGCCTCCCCCCGCGTTGGCCCGACGGCCTCGCCTGCCGCTGCGAGGACGCCCCGCGGGAGAAGAACCGCATGGAAGGGCTGGGACACTGCCGGGAGATGATGCCCCACGCCGGACTCGCCGTCCCCACCGCCCCACCGCCACCACCACCGCCTCAGGGAGCGGCGTACGCTGAGCTGGCGGCAGCCGAGCCCCCACGCCAGTGCCCGTCGGGGGCGGCTTCCAGCGCGGCGCTGGGCTACGGTTACCCCTTCGGCGGGGGCTATTACGGCTGCAGGTTGTCCCACTCCCATGGAGTCAACTTGCAGCAGAAACCCTGCGCTTATCACCCCGGGGAGAAGTACCCCGAGGCCGGCGGGCCCCTGCCTGGCGAGGAGCTGCCGTCGAGGGCCAAAGAATTCGCCTTTTATCCCGGTTTTCCCAGCTCCTACCAGGCGGTCCCGGGCTATTTGGACGTATCGGTGGTACCGGGGCTCGGTGGTCATCCGGAACCGAGACACGACGCTTTGCTTCCCATGGAAGGTTACCAACACTGGGCTCTTTCTAATGGCTGGGATGGGCAAGTGTACTGCTCCAAAGAGCAATCACAGTCCGCACACCTCTGGAAATCACCTTTCCCAGGTAGGCTGCTCCGGGAAACGGCGTGCTCACCTGCTTCCCAACCGCCAGCTCCCACCGGAGGTGGGGATGTGCGTGTATGCGGATGAGTGTGCATATATATATGTATATATACATACATATATATAAACAGATAGATCCGTGTATGCCTGTATATGTAATTAAAGGGGAAGAAACGGCTCTGGAATGCCTCCTGTGCAAGGCAATGTGTATGAACATGTATGGGAAAGAAGGTGAAGCAATCATTTCTGAATCAAAATACACGCCGTGAGCTTGCTTGGAAAGTAACTTTGCCGTTTAATTCTTCCCTTTCTTCTCTCCTCCTTATGCTTGCCTCACCTAAAGAGAGGTGCCTTTCTCTTCTTTTTTTATCCATCCTTTTGCTGCTTCTCGAAATGCAGAAAGCTTAAATAGGGAACAAAAAAATTAAAAACAGACAAAAAAGGTCCAAACACCCAAACAACCTTCTCTTGTGGCTCAGTCGAACAAGAAGTGTCGGAGGCTGGGACATTAATCATATCACAATTGCACACAATTATAGGAATAGGTGTCAAGTGACAAATGAGGCTGTTTGGAGGGGAAGGAGACAGGCAGAGGGGTGAGGGTTGGCGAGGTTTCTGCCCAGGTCAGGTATGCACCCTGCCCGGCTGAAAGCTCGCAGGACCCGGCGAGGCAAATGCCCTCTCTGGAGCATCTCTCAGCCCGACGAATACCCCACTCTATTCCCCTCCCGGTCCCACCGTGCCCTGCGTGCTCCGGGCCCCTACGACAGCGGGGAGGAGGAAGGTGATGGTAGGTGCTGCCTCCCTGTCCTTCCCCCAGCCCCCTTCCAGCCCCCCAGCGCTGGGTGGGGAAGGACGCTGCAGGGGATAACCACAATAAAAGGGGGGGGGGGGGGGAACTGACCCTTGGAAGGCAAGAAGGGATGGATCGCGTTAGTCCTTTGGGGGAGCAATGAGGGACCACATCCGTTCATGTATTTTCCTCCTTAGTGACAAAGAGGGATGGAGGAATTGTCTTTCGAGGGAGCTTTTGGGGAGAAGGTGGAGGGAATTTGGTGATGCGTTGTTGGCTGCATGATGGGTATATGAGGGGGTTCGGGGCTGGGGGTCCTTGCATTTAAGCTGTATTTGAAGGAGGCTGCCGCCCCAAATACTTTCTCTCCCCATTGCCTGCGGCTCCGGTGAACCCTCCCCTGAAGGAGATTCCTGCCCCCCACCTTTGCGGCACCCTCAGCACCCCCATTTCCCCCCTCTCAAAGAGCCGATCGCCCCCACGCCTCCCCAGGGGCTCACCAATTAATTCCTGTCAGCCATAATTGGGGCTGCGCTGCCTGCGAGGAGAGCTCGCCTCCATCTTCCCGCTCCAGCCAGCTGGGTCACACCTTGGCGGCGAGGAGCTTAGTCGCCCAGGTTGCTCCCCTCAACCCTTGGAAGGGGCTGGGGCTGCCCGAAAGCTTGGGTGGAGCTTTGCCCCAAACCCCCGGTACCAGCAGAGTAGGGGTGAAGGTGCCCCCGCATCCCTGCTGAGCCCTTACTATTCCCCATAGTCCCTTTGCACCGAACAGGGCATCTCCCCTGTCCCCCTCTGCCCCAAGCGAAAAGCCACTGGAAAGGGGGGGGCTTGGGTTATTCTTGCTGGGTTTGCCAGTGCCCCCCACCCGGAGGGGCTTCCTGGGCTGCACGAAGCTGCAGGAAGGGCTGAGGTGCAGGAGATGCACTTGTCCCTACACCAGGCTGGGTGTTCAGGGATCCCCGAGGAGATTTGCTGCTGAGGAGGGGAGGAATGAAGAGGGCGGGAAAAGGAGGAGAAAACTGGGGAGAAACTCCAGATATTGTCAAAAATCCATCCGTTTGGAAGGTCCCTTGGATTATCTGCACACCTTTAGTCAGCGGGTTGACTTGATGCTCCTTTTTTAGCAGTGTAGGCAGTGTCGCCAAGAAAAATACGATTCCACCACTTAAATTACGAATATTATGTTATTATTCCTATTATTATAATATTATTCCCCTCGCTGGATGCATTTTCTGCCTGCCTTGTGTCTTTTTTCCCCTTTTCTTTTCTCCTTTCTCTTTGCTTGCATTCCTCCACGCTTTATCCTCCTTTATCACCCCTTTCTTTCTCGCCCTGATGTGCAGAAATCCCTACGCCCTGGGATGCAGAACCCCCTTCTTTCCCTCTTCCTTATATATTTTCTTTGCTTTTGTTTTCATTTTTAATCCAGACGTGGTCCCCTTACAACCCGAAGTCAGCAGCTACCGGAGGGGCCGAAAAAAAAGGGTCCCTTACACCAAAATCCAGCTGAAAGAGTTGGAAAAGGAGTACGCGGCCAGCAAATTCATCACCAAAGAGAAGAGAAGGAGGATTTCGGCCACTACCAACCTGTCTGAGCGCCAAGTGACTATCTGGTTCCAGAACCGGAGGGTCAAGGAGAAGAAGGTGGTGAGCAAGTCCAAGACAGCGCATCTCCATGCCACCTGACAGAGGATGACTTTGGAGGAGAAGGGGCAAGGAAAAGGAACAAGAAGCATAAATATTTATCTGGTAGCTTGTATGATGAGATCATCAGGACTCTGCTGATTCCAACTAATTATTTAAAAAAAAAAAAAAAGAAAAAAAATCGGCATTCATGAATGCAGATGAGCATCCCCCAAAAAATCCCACCGAGCGCATCTTTGATTTATCCCTCCACCCCTCTCTGACTGTGAACCCCCCAGGTCTGCTCTGAGAAATCCACTTGATAAGGTTCAACTGTGTACATTTTTGAAAGAATATACTCATAAGCTAAGAGTGTAGTTATGTTAAAAGAGAGATGAACTCTGAATGTCGCCCTGTAACGTTGTATAGTCCGACCCCCTCGCCAGTCTTCCCTATCTCGGGCCATTCCACCCACCGATATGTCAATGTATGGAGAACCTATGGCAAAGTTGCATCAGCTTCGTATTTTCTCGGCAGTAGGGACCGAAAATAAGAAATAAAGCTGCTATTGTGGGAAGAAAACCATTGCTCGGTATCGCTTAAATATCCCGACCACTGATTTTAGGTCCTAGATGGAAGGGAGTTGCTGTACGAGACTATTTGGGTATGTTCTCCTGAGGGTTTCTGTATCTCTGCCGTAAAACTGGAATGTCTGTGCTCCGCTGACAAGATGGAAAATGCACAATATTGTCTTTGGGGTTTGTTTCTTTCCTTCTTTAACCCGGCTAATTATCGACAGTGTTCTTTGGATATGTAAAAGCATCCTTTTTTATTTTAAATGTCTTGTATATGTATATAATATTGTGGTGTCCAGACGATATGTACCGACTGCAGATGACATTTCTTAAAAATAAATACCTTTTTTTTGTTGTTGTTTTTGCCTTGAGGAGAGGCTCTTTGTGCACCTCTTTGTAGCCCTGCTCCTCTCCCACCCTTCCCTCCAGCTGCCTCCTATCCCCACACCGCGAACACGACCCGGGCGGGAACCTCCGCGGAGAAAGGATGGGGGAGAAAAGGGGGGAATTTGGCAAATTTGAGTAGAAAACTCTTAATCAGGGGCTGCCTGAAAGCAGGCGGAGGATGCGAAGGGTAGATGCCTGTCCCCAAGGAGGGTTGTTCCCAGGGGAAGTAAAAAGCGGGGGAATTAAATCCGCAGAGGTTGACCCAGCTGATTGCTTTTTATTGAAGTTTTCCCCCTATTTTTCCTCTCTTTTTTTGTCCTTATTTTCCTGCCCCTCCAATTACCCCCAGTGAAAAGGCGATGACTTTTCAGAGACTCTTCTAATCTCTCTAAATCTCCCTCTCAAAGGTTTCGCTAAACCTGTTTGACTTCAGCTCCGTCCCTAGATAAAAATCTCCTACCCGCGGATTTTACGCGGCCCCGAGCCGGCCGGGCAGTTCGGAAAGAAATACGAGAAAGGAAATTGTTTCCATAGGCACATTACAATCTACCTTAATATCTGCTAGATTTAATCACCTCGTTAAATGATCAGAAGGGGAGGGGAAGGGGGGAGAAAAAGCTTTTAAAGGCATGTAACCTAAAACAATGTTATTGCGGGTTAAATTTGCATCGAGCGTGTGCATATATTTATACGAGGGGTAGATAGAGCCGACACAAGCTCTATCAAGCTCTAGGAAAATAAGATTAGAATTGGTGTTGGCAGAAATGCGAACGTAAACACCCTAGGTGCTCAAGGTATTATGCATAAATGCATGTATATAGAATTTATATACACATTAATACAAGGGTATATAATTGCATGTACGCAGGACCGTATATGTCCGTTTCTTTTTATGATCTGGGCGTCGGTGTGTAGGTATTTTATATATATATGTCTTATATGTATGTGTGTGGGGCTTGATGGTGTGCGTGTGATTTATGTAAGTCTGGGTATTAAGGCGATCTCTGTATCTCTGTATATGATTCTATCACATATAATATGCTGCATATACCAACGCATCCGCACACAAGATATAAATTTATATATATATATGCAAGTGCAACCCTCTATGCTATTCTATGGAATGGTGGGTAGATAAGAATGTATGTTAAATATATAAATTTATAGGTACATAGCCAAGTGCAGTCCTCTATGTTATTCTATGGAATGGTGGATAGATAACATATATGCGGTTTATATCTATAAATTTATATATGCAGAACCAAATGCAAACATCTACATTATCCTATGGAATGGTGGGTAAATAATGTATGTTAGATATATAAATATATATATATATATGAATTTCTATTCAAGGGCACCCTCTGTGTTATCACACGAAAGGGTGAGTCAATCCCAGTCTGCACCAGTGTGTATGTACGGGTCTACCTATAGCTTTATAAATGGGTACAGAAGATAGATGCATGATAGGGTATGGATAATCTCTCTCCACCGACCCATCTCATCCCCAGAAATACTGGGAGAGCTCCATATGGATTTGGAATCCTTGTGTGATCCCATATCTCAGGTAAGGGGGGACTCCACTTTGTCTGATTCTAGTACAGGGCGAACCGGGAGCTGGATCTTCTCCTCTCACCTCCCCATCCCTTCGCCGGGGGATGAAAAAAGGGGGTCTCTAATTTCTAACCACCGTCCCTGATTTCTCCAATGAGTGGAGAAACCTGGGCATTGACCTCAGGGTGTTTCCTGCGTTTATTATGAAGAACTTCTGTTTGGAAAAACAGGCAGAGCTTAAATTCTTATGATTTTAATGCTTTTGTCCAAAACGCTCAGCTCTGGAATACCGCAATACCTCCAGCAACCCATCGCAGCATCTGTAGCGGGATAAAGTCGTTGGTGAAAACCTACAAGAACCACCAGAATACGTAGTTTGGGTGTAAAACAGAATTCTCTTCCTCCTAAAATAAATAAATAAATAAATAAAGGAAGCTCGCTGTGTGTGCAAACACAGCAAAGCCTGAGAGCAACTCCAGACAAGCCCAAATCCGACATCCCGACAGCGAACGCGCTGGTGGCAGTGGCTCTGTTTTACCTCATTACACCTGAATTTAATCTTTGTTTTTTTCTTTCTTTTTTGAAAAAAAAAAAAATAAAAAAGAGTTGTTAAATTGACGATATTGGGCTGGTGTTGTCGGAGGGAGAGGATAAGGACAAATGAAGGGGTTTTGTTCTTTAGGGGTGTATATAACTGAGCCCAAGTGACTCACGGAGTTTCCAGTTTTAGAAGTGTTTGTCAGTTGCGGTTTAGTTCTGTCGGAGGGGGACAGGGCTGTCTGTGTGTCGGTTTGTGTGTCGGTCGCTCTTTCAAGTCCCGTGGGAAGTATTAAAAATAAAGGGGGGGGGGGGAAGACAAAAAAAGAAAACAAACCCAAAACCAGAGAAGAAACAAGAAATTCATTCATGACGCTTCAGGGCAGCAAGGGGTTTGGATGGAACTGGTGGGCAGATACTGGCGAGAGAAGGAAACCAGGCGGTCTCCTGCCATTGCCCATGTTTCCCACGATATTTTGAAATACATTTATATTTTCGGTGTCGCCTGACGCCTCCTCCCTCCCCTCGGGGGCTGGCCCACCGCCCGGGACCCGGCAAAGAAGACGGATGCAGGCAGGCGATACTGAGGTGGGAAGTTTTACGGGGCAGTGTAGACCCTAGGGAAGGGGGACCCCAACCCCGACATGCTCGAGACCTCGGGGTTCAGTCCTCCCAAAGCGGGACTGAGTCTTAGCCCCGGAATCTGGTAGGGATGACAGCGGAGGGAGGTCGGGATCGGACTCTCGGGGCAGAGAGGGAATCCGGGACAGATTTTCCCTCTTGGGAAGATTAGACCTTCTCTCCCTCGGCGCACATCCGCGGATACTCCGTCTTCTCTTTCATACATGAGCTTTGGGTGGAAAAAAGGTGTTTTCGGGGGTGGTCGGACAAAAGTAACACTTAGTTTCTTCTAGATAAATCCTCCTGGCGATCCCAGACGTGGTTGATTTGAGTTGTTCGGTTTGGGTTTGGGGCTGTGTTTTGGTTGATTAATTTGGGGGGGTGGGAAGGGGGGGGTTGGGGGATTTTTTTTTTTCCCATGCGAAAGGCAAAATTCAACCTTCAACTCAAGTTACTTGGTCATCCTCTTCCAAGCGCACTGAACGAGGCACTTGGCCGGAGGAGAAGAAATCCAAATAAGAATTGAGTGCACACAGGCAAAACCCGTAGAAGAGCTTGTTATTTCCCCGCTGAAGTTCCGCGGGCAGGGAAGCCGAGCTCCATCGGTCGTGACCCACCCCCCCGGGAACACAAATCCATTTAATTTCTACCTTTTCCCCACTTATTTCTTCACACTCCCGATAGGAAATAGCATTGGGAATCGCGAGCTTCTCTTTTCCTTGCTTATTTATCCATCAGCGCCCTGCCCGTAGCTCGATGGGTGTTAGGTCAGCAGGCCATGACGTCACTCCTGTATTACCCTTGACCGTGACTAGGCGTTGTTTGACCTTGACATCACGAGCTGCGGGGATAATAAGCGCGGGGACCCTCACCCTTGATCTTCTCCTCACCAGGCAGCTCCTGCTCCTGTTTACAGATAAACAAGGTGTTATTTGAAGTCTAGACAGGCGGGCTAATGGCCAACAATAAAGCCCTGAAAAGGAAGTTTCCCAAGTTTAGCCTTTTCTTTCCTTTGTATCGAGGACTTTGAATAACTTCCCAACCGCAGCCTTTATGGTAAAATCCCGGACAAGGGATTTCCCTCGCCCTTTTTTTTTTCCTGGTATCTTTTTTATTTTTTCTCCTATTTTTTTTATTTTTATTTTTCTTCCATGTTTAATTTTTTCTTTCCTTCTTTCTTTCTTTCCTTCTTTCTTTCTCTCTTTCTCTTGCTTTCTCTTTCTTTCTCTCTTTATCTCTCTATCTCTCTCTCTCTTTCTCTTTCTCTTTTTCTCTTTTTTTCTCTTTTTCTTCTATTTTCCCCTTCTTTCCTGTATTTTTTTCTTTCATGTTTTCTCTTAATAGCTCACCCCCGTTTGCATGTGTATTTTTTATTATTATTTTATCTAACGCATCTTTTAAAAGAGTAACTTCCTCATCTGGAGGGGGAATTCTGGTCTCGCAGCCCTGCGCTCAGTGCAGAGGTGAGTATAACTCTTCCTGGTTCACTTTCTGTCTGTTATGGAAGCGCTTGGTCTTAAAAAGAAAGGCGATTTTGTTTTGGGTTTTTTTCTTGTTCATATTAACAAAAGAGGCTTCTAAAGCCTTTGCCAAATATTATTTCTTAAGCCACTGACAGCCAACACAGTGTGTGTATGCACACACATCCTACAGACTCCTCCAGCACTGCTGAGTCCTAGATTACAAACTGCCTCGCCTACGTGGAGCAGCACGTTGGGGAAACCCTCGTGTTTATGGGTGTTTAAGACTTATAACCAGCAAAATGTAGTGTCTCCCGTCGCGTCCGCTTTGGGGGAAGGCTTCTGCCTGGCAGGGAGCTGGTTCAGCCCACAGTGGGACCCGCCGTGGGTTTAATAAACTCCCTTTCCTCCTCACCACTTTCCCTTCCTTTACAGGGAACATTAAGTAAGTGAGATCACGCTTTGCAGGCTCTCCAATTGTGATTTGCTCAAGAGTCGTGATTTCTAGACCATTAACCGGTTTGTTGTTACACTTGCTGGGGGTTTTCAGTCCTCCAAGGGAATTACAGTGCAAAACGCCAACTTCTCCCTCAAAACAGAGCTGGAGGACGAAGCTAACTTCCTGAAAGTTGGGGACTAAACCTTTGCCTTACAAAGGATGCAGGCATCAGTTTACATTAGTCTAATAGGAGGAGAAGATCCTCTGCTGGCAAAGCTGGGGAAAAATATCATGATATTCCAGGCATTTAACTATTCCTTGCACCGAAGCCGGGACCTGCCGTCTTTAAAAGTGAAACCTGCCCTGGATGATTTGTATATTGGATGAGCTGAAGTGTCGTAGACGTTTTTATCCCCATCCATTTACTTCTTTCCCATGTTAATATTTCTCTTTTTTTGCCCAGCTCCTACGGATTCCTTTTCACTACCCTTTTATATAGATATCTAGAAGGTGCCTTGAACACTTCTGTGTCTACGAGGTGTCTTCTACACCAGTGTATCTATGAGCTGTCTTGTACATTTATATATCCACGAGGAGTATTGTACACTTCTTTATCTATAAGATGTCTATAGACACGCATCTTCCACATCAGAAAAAGTAGCTGGGGCATGTTTCAGTGATATATAGCCCGAAATAATCATTCTGTGGGCTTTCCAAAGCCTGTCTCTATTTTATTCCCCGTGTCATGTATCTATATATTTATCCTAAATACTTCCTTTTCGGCCCTGGCAGCTAACTTCTTGTTCTAGTCACTGCAACTTCTTACAGCTCCCAACCAACTTGAGGTGAAATTCGGTTGAGCAGAAAAACTGAGCCATGACGGGGTGTGTTTTTCCAACCTGCAGAAGCACAAGGAGACCTTTTAATTCGCTTTTGCCCTTCGTTTTTCTAGGCAGAAAGATACAATATTTATGTTGTGGGCTATTTTTGCTCTATGAGGGTTAAATTTCACGGTCTTTTCTGAGAGAAAACTGAAAGTGGTATTTGAAAGGTAAATGTGTTGCTGTGACCATTAGGCTGAGGACATTTAAATTGGTATTTTCCCTTAAATTTTAGTTTTGATTTCTTGAAGAGACAAGGCCGGAGGGGTGGAGGAGACAGAGCCTGTGCCAGGGAGGCCGGCGGGGAAAAAAGGATGAAATGTGGGATGAAGGGAAGTGGAATTTTTATTTCTCACGCTTTGGTAGAGAGGGGAGGCGATGGAGCAAAACGGGAAGAGAAGGAAGATTGGAGCGCAGGGATAAATCCCCCAAAACACAGAGAAAAAGTCAGCCTGGAACTTGGGCTTCTTGTTTTCCCCGTGGAGTGATGCTCATCCGAGACAGTCATTAGCATAAGATGTCGATCCTATTTACTACACTAGACAGTGACCTTGAACTGAGACGTTGCAATCTCTCTTTTCCAGCGTCTTTTTCTCTTTCTTCTTTGTTGTTTGTTTTTTTTTTTTTTCCTGGGGGTTGTATTTTGTCCCAGGGAAGCTCCCAACTGGGATGAAGCTTCGCCCGGCTTCTTCTCACCAGAATCTCCTGAAAGCTCCGTGTACAATTTGGGGAGGTGGGAAAAAATAAACCCTCCCCGAGGATTATTAAATAGCAATATCGGCGTCAAAAGGGTCTCTCTACCTGAAAACCGGGATTTCTGAGGAAAAGCGCTGAGAATTATTTTGTTGGGCTGCGCAACTTTATTGGGGGGGAGGAATACTGCAGGGGAAAAGGAAGGGACGGGTGCTCAAAGTGATATGAGGTGGAAATGGGGATATATTTTGGGGTGGGTTCTGCACTGCCTAAACCCCCCTGGTGCCGGTGCCCCAAGCATCAGGACTCGGCTCAGGCTTTCGTTTCTAAGCTCCGCTCAGTTTGTGCTGAGCATTAGAAAAGCCCCAGCGCTCAACCTGAACTGGGAAATGCGTTTTTAATGGGGAAGAAACTCCAGGGAAACGCGGCAGCTTTGCTTAAGTGTCTTTCGGGTGAATTTTATTTCCCCCTTTTCCTTAGACCTGCTGTCCGCTTGCAGCGGGAGCAGCGCGGAGCTGGGGAGCCCCAGCCAAGGCCACCAAGAGCAGGGAGCTCCTCTCCACGCTCTGCATCCCTTAATATATTTCTGAGCACGGCTGCGGCATTTCCCAGCTCTAAAGAAAAGGAGGAAAAAATGAACAAATAGGGGAGCCGGGGGTGTTTTTCGCCCTCTCCCTTGCTGAGATGCCCACGCTGACATTATTCCTCCACCAGTCTGTGGTTCACTTGCTCCGCAGCTGAATCCTCCAGTAACTTCCTCACGTTTCCTTGGAAGTAAATGTGAAAATTTATTATTTTTTTAATATTTTAACCCTGGAAAAAAAAATCAATAGAGAGGAAAAGCCTCAAATACCCCGAGACTCCTCTAGAGCAAAAAACGCACTTTCCCAAGGTCCGGTGGAGAACAAAGCCGTGCAGCACCCGGGCACGTTCTCTATGGGGAATTTTGCAAAGCCAAGAGCAAGGTAGAGGAAGGGTTTTCTTTAATAAAAAAACCCAAACCCAGCAAACAAAGCCAATTCAGATGGCAACCTCCGGGGATCACGTGCTCATTTTTATATAAACTATTCCTCCCCACGCTTGCCCAGCGTTTGCGAGCGTTTCTTCTGCAGCGAGAAGACACTCTGGGAGAAATTGCAAGCAGCTTTTTCACTTATACCTGCAGGGAGAAAAATTCCTTGGCAAGGTTTAAAGAGGGGGATAAAAAAGTGCTAAATTTTCATTCTAGCAACATATTTCTAGTAGTCGTATTTCTTCCTTCACAGGCAAAGCGTGTAGGAAGGTATGCACATATCTCTGCAAGGTATGTATGCAGCATATCCATGTGCCAGGGAGAAAAAGGGATATAGGAAAGAGGGAAAAGAGGGTTTCCACCTTCAGGAGCTGTCCATGGAAGACAAAACAAAGCACCTCAAGGAGTTAATTTTATTGGCACCTGATTTTTCTTCAGGGCTGGGAGGGGGGGAACTGAAGCCCCAGAATGATTTTATGCTTGAGAAATGTATCAAATATTGGGGAGGGAGGTTACTGGAAAGGCAGCAGCTGTGGAGACGAGGCTACACTCGCCCTACTCAGCCTTCGCGGAGCGCTTCCGCCCCTGCGCAGCGGTTTTACCTCTACAGGAATATTTACGGTACTTTGCAGAGTCAACCTGGCAAGGGGAGCGCTTGGGAGTTGCTCAAGGCAGGGAGGAATGCAAAGCCATGCAAAAATCCAGCAACGGGAACGGGGGGGAGGGGGGGGGGGATTGTTTTTTTAAAATATAAAGAAAAAAGGGGGAGGGGGGAGGAGGAGCAAGGAAAAAAAAAAAAAGAGGAAAAAAAACCCACTCCAGAAAAAAATCGAAGACAAACCACCCTCAAACGCCTTTGCGTGTTCCCGGTTTCCATGCGATGCACCTTTTCCAGTGGTATTATTTTTTTCCTTCCCCCAACGTCTTTATTTCGCACGGAAAGAAGCCAATATTGATTTTTGTTCATTATTTCCCCCCCCCCCCCGCCTTGTATTCCTTTACAGCAGCTCTTTTCAGTATGACCAGGAGAAGACGATGGGTGGGAGGGAAGAAGAGCTCCGTAGTGTTACGAGGGCAGAATATATTGCTATAAGGTGGAGAAGAACCAGCTCCGCGTGTGTATGTGTGTGTGTGTGTACCTCTGTTTCCAGAGGTGAGGACCAAATAAATGGGGGGTAGGACTATAATTCTTTCTCAGAAACAAAGCAAAAAGAAGAATTCAAAATATAGATGGAAACACTTAACTCTATACGTGTATGCGCCCTGGTGCATATGGGATATATACCGGGTAAATTAAGGCTATATACAGTCGTGTTCTTCAGGCTGCTTTATTCGACACAGGTCATTAATAAAAGCAATTGAGGATTGTTAAAAAATCTTCCATCTCTTCTTGAGAGAGTGTGGCAAAAGCTTGGGAAGATTCTGCATTTCCCCAGCCCACGACAAAGCCGCCTAGTCCGAGAGGAGCTGGGGAAAATGATAATAATAATAATAATAATAAAAAGGAGTAGGAAAGGTCGCAAATAGCCTCCAACTCTGCCATCCCACCACGCGTAAATATGAGCCTGTTGCGGGCACCATCATTCGTCTCCTTAAAAAGCCCGTAAACTTTATATGACACAATATCTAATAGTAATTTATTGGGGAGATATTGTAAATTCGAACTGTTTTAGTTAATAAAGGAGCTAATTAATGAGAATCAGCCTCGCTTTTGCAGATGGTGGAGGGGCCCGAAGTGTTGCCGGGGGAGGGACGCGCAGCGGTTTTGGGGTAAAACCCTCTCCTAGCGATTATTTTATGCTAAATATGACATTCTAGGGAGCTCCGCGCTTCTTAAGCCAGCGCTGGGAGCAGTTGGGGCTTTTTTTCTTTTTTTTAATAAAATGCTTTATGGGATTTTTTTATGATTTTTTATGGGGGTGGGGGGGAAGGAGGACGGGATTCGGGGGGGAAGAAAAGGCGTAAAAAGGCGGAACTTGCTGTTGTGTTTTGTCTCGGCTGCCAGGGGAGGGGAGGCCCCCCCCACCTCCCAGCGCAATTTGGGGCTCACGTGACCCCCCCGGACCAATGAGGCCGAGCCGTCGGTTTAACTATGTTTAATGTCAGATAGCAATAAAGTAGAAGCTTTCGGTCAGGCCCGCGGAAATGGGCGAGCACAACCTCCTTAATCCCGGCTTTGTGGGACCTCTGGTGAACATCCACACAGGAGACACCTTCTACTTCCCTAATTTCCGGGCCTCCGGAGGGCAGCTGCCCGGTTTGCCTTCCCTCTCGTACCCCCGACGGGATAACGTCTGCTCCTTGCCCTGGGCATCCTCGGAACCCTGCAACGGGTACCCTCAACCCTACCTGGGCAGCCCCGTCTCCATTAACCCTTCCTTCGGTAGAGCCTGCGACCTCGCCCGGGTGGAGGAAAGCAAATGTTATTACCGGGAAACCTGCTCCGAACCCAGCGGGCTCAAGAGGGAGGAGAGGGGCAGGGACAGTGCCTTGCTGCCCCTCGAATCCAGCCTCCCCACAGGCATGGGGGGCAATTTCAGCAAATATGACTATCCGAGCAGCGAGGCGGTGCCTCACGACCCTCCTTCCTGCCAGTCCTTGGAGTCAGACTCCAGCTCTTCTTTGCTCAATGAAGGGAATAAAGGCACGACCGGAGAAGCGGGGGGTTTGGTGTCCCCCCTGAACCAAGGCAGCACTTTAGGCAACGGTGGTAAGACCCGGGAAGGAGGACCTCGGGGCTGGAGCTGGTTGTGTTGGGGTTGGTTTTTTTTTGCTTGGAAACTTGCCGGCTTGGGGCTCCTCCGGGGTGTAATTCATGGGCTCAGCGGTGGGAAGCGGCGTGTCTATGTGTGCTGAGACCACTAGGGGTAGCACCGAAATCCCTAATGTTTTATTAGGTGGTGCTTCTTTTAAAAGAAAAGGCTATAAACATGTAAATATCCCATTAAAAAAAAAAAAAAAAAGAGAGAGAGAGACGCAGAGCAGGGTAGTAGTTGCGCATCCCTGCGCAGCGCGGAGGGCTGGCGGAACGTCCGGGCGCTTTTTGGGGACACCGCAGAGGTGTGTCTTTCCAAGGGAAGGGGGGAAAAGGGGAGGGGGTGCTTAAAAACCATACGAAAACACAGCCTTCCAAGTTAGCATTCGGGTGGAGGTTTCCCCTTGTTGCCTTTAAGCCCTTCCTGGGGGACCCCAGACTTATCTCCTGCTCCCTGGCCATCCTTTGCTGCATGTCCCGGTTATAAGGATCCCCTTTTTCCTTTCCTCTGCCTCCTGTACATCACCCGTGGGCCTGGGAGGCGTCTGGCAGCATCCCCAGGCACAGCGAGGGACCTTGGGAAGAGCGGGGCTACCAGAGAGGTGCAGAAAAAGGGGTGCTGCGGGTGCCCCTCCTTTTTTCTTTAAGAGAAGGCTTGGGATGGGGTTTCCTTGCCAAGTGCTAAACTCTCGCTCCCCGTTTGCCAGGTGCTCCTTGGTACCCGATGCACACACGGTCCCGGAAAAAGCGAAAACCCTATTCCAAGCTGCAGCTGGCAGAGCTGGAAGGGGAGTTTATGGTCAATGAATTCATTACTCGCCAAAGAAGGAGGGAGCTCTCAGACCGATTAAACCTGAGCGACCAGCAGGTGAAGATCTGGTTCCAGAACCGGCGTATGAAAAAGAAAAGACTCCTCCTGAGAGAGCAAGCTCTTTCTTTCTTTTAAAGTTTAAAAAACGTCCGTGTCGGGTATTAAAATTAAAAAAGAAAAAATATATAAAAATAGAAAACTAAAAAAAAAAAAAGGGAAAAAAAAACCAACTAAACCCAAAACAACCCCCACATAGACTCTCTAGCATTCACCCGAGCTCCCGGGACTTTATCTGATCACTTTTAATCCCCCTCCTTACCCAGAAATCAATGAATAAAGAAATAATATTAATAATTTACCAGTATCCCTTAAAATACGAAACCCGACAGAGAGGAAAATAATAATATTAATAATAATGCATCTTCTCCGCCGGGACCGCGGGGGGACGGACGGCTTCCAGAGATGCTCGGCGGGCTGAAGGGGAGGTTTTGAGCCTGACTTTACCCGCTTTGCCTTTGCCAACAGCACAGGTAGGGTTTCCGTGCAGCGCCGGGCACCGTCGGGGCCGTCGGGGGCCGCCGGTCCCTTTCCCTCACTACTTTCCATCCCCCCCCCCCCCCGGCTTCGGTTGACGGCGAGACCGGGTTTGAGGGGGATAAGGGAAGATCCTGGAGCTCCTCCTGGGCTGGCACGTAGGGTTTAGGGCCGGTTTAGTGGGAAAGCAGGAGGGGAAAATGGCAAAAATAAAGAAATAGGAAGGGAGTGACACAAAAAAAAAGGGATGGAGGGTGTTGTCCTAAGGGGCAGACCCCGCATCTTGGTGGAAGGTCCTTTTTTCAGTGGACGGTGTGACCCAAGATGTGGTTTTCTCAGTCTAAATTGAAGGCTCGCGGCTGATGAGTATCTCTAGGCTTAATCGGTATCTCCAGGCTTAATGGGGACCTATACGCTTAATCAGCATCTCCAGGTTTAATGGGGATTTCTAGGAAGAGGCTAGAGACAAAGACTGTGTATATATCCGGTGTATATGGTATATATCTATATAATATATGAGGTCTGTGTATCACACTATGTTCCTCGTATGCAGATACGAGGCTTTGATGCAGGCGATGGTGTTGTCCTCAATGCCAGAATGTCACAAGGAGAAGGAAAGTGCATCCCCTACCCTAGAAAACCCGCCCAGGGGAAAAAAATCTGATTTTCCTTTCACTTAAACTGAACCTTCTGGAGAATTTTCTTTCCCCCTCTCTCTGGATTCACAGCTTTCTCTGCACTATCTTAAAATTACATTCCCCCTCTTAAAAAAAAAGAGAGATGTTCCTTCGCGACAGTTCTACTGATGGAGTAGGTACATTGTTTTGCTGCGTTTATTGATGAAAACGTAGGAAAATAGGTGGAAAAAATGCCCTGTTTTGTACCCCCCGGTGATAACAGCCTGTTGGAGTCTGAGCGAGTTGCATCTCCCCTTCCCTGGGATAACTGGAAAGATGTGCTTTGTCGCTTGGGTGCTATCTTCTCAATAGGGTGTTTTTAAAGGGAATATATGGGGTGTTTTTTAAGGAAATATATCTCATTTAGCTACGTTTGCCTTGCCCAGCAGCCCATCAGGTTAAAAACCTGCACATTTATAGCAAGGACGATGCTTTCTTTGCTTCCTTAAAAAAGTCCTTCTAGCTGCAAATAGAGACAGACCCAACTTTAAGAAGAGGTTTTGGTCTTTGGAGGACATGAAGGAGTGTTTCCCTAAAACCCCCTCTTTTTTTTTCCCTTTCAAAGCAATAGACAGGGGCCTGGTAAGATGCGAGGTGTTTTCTTTGTGTGTGTACTCTGATTTTTGGGGGTGGAAACACCAATTTTCGTGATTCCCTGTTTTAAAGGCACTTTTAGTCTGGGAGGAGCAAGGCAAGGTGGGGGTAGGACGGGGGGAGCAGCAGGTTTAGGGCCTTGGGAACCTTTGCCTGCATGAGAAATTGTAATTTAGGATAAAAAAGAGGAGAAAAACCCAGGAATTTTTAATCCAGGCTGAAGGGAAAGGGGGGCGCGGTGCTGCAACCCGGTGTTTTGCCACGCCGTGCTTTGCTCCATTCGTTTTATATCGGAGGGGGGATTAATTTTATGGCAAAGCAGCGTTTTCTGGGAAGTCTGGATGCTCACCACGTGCTCCTGCTTCCACGCGTTCATGGTCATGACCAGCAGCGCCGAGGAATGCTTTTATTTACGAGCTGCAAAGGATGGAGCCGACTCCTTAAAGGGAAAAAAAAAAAATCTCTCCCCGGGCTGAAAAGAACCTTTTCCTTCAGCTTTACTTCTGCAGGAACACCCAGCAGAACCCACTCCCTTCATTCCCTGCCCTTCTCCAGCTCCTTCCCCTCTTTTCCCCATTCCCACCTCGGGAAATGTCACAGCTTTATTTCTTTCCACTTATTTTTACAAAGAAAGACCCCCTATCTCCTCCCTCAATGCTGGCTCCTGGGTGAGGGTCCCCTTTTGCCCCTTAGTCCCACACAAAAGAGCCGCCGCGGAGGGTATCGCCTGTCGCGATGCTGTGCAATAGAGCCTAGGATGTGTTAAACCACACGTACCTATGGATCTATCTCTAGATGCTCCAGCTCAATCACGTGCAATTAAAGGAAGAAGGTGATGTGGAGTAATGTAATGTCTTGGGGCGATTTTGGGGGCGGGTAGGTCGTGGGGGGAGATTTTGGGGAGTGGTTGTGGCTTTGGGTGCTCTCAGAGCACCCTGTCTCCATGTCGCGGGGCAAAGCCTACTCTGCAGAGGGTGACTTTGGGCTGTGCAGTGTCGTGGGGACTTGAGGGGGTGGAATTCCATGGGGAAAAAAAGGACTAAATCCACCCAGGCTTTGCTGAACAGCCCCCCCACGCCTCCCCGCAATGAGGCGGCGTGAGGAGGGAGGCTGGAGCCTGAGGAAGGTGAGGGTGAGTTACGGTGAGATGTCAGAGATGCTGTGTTGGATTTCAGTCCCACCATCCCAAAAAACAAATCAATCCGTTTCGTTATTCTTCACCCACCGAGGGGCACTTGTAGCCCCCGAAAAGCTCCCCCCCCCCCCCGACACAAAGGCCAAGTCACCAGCAGCAACCCCAGGAGAAAATGCCGAAGAAAATGAAAATATATGCAATATTCTCTTCCAGATTGCTTTAAAAAGGCTCCTCGGTGGGATTTCTGTTCGGTCTGTGTCTGTTCTCCGTGTACGTGGCATTGTTTTTTCTGCTTGTACCCCTAGTCTAGGTCATTGCGGTTGTTAATATGCGTCCTTCGCAGTATAGTTCATATGTAATGTTCTTTACCTCAAGTTATTCTATGTAGGGTCTATGCAAATGTCTGTTATAGCACGTTCCGGCTTTATATAGTCATGTAAAAAGTTGCTTCACAATAATAATAATAAAAAATATAATGTATTATTATGTGATTTCTTGATAATAAATAAAATTGCCCAAACATCTACTTGGTGATTTACTGTTTACCATTTAAAATGAGTATTAAGTTGCAAGGTTAATAAAAGAGTAACAGAAAAATATATTGGCCAGCCTTGCCTTCTGTGGCTTGTAGATCATCTTTGGGTTAAAAAAAAAAAGGAAAGTAATTAAATGAATGTGTAAAATGCGTTGTAAAAGGAAAGAAATATCGCTTGCTGCGTCGCTCTAAATATAATTAGAAAAATCCTGGGGAAACAAGAAGCATAAGTTAATCTTCAAATTGCTGGTTTAATGAGAGTTATACTCATGCACGTAGTATTAATTGGAAGCAAAACCCAACCGAGATGCTATTTTGGTGGGTAAAAAAGCTTGCATATGGGTTAATTGGGATTCTTTTGTCTCTGGTGGAAGGTTCAGGGGAGCTCTACCTCTTCTGAAAGAGGACCTCCTGCCCAAGGGGCTCCCACAGTCTCTATATATACATATGGGAAATGCTATATGGATGGGTTTCCTTATGGGTACAGGAGCCAGTTATAGATGTAGGAACCAGTTATAGACATAGTTGTAGATACAGGAACCAGAGGAATGTCAGAGTTATCCTGGATGTGACTTTAAGATGGGAATGAGACGTGAAAGCACAGCTCTTAAATTGGAAATATATTAGACTGGGTTTAGATTTGGGCATCTTGATGCTTATTGTTATGGTTATGGTTATTAGGACCAGCATTATTGCATTTCTTCGGTGTAAATTTGCAGCAAATTCATTTAACAAGAGGAAAAAATAACCCCGTCAGGCCAATTTAAACAAATTAGATTATGATTTCCTCGATCTCTCTCTAAGCAGATATTTATATATAATGGATTCTCTGCTTTTTCCTTTCGGGGGAGATGCCATACACTTCCCAGAGGGGAGGGGGGGTTGGGGATGGGGGGTGCGGAAGCTTTTAGAAGATCGCTAAGGGATTTTAATGAAAGAAATCCTAAAGACAACCACAATGGGGTTATGGCAAAGTAACTGATGCTTCCTCCAGTCCTAGCTGTACCCAGACCCAAGTCCAGTAACCCCCAGCTCAGCCAGTCTGGGCACACTGGGAGCCCCTGGCCTGAGCCTCAGCCTGATAGATGGACTTAAGAACAGATTTTTCTACGAAGAACACACGCTTAAGATAAAGTATTATATTTTTCTTCACTTCCTCACCCAGAATTTCCCAACACAGGGTAGGTGCCCTTGGGGTCTTCCAAAATTACAAGAGGATTCATTCAGTCCTGAGCAGTTTCCTCTTTCTTTTTTTCCAGGAGCTTCTCGATTTGGACACAGGAGTAGGAGGAGGAAGAAGGAAAGCAAATATTTCCATAGGAATGGGCCCCACTTCCAGCAGCAAACCCCAGCCACCCCTCCCGAAAGATTTAGGGTTTGGTATATGAAGAAGCAGGATTTGGGGCAATCTGTAGGGATGAGGTTTTCTAGAGTGAAAAATGACCTTTTTTTCCTGTAATAGTTACTTTTTTACTTTACTTTTTAATGTTTTAACATTGATGCACATGCTTTCCCTCTCTTTCTCTTGCTCCAGGAGGATATTTGTACAAATATATTGTAGAAGCAAACTTAAATTAGACTTTTCTCCACTTTTATTCCCTTCTTTCTATGTCTCAGCACCAACCTGGCAGGAAAATGGGCAAGAGGAGGAATTATGCCTAACATCTGACTGCTATAGGGTGACATAAATTGTATATATTGTAAGTCGGTTCACCTTGAACAGGAATAGTTGGGTTTCAAAGACATTCAAACACTCACGAAAATAGATAAAACTTATTTATTACCAGCAAGCGGATAGAACAAATTGTTGCTTCGCCATAAAATCCGTATTATTCCTGGGCTAGTTTCTTTTATTCAACAGCGTATTTCATTGCTTTGGCTTTAAAATGAATTCGTTAGTGAGGGGAGAAGGACCTCATCTCTTTAATTGTGAGGAATATTTCTACCGCTAATGAGAACGACCGAGGTGCTGTTTCACATTTAGTGCAAAAATCGCAGAAAATGTTAAACTGTGGGGGTCAAATTTAGGGATTTGTTCCCATTTTGGTACTCTCAGTGTATAGTCAATGTGGAGAATAGAATGTGCAAAGCAGAAATAGGAAAAAGGGTGGGTTTTTTTCTGAGCCAGGAGATGTGGTCTTGACACCTTTGTGCCGAAGAAATGTCCGAGTTCTTTGAACTCTCTCTGCAAAACCCGACCCGACCTAGGGCTGGACTCATTTCAAAGCCGCTTGAAGCAAAGTTTAATCCGGCAACAACGAGAAAAACACGTCCAAAAGTCCAAATTTTCTTCTCTTGCTCCTCATTTTCTTAACACCCCCTTTTTTGTCAGGACCAAAGCGGGATTTTAAACACCCAAATCCTGGCGGCCCCGCGGTGGTTTAGCAGAAGGGAAAATAGGAAGAATTCAAAGTTCAGGAGAAAATCAACCCGGCCGCGCTGCAGACACCCGGATCGGTGTTTTTGCCTGGAGGGGAGTGACCTGTAAATTCCTCTTTTTTTTCTCCTATACGCCCCCAAAAATGAAGAGTAAAGGCGTAGCCTCTACAGTGCGGGGTGCTATAGGCTCTGTATAGGTTTCCACGGGTGTGCGTGGTCTTCGTGTGGGCTCAATCCCTCGGATCAGGCCAAAAAGGAGCTCGAAAAAGAGCGGAGAGTCAGGGTCATGGGTGCGAGGGAGCGTTAGAAGGTGGGGGGCACCTTGACCTGCTGAACATTGCCGCGGGGGTGCTGGAGGTGCCGTACACGAGAAGAACACGCAGGGGAAAATGATTTGGGTTTCCGTACAGCATCTGAGATGCCCGTATCCTTGAGTGGAAATAGTTTGTATTCCAGCCTCAACCGAATCTCCGAAGCCCCCCCAAAAAAACGACAAAAGCAAAGAACCCCCTTGCATCTTCCAGTGCCACAGCAATTAACAATAAATATCATAATTCCCATTAGAGTGAGAAGAATGGCTGGATTTCCTTCTCCCGGTCTGTGTGTGGCTCGGGGTCCGTCCTCTGGCTAATTCCACGATATATTAACTATTTGCTTTCCCTCGCTGTGCATTATCAGGGCTGTTTTCAAGCACCTCTCCCCCCCCCCCCCCCCCATCATTAATATGCCAATTATTTCCTAAGAATGCCTTTTTTTGATTCCGAGTGGGGGTTCATAAATATAAAATAAACACAGAGTGGGAATAATTAGCAGCATTTATCAGCATAAGGCCACCCACCCCACTTTGAAACCTTCCAGACCCTGCGAGCGGAAAATGAAGTACATTGCAGGTAATTAGTTTTGAGCAAATCATTTCAAATAGAAACTTATAGGTAAAGCCTAATGAAGTGCAGAGCTGGGGTGGGGGGAGGGTTGAGGGAAGCCTCTTTTTTATTGCTTGGTAGGTAGCAAGTAGACACAGCAATATTTTACTGTTGAGAGAATAAATTAATTAATATATCTGTAGCTAGCAACTACAATGGCTCCATGGATGACTGCATTTAAAGGAGATATATGTATCCAGTCTCATTGGTGTTGTTAACAAGAGTGATAATAAAGATGAAAAGGATAAGAAAGATAAAAAGATCACTCGCCTTGTACTCCTTACTGCGGGTAAATTGCGCGGATTTTCTAATGGCTGCGTCTTGTTGACTCTCAACAAATTTCCTTTTTTTTTTTAGTCAGACTTCATTAAGTGACTTTATTTTCATGTTGCTCAAATAGGAAATAAAGATACGCGCCTCTCGCTCCCCAATAAATCTCATATTAACTATCCTTCTCCGCCGCTTAAGGGGGGGGGGGTTCTCCTTTCTCTCCATTTCAGATCCAAAAAACCTTTATTTTTGAAAATAAAGCGGTTTTCCTGCTTTTGTCAGTGCGGAAATTCAATTTCCCCACCTCTATGCTTTTCTGGTACTAGAAAAATGCAGAAATCTTATATCTCCCTCAGTCAGAATAAATCACATTTAACCCGTGTTTTGGTCTAGCTGGAATACGAGCGCATGTGTCTCAAATCCGAGCTAAAAATCTACCTTTTTTTTTTTAAAGAGACTTTGTGCTGTAATTTTAGGCTTGCGTTAGCCAAACACTGCCACAGAGAACACACAAACCGTCGGGATATCTCATTATAAAAACGTTTGCCAAAATTAATTCATTTCAAAGGGAAAGCGTATTAATATTCATTTTTGCAGCCACTACACTCCTGTGCCTCCCAAACCTACACGTCGGCTGGAGAAGTGTCGATAATTACAGAGAGAGTGGAAATTCATTTTATTTTTATGATTAACCAGTAAACTCTTATGAGGTGAGACGAGACGCTGCTAAAGGAGAAAGCATTTAAAAAATTAGGTATGGAAAAGTACAGTGTGAGACCCAAGGTAGCAATGAGGAATGTCGGGCAGGCTTCAGGTCCAGTAAAATGAAGGGGGGAAAAGGAAAGGGAAAAAAAATAATCAAGGCCATACGTACCTCAAATTAAAATATCTGGAGGTAGAAATAATATAAGAAATTATATTTTAATAGATGGTGTGGGCCAGGGCTTTTTTTTCTTCGCTGAAACATAAATCCCAAAGGGGTTTTGCAGCGATCTGTTAGAGTAAGCGTGTGCGGGGTGTGTATGTGAGCACCCCGCGGAGTGGAAATATCCATGCACAGCTCCGGTGTGTAACTATGGAGCAAGGTAGGAGTACGGCACAGCAAGCCCTACTCACTCCCGCCTAGCCTAAGGCCGACCAACTCATCGCACCCATGGGCAACCCACTGCCGGGGTGGGGAAGGACACGACAGCTTAAGCAATACTGAGCGTATTATACCCAGTTGTGCTCATTTTTGGGGGGCTACCGGAATTTTTCCTTTGGCTTTTCCTCTTTTCCCTCTCTGTAGCTCTTTACGCATCACCCCCCTTCCAAATCCCTCATTTCCAACTTCCATCCCAAGCCCAAACACTGACTTTATGGGTATTTAAACCAACCATCTTCATCTGTAATTGTGGATGAAGAGTATTTATTGCTCCGGTGGATAACTAGATATATAATTATCTCTTTACAGAGAGACTGTGAAATAAAGCATCTGTCTTCCCCCTACTCAGACACACACAAAGGCGGGTGAACACCGAGAAAGTTACACATCTGCACAAACACTTCCTTCTTTACTCTTTTTCCACCCAAAACGTGTTCATCAAAGTCCTCCTCAAACTTTACAAAAATTCTTCTAACCCAATAAAATGGCCGTTCCATGAGTTTTGGATATTTTTCTTCTTTTTTTTTTTATTTCCTAAATGGGGCTAAAGAAAATATTTATTTGCAAAGAGGAGCCGTGCTGGCTGCCGCGGTTCTGTGTTGTCCCCTTTATTTTTTATAAGGAAAAAGGGGGTTGGGGGTGGATTTCCAGGATAAATAAATAAGTAAATGATTGGTTGGGGGAAAAAAAATGTGCTGTGGGTTTTTCGATGCCTCTTTAGAAGACTGGGGGAGGGGGGGGGGTGCGTTGTGGTGCGAGGGGAATTCACGGGGAGAATGGAGGGAGACCAAAGAAAGGTTCTGCTCGACTAGAAT
Organism: Neopsephotus bourkii; assembly: GCF_033783945.1. Classification (NCBI taxonomy): domain Eukaryota; kingdom Metazoa; phylum Chordata; class Aves; order Psittaciformes; family Psittacidae; genus Neopsephotus; species Neopsephotus bourkii. Next base: position 528,537 of record NW_026901922.1, read on the forward strand.
CGAGATAGTATTTCCTTGTTTTAGGCAGCAGGAAAACTTGCTTTCAACCCCCCTCCTCTTCCGAGACTGAAAATATCTGGGGATGGGGGTCCCGGGGAAGAGCTGCCCTGCACTCAGCCTCACACCCCACCCCCCCCAATACCATTTATTTTATTTTATTTTTATTTTTGCTTTTTATTTTATTTTTAATGTCTTTTTAATTTTTACTTTATTTTCTTTTACTTTCTTTCTTCTTTCCCTCCATTTCCGCGCCTGCCGAGGGCTACCCGCGCTGCCCTGCCCGCGCTGCCTTGCTCTGCCCGCGGGAGGAGCCGTCTGGGCTGCCCGTCTGGGTGGGCGGGGGCCGCCCTTGCAAAGTGAAGGTCAAGTTAAGCCTCCAGCCTCCCTTTCCGCGGCCTGTCCGCGCTGCTCCGCCGCGGCCCCGCGGGCAATGCCATTGCCGGCGACCCTCCCGCTCAATGCCGCAACCTTCATTTTTATTAAACCTCTATTTTTTTCCAGTTCCCCCCCCTCCTGCAGGCGGTGAGGGGCAGGGAGAGGAGCCAAGTGCTGAAATAGCAAAGGCGGAGGATGATTTTATGGAGCCCTTTTCTTCAAATCCTGATTTTTTTCATCCTTTCTTCCCCCCCCAAGCTGGACTGCAGACTTCAAACAAGGGCTTTCCCCGTCTCCTTTTTCTTCTTCTGCTGTTTGGGCTTTTTTTTTTTGCTTTTTTCCCCTCCTTCTCTTTTCCCAGCAAGATGCAAACCTGTCTGCCATGGAGGAAATTAAACATCATAAAGAAAAGCCCAATTAAGGTTTAATGTCTGAACATTACCATTTCCTCCAGAAAACAATGAAGTTCGCTCGGTAAGGAGAGAGGCAGAAATAAAGAAAGAAGGGGGTGAAGGGATAGAGGAAGGGAGGGAGGGAGAGGGGCAGCTTGGGTGTTTTTTTGCCTCGAAAAGGGAAAAAAACGGGCATGGAAGGGTAATTATTAAATAAAAAGGGGGCGATGAAGTGGGGGTAGGGAATTTGGGGGGTGAGCCAAGCTCTTGTGCTGTCCGTGCTTGGAGATGGGGATAAATGGAATAAAATATTGTGGATTTTAATGCTTGGGCAAAGCGGTTTCTGCTCATGTTTGGCTCCTGGGAAAGTCCTGAGTAGGGGCAGAGTCCGGGGGGGGGGGGGATAGCTGGGGGAGGGGGGGAAAGGGGTTAATAATAACGCAGGGAAGGGGTGAAAAAGGGGGTCGGGTGTAAGAGGTGGGGGTGGGGGTGAAATTCCCGAGTCTCTTTACCTCTTCCCTCGCCGTAAGTCCTGCTGCCTCGCCATAAGTCCTGCTGCCCTTCCCCTGTCTCCCTTTCTCCAGGAGCTGATTTCGTCCTGAAGGCCAGAAAATAGTAATACAAAAAGAAATCCAAAGGGGGGGAGGGGGGGGGAAGCTAAAAAATAATATATATCTATAAACAAAGAGGATAGAAGCCAACCCAACGCACCCGAAACAGCAAAACCCACCACGCTCGGGCCGTAGGAAAACAGCAGAAAGAGGAAAAAGCTTGGCCGGGAGGGGACATTCACCAGGTCTGGGTCTGTGTCTTTGCACCCTAATTCCCCCTCCCCCGAACCCCAAATTTTCCCCCCCCCCTCCCTGTGAGTGGCGGGGCTGCCTTTACCGAGCCTGGAGTGGTGACGGCACCCATTAAAACGTGGATGTTCTCTGTTCGGGGAGGTTTTGCTCTTCCTCTTCTAACAGGCAGATTTCGGGGGGTGTGGGAGTATGGTGGTGATGTGACCCCCCTGGTGACAGAGAGGGCCCCACAGATGTGACAATGGCCATCCGAAAAGCCCCAAGACCTTGCGAGTGGACCGAACATTGCCTGATGCTGCAACCCAGGCCCCCAGACACTGAGAGGAGGAAAAAAGGCTCCACTTCTCTGTATTTTGCACTTCCACTAGAAAACAGTGTTAAATATTCCCCCTGATTTGGGGGAAAAGAAATGGAAAAGCCAATTTTGCATATGCTTACTTTCATTTAATGTGAAGAGATATATGGTTATTTGGGAAAAGCTATGTTCTATGGGATAGAAATCCATAGAATAAGAATGCGTACACAGGTGTAATATAGCGATGAATAAAGATCTGGGAGCATTTATGGTGTAAGAGCAAGTAACTTAATACTTCTGCACAGAGTAGCCCTTGTTATAGACTCACAAATTCCTGATGAGTATGGAAAGGAGAAAGAAGAGAGAAAGAGATAAATTAAGACCAAGGAATGAAAGGAAGAAAGGAGGAAAGAAGACAAGAAGGAGAGAAAGAGAGAAAGAAGGTAAGAAAGAAGGAAAGAAAGACTTGAGGGACTAGGAGGAGGGATTATATAAGAGTCCAATCACTGGATCACTGTTTAATTCGTAATTTATCTGCTCTCGTACATGAGGTATTTTAAAGCCAGTACCTTATTAAAGGAGAACTCTGGATACATTAATTTAGATATATACATTAATTTCAACTGAATGCGGCACCACTAAAACACTCAATCCTCACCCCCGATGAAGAAAAAGATGCAAATATAGAGGGTTATTCTGCGAGGGAATAAAGGAGCTGCTTGCAGAGGGCACAGAAATAAAGTGAACAGATTTTCGTGCCCAGATCCCTCTGCTTCTCCAACTGAAAACAGAGACGGATGAGCTTTTGCGTGCGAGAGAATATTTTAGAGGCGGAGAGCCGTGAGTGCATAGGGGAAGGCAGGTTATACACATTATATATAACGTATATCTGCATTAGCTCCATAGGTAGACGGAGTGGGGCAGCCACAGACATTTTCCACTGCTCTACCTTCCCCGACAGCATTTATCTTCTAAAAACAGGATATACATTTGGAAAATGTCACCCCGTGATGCAGCTGAAGGATTTTGTTTCACTTCATTCTGATTAATGCGGGATGGAAGAGAGAACCCAGCTCTGTCGTGCCCCCGATTGCGAATTATTGAAGTTTATCCCCATAAATTCTTGAGATTCGCCTTTGATCAATGCTTATCAGAGGAAAATACACCGAGGTGCTGGCTGTTGTGGAAAGAAAAATATTAAGAAATAATAAAAAGGGGGAATGCAGGAGCAAGAGGCTTAAAGTGCAATACTTTGAAACGATTTCCTGAGTATTTAAGGATTAAATACCACGCATGCAAACGAGTGTGCGGTTTTAATAAGGCTGGGGTGGATTAACCGCCCACATTCTATTCTGAACTTTGCATTTCGGGGTTCTTTTGCTAATAAAGGGATTACCCAACAGAAAATACATTTTTTCCCTGCCACAATTTCCTACTTTTTACATTGTTTCTGCACATTTTAGTGGCGCTGCTAAAGTTATCAAGAGGGCATGTCTGGCGAATGAAAGCTTTGCTTTATTTATTTATTTTTTAGGTTTAGGTGTGTTTTATATGTCTTCTTTTGTGTTGAAATAAGTGTTTGTAGAGGTTTGGAGAGGGGGGAAAGAGAGGGAGTCTGTTGAATAGAAATAGGTGTCGCTTAACGAGCTCCTCTGGGTTTCCTGTCTCCTCTAAGTGGAGTTTCTCAGGGACTTTGGGAGCGAGTTTAGGACGCTGTGAAATTTTACTTGCATTCCCCAAACCTCGCCGTTTCACAGGCTTCAGCAGCTTTCTGCAGCTGAGCTGTGCAGGGGAAATAAGGTAAATAAATAGATGGAAGCATCGATATTCCACTGGGCTCAGCTCTCCCTGTGTAGAAGAGGGGGAAGGAGCCGTAGCTGAGGAGAAGATGAAAATGAGGGGGAAGGCCGATTGGCAAAAGCTTAGTGATGCTGGTGATTATCAAGCCTAACTCTTCTTAACGCCTCTTCAGCATCACTTCTATTTGAACCTGACACTCGCAGCACATTTTTATCCCAGACGGTCGCAGCCTTGCCTGCGGTTGGGAAGCAGAGTTCAATCTGCTTTTATCTTGATTAAGTCCACATGATTTTGAACTTGCAGCTCAGGTCTAGAGAGATCTAAGTCGACTTTTTTCCTCTCTCTCCTTTTTTCCCCCCTTTGAATTGTTCACAGCTTATATAGTTTTCTTTCGCAGCCTGGCGTCCATCCAATTAAATTTATCTTTGCCATTTGGGGGCTATAATATTTTCCAAGCGCTTCCCACTTGTAGCTATTGTCTCTCCCTTCAGATTTCCTCTACACATACGCGGTGTCTAGTGATCTGTTTACTGGCCCGAATTTCCTTTCTTTCTCTTTTTTTGAGGTCCATCTGAGGAAGTAATTGTAATACCGTCGTGGAAGGGAGGGAAAAATCACTCTGAGAACATCTGATAGGCCAAAGTCATTAGACATCACAAGTTGGAGCCTATTTAGCAAAAGCGAAGCACATCTCTGCAGCTGCGGGGAGATGCAGCTGCTACAGAAGTTCTCTGTGCTCCCCAACACCACGTTTCTACCCCGAGTGAGCACAGGTTAGCACTGCAGGTTGGGGAAAGTCCACTCTTTTTATCCCTTCAATGCAAACTCTGATCAGCTGGCTGAAATAGGGAAAGATTCAGGCTCTTGCATCAGATACCTTGAGAGCAGAGTGAGTAACAATGAGTAACGTGGTAAGCCAGGTTGGTATAAAATCTAGTATTTTCAATTATTTTCTAGCATCCTCCTGCCCCCTCCCTTTTTCCTCTCCATTCAGTAGTTTTCCTACTGTACAGGCTCAGACAAAGGCTTCTTTATGGCAATACTTACAAACAAGTTTTTGAGCGAGGTTGGGAGGTTGCTAACAGTTTTACATTGCTTTCAAATAACCCCAGCTTTAGGGGAAGGAAACAAAAATAATATCTACTCTACCCAGTGGAAGGGAAAAAAGAGCAAAAAAATAGATGAATGATTTATTGAGAAGAGTTCAAGTACAGGATTAACCTAAACCAAAATATAACTTCAGATGTTTACACAGATCAGCTAAAGCCAGCTTTCACAACTCCAACTTTTTGATTTGGGTACAACTGCTACAATGTTTTTTTGGTCACGAAATGCCTCTGACATCCCTTTAAAATTCCTGTTAGTAACACAAAACACATCTCAGCAGCCTTGAGCCTATTTGCCTGCTGAAAACGCTGTTAAATGTGTTAAGTGTTTGCATTATATCAGGCAAATGAGTGTGGACTCCGAAGCAAGGGGGGGATAGCTTGGGAGGGGTTGATTTTTTTTTTCTTCCCTTGCACTTTGCTTTTTCTGATGGGGAAATTTGGGTAGAAAAAGGTCTCCGGTTCAGGTGCCAACATAAAGCTGGGTATTTAGAATTGCAGAACAGGCACAAGGAGAGACGAGTTCGGCACTGCACCTCTTTTTCCTTCCCTCTGCCTAAGACACAAGTAAATAAAGGGGGGGAAGTCCTCTTTTTTCATCTAATACACACATTCACTTCCAAATCAAGAAAATCAGACCCCCTTCTCAAGTTCCCCTGGATTTTTTTCCCCCCCTTTCAAGGGCGCAAATACAGCTTTTCTTTAATTTCCCCCCTCTACGCTCTAACCTTTCTTATTCGCTAGGAAATGAAGGAGGTTTAAAAACCGAAGGGATTGAAAGGCTCTGGATGCTTTAAGGCTATGCCTTAAAGTTATTTGCCTTTTTTTTTTTTTTTTTTTTTTTTTGAAGGGCAACCAAAAGGAATGCGAGCCGCCAGCCCTCATTCCGTTTTATGGTGGTCACTTTGGTGGTCAAATTCAAGTGCTGTGACTCCACAGCTGCCTCATCTCTGCTTCCTTGCAGGAAGCAGGCAAATCCTACCCTTTAAACCGGGTTTAAAATCCCAAAACGACACCAGGACTTGGTTTAGATGTATTTACCTACGAAGAGCAATAAATTATTCACGCACCTAGAGGAGAGACGGCGAGTTTTATGCCACACGGATTTTTGTTCTTTTGCTCTTGTGTTGGGGTATTTTGGGGGGTAGATGTGCTTTGGTTTGGGTTTAAAGAGCTGCTGGGATATTGTTTTTTCCAACAACCCGCTCTAATTCCTCCTCTGGATGCAAAGCTCCATGCCTAGAGCCTTCCTATGGAATCTAGATGGGAATAAATATGACAAAAATCGTCTATTTTAGAGCCTTTACCCTTTTAATCTGAGGGAGAAAATCCTCCATGCAGGTTGCAAACAGGAAGGAATAGGGGAAAAAATAATTACACCCATAAACAATAGCTTAACATTATTAGTTTGTAGTTAGTATTAATATAGGTCCATAAAAAGCCAAGTTAAAAGATCGCTGACACTTTAATTAAAAGTTTTGCCAAAAACGACATCTAAGTCATAAAATAGGGTGGATTACAAAGCTGAAGAAATCCTTATCTGCAGCCAGAGTTCTTGCCCATATATATATATGAATATATATACGAGTATATATATATTCATCAGCCAAACGGCGCATGAGAGAGGAAAACACAGCTCATTTTGTGATTCCAGAGGTATTTATCTGTGTGTACATCTCTGTCTCCACACACACGCGTTCAGAGACTTTCGCATGCCCTGATCCCTTATAAAAAGGGATTTATGAGAACGGCTCTTTAAACAAAAAATACAAAGCTAGAGGGGAGGGAGAGAATCCAGAAATTAATGGGAATAAATGATCAGGAGCGCATTGTGGCATTAGAGGGTGAGGAAGGCTCAAAGTGAGCAAGAGCTCACAACCTTAACATGTGAAGCCGCCATGTTTTCCTTCAAGATTTTCTAATAAATACATAAAAATCCAGGCACACCGCCTGATAAACACTATAGTTTGGAAAGCCTTACTGAAATACCCGTCTTATTTTTCGCTCAGGCATCTTGAAATCCTTTGCTCTCTGCTCGGCTGCAAGGTACGGACTTGAGAGGCTGTTTTCTCTTGTGAAAATAATCTTTTTTCCTTATTTCCCCCTTGTATTGCTGCAGAACTGCAGGTTATTTGTATTTTTAGCAGAGAAGATGCTTTTTCCTCTCCAGTTCTCTTCCTCTCCCCTACGAATTAAGCAACCACCCTGGTTAAAGTGCTAACAGCAGGTTGGGTGCTGGCAAATTAAATCAAATTAAATAGAGAAGAGCGAAGTGGTAAAAGATGCTTCTCAGGAATGCCCAGTTTCAGGAGAGACACCCCCTAGCAGGACTGGGACCCTCTGTTGCTCCTTTTTGGTGAATTGGTTATTTTCAGATTAATTTATGCATGAGTTCTTAGGGGAGCAAAGTAAAAATGCTGCAGCCGCCGGGGCTTTTCCTGCTGTACGGCTGAGATTTGCCTTTTCTCCCTTGTTACTCTTTGAATTTGCTGCAACTCGATTTAGCAAAATCCTCTCCATAAACGCCTCTCGCTCTCTCCTGGTGCATCAGATCTGCTCGGAGTATCCAACGCACCACGGTAGAGTTTAGGTCGCATTTACGCTCGGATAATTCAATATTTTTATTTATTCTTCCTCTTACTGGGCGTTTTAAAATGTGTAATTCAAGGGGAAAAAAATGCCTCGGTGGCATCCTGTAAAGAAAAGGATAAAAAAGGAGGGATGCGCTGCAATACTTTCATTCATGGATGTAAGCAGCAGCCGCTTCTGTTCAGCAAAGAAAGCTTTTCCACCTCAAGCAGATGATTTCCCATCCAGGTGAAAACCCGATAAGTGCCCAATTGTTGCAGACAGACTTGTTCCTTTAAGATTATTTAAATGGGATAACCCCTCGGAGCCTGGTGCCGCGGAAGTTACAGTCCTTGAGGTGCACATTTCCAATGGGTTTGCAGAAGAGATTTTTTAATGATTATAATTTTCCCATGTAATTCTTTCTTTCCGCCTAACAATTCTTTGCAAAACTCGCAAAAGATTTGGCAGCGCTTTGATATCTGTATTTTTTAGTCTGAAAATGCACAAGGGCAGAGCAAGAGGAGGCTCCGGGGCACAGGATAGAAGACAAATGACTTTAATAAGAATATCTTTTTTAATTCAGCTGGAAGAATAAATGATGGGAGTATTGCTGCAAGTACATTCATTGATTGACAATAAACAATTACATTAAATATTCAATATGCCACTCTTACGTAATAAATATTTAACCAAACATTAAGGGAGGTTTTCGAATATTTATTAGACATTGACTTAATTCATTTGTTCTATGCCTTGATATATCACTAATTCGATATCAAAAGTCATTAAGCCAGGCCTGCTTTAACTCGGAAGTTGGAAACTTCACACGTTCCCCCGCATGCTGTCACTGCTCAAATGGTATATTCTCCATAAAGCACGCCAACTTGGTTGATGTATAGTTGATGCGCATACAGAGATCAACATAATTAGCGTATGTTAGAAGCTTGTTAATTAGCACCAACCCCCTCACTCCCAGATAGTAGAGATTTAGTTAGAATTTAGCAGCCCAGCTGCAGGGAGAGCTGGGCATTCCCGCCTGCAGCAAGGGTTTGGGAAATGTTGGAAAACTTACTTCTGCGTCTCCAGCGATTTTATTGAGCTACCTACAGCCTACTCAGGAACACTTCTAGGGATAGAAATAGCCATAATAATAAATTAGAATAATCAACGTAATTAAGATATATTCCTAAAAGGGTGAAAAAGCACCGGTCGAGCATCCTAAGACCCTCCCTCCCTCCTCCTCCCCAGCCCAAATCCCCCACACCCCATCTCCAAACCCTGCTGAAAAGCAGCAAGCGGAATCCACGTAGGAAGGAGAGGAGGTAAAGAAAGAAAGGAACAAAAAAAAAAAAAAAAAAAAGCCAGGAAAATAAAACAAAAGGCAAGAAAAAGAAAAAAAAAAGCACTGGGGGGAAAAAGGCAAGAAAAAATAAGAAAGGCAAGGAAGGAAGAAAAGAAAAGGGGAAAAGACAAGGGGGAAAAAGGCAAGGGAAATAAAGGCAAGGGGAAAAGAAACAAGGGGAAAAGAAAAGGCAAGGGGTAAAAAAAAAAAGGCGAAGAAAAAAAAAAGCAGGAAAAAAAAGCAGGAAAAAAAAAAAAAAAGGCAGCAACTTCACAAGCCGCCCCTTGTACTTGTTCTGCTGCGAGTGCTTACAAGGGGTGTGCCTTCAGGAAAATGAATACAAATCTGCCCTTGATTTTCATAATGTTTCTGCGGTGTTTGCAAACCAATCGTTTGAACCTCTGAGATCTTACCTAAGTGAACCACTCCTACGCATCTAAGTGCTCCAAACTGATATATGACAATATCTACTTTGGATCACGTGTCCGCCGGAGCGACTAAGACGGATAGCGCGTCATCTCGCCTTCCCAAATTTTTTCCCCTCCGCACATCGGATCCCAAACATCTAGCTATAGGAGGAAGAAAAGGAGAAAGATGTTTAACTCGGTGAACCTGGGCAACTTCTGCTCCCAGTCGCGTAAGGAGAGGAGCGCTGAGTTTGGAGAAAGGGCAGGTTGCGCTTCCAATCTCTACCTCCCCAGCTGTACCTATTACGTCCCTGAATTTTCAACTGTGTCATCTTTCTTGCCACAGGCCCCCTCTCGCCAAATCTCCTACCCTTACTCCACCAACCTCTCGCAAGTGCAGCCCGTGCGAGAGGTCTCCTATGGTCTAGACCCCTCGAGTAAATGGCACCACCGCAGCAATTACGCCTCGTGTTATTCCGCAGAAGATCTGATGCATAGAGAGTGCATCCCGCCTTCCACCATGACCGAAATGCTAATGAAAAACGAGAGCGTGTACAGCCACCACCACCCCAGCTCCAACCACCCGGCACCGACGGGATTCTACACCAGCATGAACAAAAACACTGTCTTGCCCCAAGGTTTCGACCGCTTCTTCGAAAATGCCTATTGTGGGGCGGAAAATCCGGCTGAGAGCTGCCTGCAGAAGGGTGAGGGCAAAGTGGAGGCAGAGTCCCAACCCCACGCACTGTCATCCCGCGGAGAGCAAGGTATAGACCCGGAAGATGAGGAGGAAAACACAAACCCAGGGTCTTCAGCCTCGTCCTCTTCTGTCACCAAGGAAGGAAGCAAAAGCAGCAATTCGAGTAGGTAGAGCAGTAAATGGAAAGGTTAAGGGACTAGCCCGTGTGTTTTGTCGGTCAAATTTTATGTGGAGTTTTATAAGCATTCAAAGGATTTTATTATAACCTACAAAGCTCTTTCTTCCAACGAGAAGAATTTTTACGATGGGAAAAGCTCTTTGAAAAAAATGGAGATGTTAGGTGCAGACACAGTATCTTAGAGTCTGTGAAATTTTAAAAGCACACCATCGTGACAAATATTAACTTTGATCATGAACTTACATGAGCATTTTAAAAGGATTTGGTCCCGGGTTGCTGAGGGTAAAAGGCAATTGGGCAGAACACTACTTTAGCTGCCTGTGCTTTCTTTTAGGCACTAAGATGCATGCAAAATCTTCGGGGCGGCTTTTTTCCCCCTTTCTTTCTTTCTTTTTTAATTAAAACTGTATGTCGAGTCTTTTCTCTTGCTGGGGGTGCAGTGCTAAGGGGGAAATCTGCCGAATTCGCAGGCAAAGCTGAGCGTTTTCTTCGTTTTTTCAGTTTAAAGTGGCATTTATTCTCCTTCGAGGCAAGTGGAGCGTCCAGCTTTTGTCAGGAAGGGCTTTTACTTACGCCTCTGCTTGTTTGGGTCTTCTGGGGGGTGTTTTTTGCATGCACTCACGTTTTCTAGGCAGTCTTGGAGCTGTTTTAGAGGCTGGATCCAGGCAACCTTACAAGTTGGCGTTCAGCGTGGGGCTTTTTTTGGGACGAAGGGAGGGTTGTCGTGTTTTTCTATTTGCTTTCGTGGTGCAAGTCCCCTTTTGCAGCTCAGATGCAAAGTTCTTTTTTGACTTTGATTCCTTTTTGCGTGTGTGGCGAGGACTGGAGTTAATAAAAAACTTATGCGGAACGTAATATCTAGTTCCTCTGATTCCAACCTTGCTCATGCTGTTTCTATACAGATAACAGATTTGCAGCTGAGCGTGGGGCTTTTTTACTTTTTGATTTCCCAGCCTCTCTAACTCTGCTCCAGCAGCCTGCTGCCTCCAGTCCAAGGCTGTTCCTTATTTAAGCAATAAAGAAGCACCGAAAATCTCTGCATGTGCCTGCATAAAGCCCCGTGCAGTGGGAAAATGATTCCACCACGGTCCTTAAGACCCTGTGTAACCTCACCTCTGCTACCCTTAACAATAGGCGAACTGCTGGAAGATATCCCCCCTCCTTGCATTAATAACTGGAGTTATTAAGCTTCTCCTATTTATCTGATCAGCTGTGAAGATGAGTCTGTGTCTTGCATTTCCTTAGGATGTTTACCCTGCCTTCTGGTTCTTTTAAGGTGCTCCCAGAACAAGGAAGAAGAGATGCCCCTATTCGAAATTCCAGATCAGAGAGCTAGAGAGAGAATTTTTCTTCAATGTCTATATAAACAAAGAGAAAAGGCTCCAGTTGTCTAGGATGTTAAATCTCACTGACCGACAGGTTAAAATTTGGTTTCAGAACAGAAGAATGAAAGAAAAAAAACTAAGCAGAGACCGCCTGCAGTATTTCTCTGGAAATCCCTTGTTGTGAACATCTTTTGAAATCCCCTCTGCTGGTGAAGGGTCGGTGTGTCGAGGAAGGAACAGTTGCGAGCAGGGCTTTGCCCTTTGAGTCGACAAAGCAACCTCAAAGTTTAAGCCTTTTCGTTACTTATACGTTACTATGCCTGGGACAGCACTGAGTAACAAAAGGAGTGAGATTTTCTTTCAGTTCCCACTTCAAGGACTTGAATTCCATGAACATTTTATTTAACTTTTTCCTTTTTTTTCTTTCTTTTATTTTTTTTATTTTTATTATTTTTTCTTTCCCTGAACAGGTTGGGATTTACACCCCCCCCCCCTTTTTTAAATTCTTATTCTTATTTTTATTGTTATTATTATTTAGGCACCCTGTCCGTTTGAATAAATCGCAGTGCTGGGTGTTACTACCACGGTGGTTTCAATATGCAGCTGTGTTATCACAAGAGCGGCCAAAGTCTCCCTGTAGGATCAAATCACTTCATCTGGGTGAGTGAGTGTGTGTGTGTGAATCCACACAGAGACATGTGTGTCCTTCTATGTGTGTGTGTGTGTGTGTGTGTGTGTGCACATTCACACCCTCCCCGCTCATCTCTGTTCTAAAGGAAGATCATTATTTCCACCTCCTCCGCCCACCCTTTTTATCTAAAAAGATATATATGCATATATATATGGGAGTGTGTGCGTATATATCCATATATATATTCCCTGCAGTATCATTTCTACATTTGGAGTCGGTAGAGGGGGGGGGAAATCCAGGCGAAAATTCGCAATAACTGTCTCTGATATGGTTTGTAAATACATTTTGTAGTGTTTTATTTGAATTCCCCCCCCTTTCCCCCTCCGTAAATGGGAGACGAAGAACAAGAGAGGAAAAAACCTAAAAATCCTGAGAAAGAATAATAATTAAAAAACAAATATCTTTGTGTATGTAAAGTGAGTCCCCGGGATACTCTGTGAAATTCTGTGGCAAATAAAGACACTGCAAGCTGTTCTACATTATGATTTTATTTGACCATTTTATTAGAATCTCCCCTCTTAAAAGCCTCTTTGCGGTCATTGTGGTGTGGGTTTCTTCCATAGGAGTTTAAATACCTGAATGCATATCAGAAATATCATCATCCATATTCATGGGACTCGCTGCAATCTGCTCTAATAGGACTGGTATTAATATGAAACCTCCACCTTGGTGCACACGTTTGGTGTGGAGTTCATTGTATTCATCAGCGAATTGAAATTTATAGGATTTTTCTTGGCCCAGTAATCCTGCTCTGGATTTGGCTCCAGATGTCTTTCGCTGTTTTCCGGTTGTAGTTAATCTTTTTTTGCGTTTTCATGAGAACAATATATTAGTCTTCTTTAAAAACCCACACAAAATCCCAACAATGAATGCAACTCTAATTACACCGAGAAACGAGCTGCGTTTCCATGAGTCAAGGATACCTTATACCTACAAAGCACAAATGCAAAGTCAAGTCCTTAAATTCCCGCTTAAGGAAAACAAGTTCAACTCCCAGGCACGGGGCATAAAAGTGATTTTTTTTTTGTCCTTCTCCTCCCCACCCCTGTTTGCACAATGACTTTTTTCTCGCAGTGTCTGAAAGCAGCACACCGATGTCGAGGACAAAGGAATCCCGAAGATGCCGTTGGTGACGTGGTGCATGTATTTGGTGTAAATACAACATTTCAGAAGGGTTTTTTTAACTATTATAAAGGGGGGGGGTATGTTTGAGGTTTTCAAGCTGGATGCTGCTCTGCTTTCTGATATGGAGCGATGGGATTGTGCATATGGAAGTGGGGGGGGGGGTGGGACAAAGAGCTGGTGGTGGGGGAAAGAACCCCCCAGCAGCCAAAACCCAGCACATTATATTCCCATCCATCTAGCGTGTTCTTGTAAAATTCTCATCCTTGCTTTTAAATACAACCCTGTTGAATGAAAACCCCTTTGATGGTGTCTTCTGATTTTATTTGACAACGGAAAGGGGGGGGGGAATTATAAACCCACAAAAACGCTCTTCGTTTGCACCCATCCAACCCGCCTCCCCCCCCACCCCGTGCTCCCCCCGCGCAATTAAACCCAAACCAACTCCAAGCTTTCGTGATAGACTCGTGATTGCACCACGATATGATCTTGAAAGGATGTTCAGAGGCATGTTTCTCATTAAAAGAGTGGGAAAGGGGGAGAAAAGAGGGTTTGGAGGATGGCAGACGGCTTCTTTAGCTCCTTATATTTATTTATGCAAAGCCCGAGAACTGAAAGGACTCTTGTCCCCGGCCTAAAATCTCACCTAAGCTTTATATTCAATAAACTAGGCGTAAAAAGGGGGATTTTTTTGGTGGGTTGCAAAGTGAAATAGGCGAGATTAAGGTAGGAGCCATCTTCCTGGCAGATGTAGCTGCACGCCGGGAGCGCGGAGGGGGCTTATCCTCCACCACCCCCCAAAAAAAGGGGGGAAAAAGCCACCTTTATTTAATGAGTGTTTGCCAAACCTTCCCAAGGTTAGGAAAACTAAAGAGAGGTGCAATAAGGTGAATATCGGGAGGTCAGAAGCGGCAGTTAATGCTCCGTAACAGCAGCGGCTGTCCGGACAAAAGCGGCTAGTCTAGACATTGTAATAAAGACTGCAGCACTAAACAGCTTAATTTTTCTTAATTACCCCGTCTGGCTAAAGGAAAAGACTTCCGCAGTAAATAGTAAACAAATAAGGGAGTCTTGCCCAGGGAATTTATTTTTTCTACCTCTTCTCTCTCCCCCTCCTTCCCTTTCTCCCCCCCCCTCTCCTTCCCAAGGCTCCAGTTCAACTGCAGCACAATGAAACTGTAGGCCTAGTTCAAAGTTTTCGCGAGCTAAAATGGAATGCCAGTTGTAAAATCCAAGTTTATAGACCATGTGGGAGTTTACAGCAGCATTAAGCATCAGTGCCATGTAGGAAAAGGGCTGTTAATGTTCTGGGGAGGGCGGGAGAAAAGGGGCTGGCGGAGCGGGGGGGTCACTGAAGATGCTCTGGGTACCACAGTAGGAGAGAGTACAAGCAGAACAGGGTTAGGACATATGTATTTCCCTTTCCAGTGTGCTTGCACCTATCTAGAGGGTGACAATATGCGGCAAGGCGATGGGAGGGTCCAGCGTCGGGTTTTTGAGGGCAAAAAGCCGAAAATTGCCACGACGAGGGGTTTTCCAGGGCGGGCCTGGGGGTGCAGGGGTGGGAACCAGACCCACAGGGAGAAAAATGTGAATATATGATGTCTTTGAACTTCAATAAAGTCAAGTCCATCACCTTTAACCCTTTTGTAATAAAGCGGAATAGGAGAGGGTCTCTGCTCTTCGGCCGCCCCGCCTCCAGGGAGCCGGAGAAGGGGGGGTGTAGAATTGGGGTGGGGGGACCCCACATTTTTGCCCCGGAGGAAAAAAACCCCAAACACCTAGAACTCTAATTTTGAACCCCGCGTGGCGTTTATGATGCTTAATATTTAACTCAGCCGCGCAGCATTTAATGCGTTTCAAAGCAGATTTAACACACACGGCACACACTCTTTATTATTGTTATAAACCTTTTGATATCTTAACGCATGAAAAGTTTTTATAACTTTGTTTGGCGTAAAACTTTTACAAGTTTTTCCTCCTTTTTTTTTTTTTTTTTTTTTTTTTTTAAATTCCCAGCACGCATTTAGGCTTTTCCATCAACTTTTATTCCTACCTCGGATGTCCATCACAATAAGGCCTCCCTCATAGGCTGGGAGCTCGCTCTGTGCTCTACGTTAATGACACCCAGACTAATTACAAAAGCCCTTTCCATGTGACGTACAAACACACCAACCCAACCTGTTTCCTATTGCTCCCTGGATTTCATATACAACATATTGGAAGCAGCTCTTGGTGACTTTGTTGTGAAATATTGCAGAGAGGGAAGAAGGCAAGGGGGCTGGGTTCTAATTGGCTTCTTCCAGGATAATAATGTTCACTTGAATTGGCTTCTATACAAAATAAATTAATTTAATTTTAAAAAAGAAAATAAGAAAGAAAAAGGGAAAGAAAAAATGAAAAGGGGAAAGAAAATAAAGGGAAAAGGAAATGTGGGAAATGGGAAAAAAAAGGAAAAAAAAACTAAAAGGGAAAGGGAGGGAAGTAAAGAAAGACAAGAAATGAAAAAAAGAAGAACAAGGAAAATAATTAAAAAGAAAGGAAAGAAAAGGAGGAAAGAAAAAAGGGGATAAATTGGGGAAAAAAGAAAGAAGAAAAGCCTGGTTGGGAAGGGGGGGTCTCTTAGCGCTGCAAATGCTGGATGAAAGTGTCCGCAGATGCTCGTTGTGTCGGACGAGACTGCGCAAAGCAGCGCACACTCACCCACTTGCACCCCCAGCACCCCACGACCCCACGCTGCCTCTTCCGAAGGTGCCAGGGCGGGAGCACGTCAACTTGACTGTGTGCTAAGGCGAAACCTCCTCGGTGGCGTGTAAATAAACAACTTCAGCTGAACAACTCAGCAAGAGCGACCAAAAAAAGAGGGGAAAAAAATAGCCAGGAGGGGAAATCCATCCTTTTGGCCAGTTCCACTTTTCCTCGCGTGTTTGACGTTGGTTTGCAGCTTGGCCAGCGCTGGGATTTCGCAAAAGCGAAGAAGAAAGTGTTTTTGGCAAGTGGACTCGAATCGACCATCAATTGAGCTAATCCTCGCTTGTGGATCCCAGGGTGAATTCATTTATTTGTGTACGAGGAACTTTTCTAGGAGCAAAGAGAGAGGCAAGGCCGGGGACAGGCAAGCAGGCAGCGACCCCAAGGTCCTGGAGCTCTCTCCCGGGGACCCTGGTGGCCTATAACTTTGGCGAAAGGCGATTAAATTGGTTAGGAAGCACCGCTCTGCCGAGGGGGGAACGGAGGCGAATTTGCTGCTGAAATATTGCAAAGCCACCGGTCGAAGGAGGGAGGGGAAGAGAGCGGGGGGAGAGGGAGGAAACTTTGGGAAAAGAATTGCGGATTTGCGGCAATTGCAAATTGCCGTTTGGAACACCCCACCCCCTTAAGAAAAAGTTAAATACCAACTAAAAATAGACTCCCCCAATAAGAAGAGCAATAGGTAGACCTAAAAAATAGATCGCTAAAAATTTTAATAGGCCTCAAAATATAAATATACCTTAAAAAAGGGAGCTTCCCATAAATGAATAAACCCCCCCTTCCCCAACAAATAACCCCAAAAAATATGTAGCCCTCGGAAAAGGGAGACGGGGGATGGGGGGAGAACTCGAAGCTTTGGTGCCACTCTACTCTTCGGGAATATAGGAAAACATGACTTATATAATTTTGCCCCAAAATGGCGGCTTATTAAGGCCTGGCTTAGCTGCCTTTCCTAAAGTTGGGGAACCCGGGGATGCACAGCACATGGGAGATGGAAGCACATTTCTCTGCTTTTGATAACTTCTAAATTACAACATGAAACCACGAGAATGTGGTTTGCAACCTCATAAGGCTCTGCTTTTAGGTTTGGGGTTTTTTTTTTAATCTGGAGTTGAGGAATTAGGCTGGAACATATTGCTGATGGGGCCCATAAAAAACTTTATTCATTTGGGGGGGGGGGGAAGAAAGGGGTGGGGGGAAAGCCTTAATGTAAACATCACAATTGTTTATGTGCTACAAGTAGCAAAGTAAATTCGTTCGTTTTAATTGTTCAAAAGAGGCCTAATGCCTTCCTTTGAATTAAGTGATACACGCTCGAGAAAAGCTGCAGTCCTCTGCTGTAAAGATGTGCTTGATATGAACCGTATGTGACTGGAGAAATGACGGTTAAAACCAAGCCAAAACTCCTCGGGGCTTGTGAAGAGTGTGTGGTTAAGAAAGAGGGAGATACTCGAGGTTTTATCTCGGGGTGAGGGCTGCAGGTATGGGAAAAATAGGTGAAAAAATGTAAAAAGGGGGAACTATAGTGTTTTTCTGAAGTAAAATCCCCTCTCTGCACATGTATTTCTCAATACTCTCCACCTCTGCGGCGGTCTGGGTTTAGAAGGTAGAAACCCTCAAATTTAAGCAAATATAGCAAACTGAGAAGGTCAGGCTTTAGCTCTGTGCTCTCAAGCTTATTTCTGTGTTGTAGGTGCGAAATTTGTAGGTTTTTTTCCCCCAAAATCGCCTCTTTTTCTTTCAGAAGGAGAAACGTGAGCGCTGACCGCCTGCCCTCTCCGTGCTCTCCATATTCTATTAAATTATAATGAAAACAATAATGTTTAATTTTGAGGCGTTCAACAGAGCAGGGTTTCTGCTTCAAAGATGCCTGTTAAATTATCAGCGTTTGGACAAAGTTTGAAAGGAATCATTTTTCTATCGTCAGATGTGAAAAATAGGGATTCTTTGAGGTTTGCTCTTCACTTCCAGGGCAGAGCCACATTTTAGCACGTCCTTTATTGTCTCCAATTTTTACCTTTCATCGTTTCTCTTCGCCTCCTTCAACTTCACTCTATTTTTAATTTAAACGTTATAAAAGGATCTCTCCAAAACCCACGTTACCATCACCAGCTCACTTCTGCAGCTTAAAAACCACATCAGCACTTCCCAGGCCAAGAAAAAAGGGAAACACGGGAAAAAAACCCTCACCTTTAATTTTCCAGACGTGCAATAATCCACATTTTCAGAGCTCCCACACGGATTTTCCCACCTCTGTGAGAAATAATTACGTCCTTTCCCGCCCGTCCCCCCCTTTTGTTCTTTTTATTTCTTTTTTTTTTTTTTTTTTGAGGAGGGGCAATATTTAAGTTTGTTAACGCGGTTGGAAAATTAAAGGAAACATTTCAGCACTGAATAAACTCCTCCAAAATCCCCGTGTCACGTCGTTGGGCTCTGTCACCCTGCCTGCGCTCGCTTTTATATAAATTACACTTTCAAAATTTCGCCTTCATGATCAAAGGGGAAGGAGAATGGTCCGAACTCCATCCAGAACATGGGTGCTATGTTGGGGGTAGAAAAACTTGAACACAGTTTTCAATACCACCTCAAGGAACATAATATCATTCCATAATTCTTTGACTTAAGTTACTCAGAAAGAAGGAAGCAGGGTAAGAGGGATTGTAAAGTTTGATAGATTTCTTGTGGTGATAGTTTACAGTTTCTAAGCCAACATATAAAGGCGTGGGTTTTATTTTTGCATCGCTGTTATTGTACTCCAGTGTACTTTGTCATAAATCAGAATTATTTCCGCTACAACATGGGGCATAATACCGGGCAGAAATACAAATTTAAGGTAATCATTAAAGTGTTGCTACCAAATACTTCCTCGAAGCGAAAATGAATGTTTGTCATAAAACGTAAGAAAACTTGGTAAAAAATACAATGGGCATAAGAAACACTTTCTACACATAACTCACGGTTAAATAATTAGATTGAAAAGGGGACAGGTAAAATATTCCGGGGAAGCCTGAGAGATGCTTTGTCTTGGAAATCGTAGACATTTATATACTCCTCGGGGTGATGGGCAGAAGAGGGGATTTTCTGTCATCTTTTCTGCCTTCCCGTCCCCTCGTCCATGCCTAGAGAGGCTTCCCTGGCACCACAGCGCCTGTTTGGGGGTGTTTGTGGGCAATTGCTACTTTTGTGGTGCTGGGGTCGGTGGAGGGACACAGGGACACCCCTAGAACCGGGAAAGGAAAGGCAAAACTTCATTCGTGAGTGCGAGTCTCGTAGGTCAGTAAAACACCCTAAACCGGCTCAAAAAGGCCGTGTTGAATCCACACGGGCAGCCCCACGTATGAGACTGGGACGACGTGTGCGTGGTTCCCCGAAAAGTGTGTAGAATTCCAAGTAGGTTATTAAAGTCCTTACCACGGGCAGACTCTTTCCTTTAAAGTTTTAATAGCATTTGTTCGTATTTATTTTCTGTAATTAGAGTAAAGCATTTTTCCCAACGGGGGTTCCACTTAGGCTGATGAATTTTATTTCCCTTTCCATTAATGACCCATGTTTATCATACTTCTAATTATTTTTAACTTTAAACAATATTCGCTCTCCTGGAGACGTCTCTGTGCTGCTTCCTAACGTCAACTTTCTTTCTCCATGGCCAAAAAAACCCCATCACGGTGAAGTTTCCGGATATATCCAAGTCATATTTTGAGGAATAATCCCCTATTATATTTGCTCAACCCCCTTTGCTCCCGAAGATACTGGTTATCAACTCGGAAATAGGCTTGAAACCCTTCAAACCTTCACATCGGTACCTTGTGCTGACCAAAACCGGTAAACAAAATGCCTGTGATTGGTGTAAATCTTTATTTTATACTCACAGCGTTTACACATTCATAAAAGATGAGGTTTCCAGCACCTTTTTTTTCCTCCTTGCTCCAGCAACCTGGATGAGGAGCTTTGCTCGAGATGCTCTCGAGAGTGCCTGGTTCTGCAAAGAAGCGAATTCCAATTATTTAATGTCACGTTTGATGTGCTCCGTGCAACTCCTTCATATCTCCTTCGACAAAAGCACCCACCAGAACAGAGGGCGAAAAAAACCCCACCACCAAAAAATCAGGAAAACATATTTAATCTTTGGCAGACAATACAGGAAACTATGAGGTCAAATTTTGGTGTCCCCAAAAATGCACGTGTAGCTATTTGACTGAACAGCAGAAATCATTGGCCAGCCACATCAGCTGCAAAAATAAAGTAAAAGATGGGGGGAAAAGATGTAGAAGAGGGGGGGGAAATCAAACCGGGGGGGGGGGTAAAAGCAATATAATACAAAATTGCATTGGTCTTTAATTTCATCACCTATAAATGAGAAAATATTGGCTCCCATACTAAAGTTTTATTCTTTGCTTATAAATATTATGTGGAATTTTCGTTTGATATCATAAAACTGAACGATTTCTATCAAACTGTTTTAAAAAGACCTATGCAGATAACACAAATAGAGGCAATAAAGTGGCAAATAGCTTTCCAGGGAAACCAAATGGCGTCTGAAGCCTCGAACGCTTTTACTGTGCTGGGGAAGTGGGCACCCGAAATAGGATTATCCACTTTTAGGCTTTTTCGGCCTAAGATATTGAAACCTGTCCCACTTGATGTGGAGAGAAGACCAGCAAGGCTCTGGAAAGTTAAGTCGAGGGGAATTTTACAGCCGTGCTTTTAAAAATCTTTGGGAAAACAGGCTTGCAGACGTGAGAATATTTAAGCAGGACTTTGCTCTAAACCGTTACAAATCACCCCAAACGGTCAAGTTCCACTTTCTCTCCTTCAATGTGCTTTTTTTTTTCCCCCACGATTTTTTGCTCATTCTTTTTACTTTTTTTTCTATTCTTATTTTTCCCGCTTATTTTTCTCCCCTCCTTCTTTTTAATTCCCCTTTCTTTTTCCTTCGTTTCCCTTACTCCCCCTTTTATTTTTCCCCTTTCCTCTCTTCTCTCCCCCCCCCCTTTTTTTTTTAATGAAAGGTGGCGTTTTCTTTTTGTTTCCCTTGAAAGTGACTCTGAACCCGTCTCTTTCTAATCGTAATGATCTTGAAATTCCGGGCAATCTGCCTTTTCATTTATTTATTCGCCATTGCCCTAATTCGCTGCTACATCTAACATCAGAGTTCATCCACCAGCACTACAACGTGCTAGGAAAAATGATGAAACCCCCCCCCCAACCCTATACAGCTTAATTTATACAGGATTTAGATAATAATGAAGAATATAAGGTTGGGAGGGAGGGCACGATAACCGCGAAGGTTTGAATTCCGTCGTACTTCAAGCATCAGATCGTGCTCGCAGATTTCAGATTTCCAAGAAAACAACAACTTGAGCTGCCATCGCAGGGAACTGAGCCACGAAAGAGGAGAGAGAGAAAATATTGGAGAGAAAAGTAACTTTTCCCCTGAAATCACCCCACGAAAAAAAAAAAAGAAAGAAAAGAAAAAAAGAGAGAAATCAGATAAAACCCGACCAAATTGTGAAAGTTTCAGTCTATAAAGCCTTCTGCATGGTATGTACTGAGTCCCATGTTAGATTTATTAATCCCCCCCCC
The DNA here is from genome assembly GCF_033783945.1 of Neopsephotus bourkii. Classification (NCBI taxonomy): domain Eukaryota; kingdom Metazoa; phylum Chordata; class Aves; order Psittaciformes; family Psittacidae; genus Neopsephotus; species Neopsephotus bourkii. The sequence continues at coordinate 549,978 of NW_026901922.1, forward strand.
CCAGTAGTTATTTCCCGGAGAGAAAGAAGGAGCAGACAGGGAGACAGACAGACAGACAGGAGGGGACAAAACCCACCACACCACAGCTCTTGCAGTTTCCCAGCTGAAAGTCGCTCCCTGTTCACAAATTCGACCCCCTTTTTCCTCTCCAAGGGGAATTGTCTTTTTCACCCCCGCCCTGCACACCATCACATATGCCATTTTAGCCCAGAAACTTAAGACAGCTCGGGAATGAAAGTGGATAATTAAAAAAAGCTGTCCTTGCGGAGTCAGGGAAGGCGAAGCTGCTTTGCTGAGAGGGGAAAAAAGACAAGGAAATAAAACGGAAAATAAAGGGAAATTAAGGTTTTTCTTCATTAGAAAACCTGTTTGGGAAATATTCAACCTGCTCTAAGGAGCTTCGGGGTTTCAGGGAAATGTCTGGCTGAAGGGTCCCTGAATTATTCCAATGTTTGCCCCCCTTCTCTTCCCAGGTGTCTCTCAAAACAGCAAAAGCAAAACGGCGCCGGGGCGCATCACCCCACCGCACCCCCTAAACCCCATCCAACCCCCCCCCATGCACAAATACCCCCCCGAATAATTGTAATAAGCATCAAAATAACGGCAAGACGAAGCAGCGGAGCAGCCGGCTCAGTCCAGAGGAGCTCACCCAGCCTCGCCGCGGAGGGGGAGGAAGGCGCAGCCGAGTGGAAAGAGGGGGGGGGGGAGACAAGAATTGCAAATTTTAATCGGGTTTGGGGCTCAAAAAAAAAATTCTGAAGGGGAAAAGGGGGGAAAAGGGTGGGGGGTGTTAGGATTATTGATTTTTTTTCCATTTAAAATTGAAAATTTACCAAATCCCCGCTTTAATCAAAAGAAAACAAAAAATCATTAAAAAATATGTAATTGTGGTATTCCCCCCCTTCCTTTGCCCCTTTCCCCGCGTGGCTCCGTTGGTAAACAAACGGGCGGGAGGGGAGCGGGGCGCCGGGGCTCTGCCTTTGTTCAACGTGAAGGTCCCGGCCCGGTGCTGGCAGATGTCGCTGTTGCTCCACGGTGCCGCTCCCGGTCCCGCCAACTTGACCCCCGTGACGTCGTCCCCGTCTGAATCATCAAGGCCATTTTCAATCCTCATTGGCCTGGGCATCACGTGGGGGGGTGGAGGGGGGGAGAGCGATGCGTGGATAATTATGGTGCTTGATATTTTTTCCCCCTAAAAAAAAGATGTCAGCCCCTGGCTGGAGTATTCCTCCTTAAAAACCCTCTCTGAAAATGTCATGTCCCAACAATGTGACTTCCAACTCGTTTTTGATGGACTCGTTGGCCGGTACCTGTAGAGGGGAGAATTATTCCTCCAGCCAAGGGATGTACATGCAGCCTGGGAGCGATTTCAGCTGCGGAGTCATGAGGAACTGTGGAATTATCCCGTCTCTTTCCAAAAGGGACGAGGTGAATAGCGCTACCTTGTCTCTCAGCACCTATCCATCTTACCTTTCTCAGCTAGACACTTGGTGTGACCCCAAAAATACGTACAGGATCGAGCAACCTGTTGCAAGACAGCTCCCATCCTGCTCCTTCCCAACCAATGTCAAGGAAGAGAATGTTTGCTGTATGTATAACGCTGATAAAAGAGCAAAAAATGCCACAGAGGCAGCCCTCTACCCCAACCAAATGCCTGAGTCTTGCCTAAATGACCATGAAGTCCCCGTTCCTAGCTACTACCGAGCGAGCCAAGGTTACCCCTCCATGGAGAAGACGTCAAACTGCAGCAATCCAAATGAGTTTGAGGCAAGTTTTGAATCCAGGGCGAGCCTGAACCCAAGGAATGAGCATCTGGAACCAGCACCACCACCACCTCCTCCTCCTCCTCCTCCGCCTCCCCCGGTGGCTAAAGTGAGTTTCCCAGAAAACACAAAAACAGATAATACTCAGAACACATCCACGAACGAAATTAAAACAGAAAAAAGCGCCCCAGCACCCAAAATAAGTCCTTCGGAAGCAGAGAAAGAGCTGAATAAAAACACTGACACCAGCACTGACAATTCTGACAATGAAGCTAAAGGTAAGGGAATCATTCATTACCAGTTGCTAATTTCAGCAATTAGTAACTATCCTTAGCTAATAAGAGAAAGAGTAATGCGAATGTGCAGTAACGTGCTCTCTGCCCTGCCAACTTCTCCTCCAGAAATTGGCACAATAATGTTCTGTATTGTTGATGTCGTTTGGGGAAAAAAAATGCACTTCATAGAAATGTTGCTTTTGTGGGTTTTTCTCGAAAATCTGTATGTAATAGAGCTGGGAAAAGGGAGCAGAGAGCTATTTAAGAACTCGTCCTCTCGCTGTTTACATGGAAAAGAATTTACTGTGCATGTGTTTGTTCTAAAAACTGATGTGGTCCTTGCAATTCTCGCTGCAGAATGCGGTGAGGTGGCTTTGCTTTGAAATAGCAGAGATTGGGGTTTGGTTGTTGGGGTGGGGGGGTTCTTTGAGGGGTGGTGGTGTGCTTTTGAAAGCAGCTAAAGCCTGTTTTTCACCCCCCTTCATCTCGCTTTCTATGCAAATTCTTTATTTCTGTGTGCTGAGCGGATTTGTCTTCTGTGGGGTTTGCTCGGTGTCAAAATGGGGTGAAAAAAACGAAAACGCATAGAGTCTCATTTGCAGTTGCAACCATCTCAGGCTGGAGTTGTGCACAACCTCATTTCATGGCTTGGAAGACTCAAAGAGGAAAAAGCTGCCTTTTATTTTTTTTTTCCTGGCGGACTGAGGTTTTGTTTGCGAAGGCAAAAGAAAAAATGTTTCTGTGTGTTGAGCAGATGTTTTAAGTTTGGGAATTTCTGAAAAGAGGCTTTCATTCAGCACATTTTATTTTCTCTGTGGAGCTGGCGTATGGCTTGAAATCTATTGCTATGTGAATATTCGGGTTGGGTTCTGTCCTGATTCGAAGCGAGGTGGATTCTGAGGCTTCTATCGGGTCAATAAGCGGGGATCATGTGAAGGGAGGGATTGAATTTCTCTAAAAACTTGGTAGAAAATACTGCTCAGATCTAAGCAAAGGGTTGCATGCTCTGCCTGTGGTATGTGGATTAAAATATCCGCCGTGTGTCAAGATCTGGGCTATAATTAGGGCTCCAGCAGCAGCAGAGTGGATGTGGTGTGGGGTGGGGAGGGTGCATGCAAGGCTGAAGGCGTGGGGGTCCACGCAGGACCCCCACGCACACACGTCTCGATGTTGTGGCACCAACAAAACCTCTCCTCTGGCGTTTCCCCTCCTCCAAAATTGGCCTTTTTAAAAGCTGAACCGATAAATACTTATTATTTCCCTTGCTGTTGAAATTTTTTATTCGCCCCCCTCCCTTTTCTTTAAATACCATTCCGCATCCAACCATTCCGCATCCAAAGGGAAAAGATATTATCTGACAGCTGAGTTACAATTACACACACCCAAGAAGAAAAAAAAGAAAGCAAAGTCAAGGTTATCAAAACCCCTGCAAACTTATCTGCACAAAGCGCCTTCAACCTCCAAGCCAAGAAAGGTTTTGGTGGGAGTCAACCCGAAATAAAGATTATATCGGGTTGGATTTGCAATTGAGGCGGAAAGAAAGAAAGGAAAAAATACAGATCGAGGCTTTGCTTCGCTTCGGATGTTAAATTCAAAAGGAGTGCGTGGAGAAAGACGTGGTTTCCCTGATGTTTTTTGCGGTTTAAAAAGCATTTCGTGGTGTTTGTGGTGTTTTCAAATGGTCAGATTCAATTTGGGGTGGATTTGGTTTGCTTCTCTTTCTGTTGCTTCCTTTTAAAATCTGGTTTAGCTTCGGGTTTCGTTTATGTTGAACCTGGATTTTTATTCGGGCAGAAGGTTCAGACCTTTTCTCCTGTAACCGGAGAGGTTGGGGGGCGATTTGATTTCCAAGGGGATCTCCAGGGCTTGGTGGCATTCAAGGTTTTCGGCAAACGCGAGCGTTGGGTCCATGTCACAGCAGCAAATTTTGAAGGTGCCTTTGGCTAAATCAATTTGTTTCTTTGGATTTCCCGATCTGGCAGGAATGCGGTGCCGGGGAGGTTGCTACAATTGCAGGATCCGCTTGGTTTTTCCTTCTAGTTTAGGGAGAAATGTTGGCTGCTGGTGCCAGGATTTTCTCATGACCAAATTCAAAGCCCAAGTATTCTCTGTGTTTATTTATGTACGTGTGAAATACGTTTGCCTTTGCAAAGTGTATGTGTGCGTATCTATACGAGTGTGTAGAGTAAGAAGAGTGTCTATGGGATTACAATTACCTCCGAATTTACCTATATATGCCCCCGCAGCTCATAAAGACAAATCTATTTCGTACAACAAAAAATACACTTGATGGAAAGGCTGCTCCAGGAGGAGCGAAAATCGAGTTCTTTCCCCCCAAATAACACATCTTTACGCAAATATTTCAGCCTCTGCAGTTCATTTTCAAAGAGCAGATAAATAATGTATTTTTATTGGGGTAGCAAAGAGTGACTTGGGCAAACCCCGAGACCTGCAAAGGACTCGAAAGTCCCATCGTTGATCCCAAAATTATTTTGAATTAGTGATATTTTGAGCCCCTCCATCCAGCCTAGTGAAGCCAGAATAAATCCACACCCTGATAGCCTCCAGCCCCCACCGTGGGGGTGCGCGGAGCGGTGCGGTTTCCCCACGCTGCCCCACTCTGTCTGCATAGCTGAGAGGTGGAGGTGCGCACTCTGTTACCACCGGTTTACTCCTAAGCTCAAACCACCCCCTTAGCTTCTCCAAACCTGCTCTTTCCTCCCTAAAACCCCCAGGGGAGCAAGTCATCCCGGCTCCTTTCCTTTTCTTTCTTTGCCCAGAGGCGAGCTGCCTTTTCATGTAAAAAATAAAAAATAAATAAATAACACTTTAAATACAGCTATTTCATTATTTCCCCCCCCCCAAAGAAGCTGCTTTGCCAAATGATGCAATCGGGTAAGTTCTCTTTCCCATTCCCCGGATACTTATGTAACGATGTTATTTTTAACAGAGGATATAAAGGCAGAAAACACTACAGGAAATTGG